>NW_024080726.1:2257697-2577194 GCF_003009895.1 Hyaena hyaena | reverse complement strand
TCAGCAGAGCCCGACGCGGGGCTCGAACCCACGAACCGCGAGATCATGACCTAAGCGAAAGCCGGACGCTTAACCGACTAAGCCACCCAGGTGCCCCTAATTAAAACTATTTCTATCAAGGGGCACCTGGATGGCTCAGTCAGTTAAGTGTCCGACTTACTTTTGGCTCAGGTCATGATCTCAGCTCATGAGACCAAGCCCCGCATCAGATTCCTAGCTGATAGCCCAGAGCCTGCTGGAGATTCTCTTTCTCTTTCTCTCTGCCTCTTCCTCTTTCTCTCAAAATAAATAAATAAATTTTTTAAAATTGTTTAAAAAACTATCTCCAACAAACTCTCAGTAAGTTTTTATTTCATTTGTTTGTTCTACAGGTTGCAGGGGTTGGCAAAGGCAAATGACAAAATGACTTTACGTTATTAAGAGTTCAGCCTTGGCTGCCAGCACCGGTAACCCATAGCAAGAGAAGTCGTGGTTCCGAGTTCCCTTTGGATGGTGGCTCCACCTGTCCAATCTTCCTGTCACCCTCTCAGTTTTCAATAAGAACTCCAGGCCAACTGATCTGTTCCTTTTGTCCCAAACTATCCACTCCTGGCACAGAAAGGAATATTCCATTTTCATTCCACTGCTCTTTCCTCATCCCTCAATTTCCTTCAGTCCATGTCTACCCTCACACCCCTCAACCCTAACTCTGGGTTAGGAGGCATCCCAGAGTCAGCCTGCCTAGATTCAAATTCTTACTTCTGCCTACTCACTGGGTAATATGAAGCAAGTTACTTAATTTTTCTCTATGTAATAACAGTACCTAATTCAGAGTTGTAATAAGTGTTAAGTGAGCTAACACATAATAAAATCTCAACACCTAATAAGTACTAGGAATATTAGCTCCTGTCTAGGGGCTGCTGGGCACAGACAAAATCGTTTCAACTTGCAGACTGTTAGTGCTGGTGATTTAGGTGTCCAGAGTTAGGACTCTACAGCACCGCCTTGGTATAGTCTCAGTTCGGCTCCTTTTTCTGTTCCGCAGCGCCACTCTCTTGCCTGTCACTTTTAAATCCGAGTGTTTCTCAGGGAACCTACAGATGGACTTCTCTTCACCCACCATACACTCTCTCTAAGCAATCTCCCCTCCAACTTTTTCAACTCCTGCTTATATAAACAATAACTACCGAATCCCTAGAAACCATCTCTTCCAGAGCTCCAGGAACATACACCCAACTGCCTGCTTGGGCCCCTCCCTGGATGCCCAACATGCATCTGAAACTCGACGTGTTCCTCATACCTTTTCTTTGTGTATTTCCAGCATCAGTTAAGGGCACCACCATCCACTCAAGCAGAACAATCTCTTACTCTTCCCACCTCCTCATAGCCAACTGGTTACTAAGAATTATCGGTTCTGCGTTTTAAACATCTCTTATCTCCTCTTCAGTTCGGAGGCTCACAATCTCCCTAGCTGGCTGCATTATCCGAAGTCTTCCCCAACATCAAGTACCACAAATGGAGTGGCTTAAACAATAGAAATGTGTGGTCTCACTGTTTTACAGGCTAGGAGTCTGAGATCTAGGATCTACAGGGTCGGTTCCTTCTGAGAGCTGTGAAGAATGGGTCTGTTCCAGGCCCCTCTCCCTGGCTTGCTGCTGGACATCTTCTCCCTCTGTCTCTTCATACTGTTTTCCCCCATGTGTGTCTACCTCCATGTCTAAACATCCCCCTTTAATATGTATGGGCACCAGTCCTATTGGACTAGGGCTTACCCTAATGGCCTCATCTAAACTAATTACACTGCAATGACCCTTTTTCCAACTAAAGTTGTAAAAATGAGTACCAAAAAAAAAAAACCCAAAATCAACAAAACCTTAGTTAAAATGAAGAGGGAGCTCTCAGGCACATACCACTCACTGCAGCCTACATAACCAGCAAGAAGGAAGATCTCTCCCTTTCCAAAAAATAAAGCACTAACCACCACTTGCAGCCAATAAGAAGTCATCATAATCTCAAATTCTTGCTCTTTTCTAATGAACTTCTGTTCAAAACAATCCTCCCCAACTTCCTCCTAAAACTTAATTAAAGCTAACCTTTCCTTTGTCTCTTCAGACTTGCCTATGGTTTTGCCATAGTTTGCTTATCCTGAATTGTATTTCCTCTGCAATTCTTGAAATAATTCATGTTGCCAATAAAATAATTGGCTATTTTATTTTTAAAGGTGTCAGGTCACATTCTGAGGTATAGGACTAGGACTTCAACATACGAATTTGAGGAGGACACAATTCAATCCATAACACTGGTCTCCTTCACCTCTACCTTTGCTCACCCAGTCCTACATCCATCTTCCTCTTGACTATGAAAGGGATCTTTCCAAAATTCAGTTCTGAAAATGTCTTTTTCTTCTGAAAACCCACATAAGGTATTTTTTATCCAAACTGAATGATGATGAAGATGACAATGATGATGATGATACAAGTATTTATTAAGTGCTAACTCTGTGTTTAGTCCTGTTCTAAGTACTTTACATATACAACCTCATTCCTATAATCCTGTAGGGTACTGTTATCATCTCCATCCTGTAAATGAACAAACAAAGCACCAAGGGTATTCAATAACATCATTCAATAAAGCCATGCAGTTAGTAAGTTTCAAAACCAGGATTCAAACTCAGGCTCTGCATCCCAAAAATAAAAGGCAATCTGACTAGTCAATATAGACTTCCCCTTTTGAACCTTAACCTAGCTAACACAAATAACCCACTGCACAATCTAATGAGAACTTGCATTATAGGGAGAGGGCGCTGAGAGGGAATGGTGATCTACCAGAGCACAGCTGCCCTGTCCTGAATGCCTCACAAAACATCCAAGCAGTCAGCCATTACCTAAACAAGGGGCTGGAGGGGGAAGTAAGGGTGAGGAGGCAGAGGATAAAACTACAGAATGACAACAAAGAGTGAAAAAATCTAACTCAGCCAGCCAGCAAATACCCTTGGGTTAGAAATAGGGATGAATAATCAGAGTGTCTGAAAGAGCCTTTACTAAGAAGAAATGAGTACAGATTTTCCTTGACTCCCAATGGGGTTATGTCCTGAAAAAAAAAAAAAAAACCATTATACGCTGAAAACTTCATTAAATCAAAAATGCATTTATTCCATCATGGCTTAGTCTCACCTACCATAAACATACTCAGAACACTTACATTACAAGCACAGTTGGGCAAAATAACCTAACACAAAGCTTATCTTAAGTTCCTACCTCATGTAGTTTACGGAGTGCTATACTGGAAGCGCAAAGCAATGGGAGTGTGTGTAGAGAAGAGCTGTCAGTGGGTGCGGTCGTTTTGCCCTCCTGATCACACTGCTCACCGGGGACCGTGGCTGCCGGGCAGCATCAGGATAATCATACCGCTAGCCCAGGGGAGGATCAAAATTCAACCTTCAAAACATAGTTTCTGAATGCATAACATTCACACCATCAAGAAGTGGAAAAATCATGAAGTTGAACCACTGTAATCTGAGAACTGTCCATAATTAGACTGAATGACTAAGGTTCAGTGTAAAATACACAAACACAGGGTTTTTCCCTCTAATCAGAACACAGACGTAACCCCAGAAAATTAACCAAGAGAGCTTTAAAAAAGAAAAATATAAACTGGGAAATAAAACATATTTTTAAGTGCTAAGCATTTTTTTTTCTTGAATCTGTTTTAGGATACTCTCTGACGAAGTCTTTAAAGGGTTCACCGTTGATTAAACCATCTTCGTGGCCTAATGAGTCTGAGCCCTATTAATTCAGGCTTTGTTGTGTACATTGATTTCTGTCATAGTGAGGATCAACAGAAGTAACGGTTCTACAAATTAACGAACTGCTCACAATGTTAAGCAGAAAAAAAAATGATTGCTGTGAAGTACATAGTGTCCAAGCACTATTTAGTGCCAAGAGAAGCTAACGAATGGGCTGTATTTTTTTTTTTAAGTTTAAGCAGAAGGAAGTGATCCCTACTGTACAGAAGGCCAGTGTGGCTCTTTCAGTATTTCAGATAAGAAACTAATGCTAAGAAAAGCTCAAACTTAGAGACAACCTACTTTCCAGCTCTAAATTACCGTCATTAGATTGCACAAATCATCAGGTAGGGACAG
Organism: Hyaena hyaena; assembly: GCF_003009895.1. NCBI lineage: Eukaryota > Metazoa > Chordata > Mammalia > Carnivora > Hyaenidae > Hyaena > Hyaena hyaena. The sequence goes on along the minus strand of NW_024080726.1, from coordinate 2,573,074 downwards.
AACACACCAAAATAGAAATCACAAGCTGAAACAGCCTTGAAGGCAATTCTTTCCCTTAAATGAAGTCTTTAAACAAATCTATACAGTCCCTGTGTATTGTAACCTTTTGACAATGTGTAAATCCAAGATTTTATTTCATAATCCTTGGCAATTTTCCACATTTAAGATGTGATGAAGAAAACCAACTTTTTTAAGATTTTTTTTGGGGGGTTCCTGGGTGGCTCAGACAGTTGAGCATCCAACATCTGATTTCAGTTCAGGTCAGGATCGCAGGGTCATGGGATCGAGACCTGTTTTGGGCTCAGCACTGAGTTGGAGCCTGCTTAAGATTTTCTCTCTCTCTCTGCCCCGGCTCATGCTCTAGCTCTCTACCCAGTCACCCAATGTGGGGCCTGAACTCACAAACCTGAGGATCAAGAGTCGCACACTCTACTGACTGAATCAGCCAGAAACACCAAAAAACCCCAACTTTAACCTTCTATGTGATTAGACCCAATGTTAAAGTTACCACTAAAATAATGACATCATTTATATCTTCTATCATATTAAGAAACACAATTATTTTATTTTTTATAGTAACAAACGCAACTCTGAATATATGCATGAATCAAAGATGCCAATAAGTAACCACTTCTCTGTACCTCCTTCTTTGGGTTATTAGCTCAGGGGTTAGCAAAATATGGGCCAAGGGTCAGATGTGGCCCATTGTTCCTGCATGGCCCGTAGGTAAAAGAATGGTCTTTTATCACATTTGTAAATGGTTTGGGGGCAGGGGAGAACAAATCAAAAGAATAATATTTCATACACATGAAAATTATATGAAATTCAAATTTCAGTGCCCATAAATAGGTTTTATTGGCAACAGTCACACCCACTCACTCACACGCTACTCTCTGGCTGCATCTGTGCTGCCAAGGCAAGGCCGAGGAGTCAGAGACTGGTGTCCACAAAGCCCACGGTACTTACTATCTGACCCTCTTTGGAAAGCACTTGCCTATCCCTGTTCTAGCTATTGTCAAATACATAACGTGTCATTAGGAACTAACAGACAGCAACATGACAGCAAGGGGTATGATCAGTGAAAGGAAATATGCTCTGATTGGCAAATCTGGACATAGAAAGTAAATTCCTGCTAGCCTTGATAGACAACATCTCCATTTCATGAAATATCCCATAGCTGAAGTTGCTAATAACCATAACATGTGATTCTCTTACGTAACACCCAAAAGTGTGTATCACCCTGGAAACAATAAGCCTCAGAGCTCCCTCGCTCTCTTTCTACCACATGAGGATACGATGAGCGAGAAGTGGACAGTCTGAACCCTGGGGTCTCACCACAACCTGACCACGTTTGCAATGTTATCTCAGACGTCTGCTCTCCAGAACTGTGGGAAACAACGTTTCATTGTTTACACACCACCTGGTCCCTGGTACTTGGTTATAGCAGCCTGCAGTGGCTAAGACAAAGAGTGACCTGTCCTGGGATGCCAGAGCTTCAGTGGGATAAGGAGAGTACTGAGTGGGGAAGAGCTGGCTGGCACAGAGTGTCACAGCCCAAGTGGGGTAAGGAGAGTGTCCATGCTAGAGGGCAGTCTGGCCTGGGGTGTTGGAGCCTAAGTGGGTAAGGAGGGCTTCTGCACAGAGGGACAGTTTGGCACAGGGCGTGAGAGCCCAGGTGAGAGAATGGCATCAGTGCAAGAAGGAAGGAGTCCAGCGTGAAGTGCAGCATCCTGATGGAGCAGCCAGAGGAAAGGGGCCAGTGGGTACTCAGCACAGCTCAGATAGAGCAGGTTAGCAGGAAAAACATGCAGGCAACAAGAAAGGCAGGCACCGCCCTTGTACTTGGGAACCAGTGCTCGGGTCAGCACAGCACACAGCACCCAGCATGGCAGCCTGCCCAGACCAAGAGGCTGTGGCCTCAGAGCTCAGAGCTGTCCGTGGGGAGCAACATGACAGCAAACACATGAAGGTGTCAGGTGATCAGGGGACACAGTGCTCTGCAGGCCATTTCCATCCTTCCCCGCTGCCCCACCACCAGGCTCTTGCCTGCCCCTCTCTCGCTGCCATTTCTTCCCTTACTTCTCCCATCTCGGAACTTCAACAGAAGCACCTTCGGGTTGGCCAGAGGCAGATAAGAGGGAGCCTCCTGCAAGAGTTAATGATTACAGCCCAAGAGCATTCAAAGCAAAGGACAAGCAGACTGCTCTAAAGACCCTCGTTCTGTCCTTGGCCCTGTGTCTGGAAGCTCACTGACTCGGACTTGCTTAAATGCAGAGACACCTTCTCTCGGGACCGACAACTCAGCCCCATTCCAGTATGGAGAGGTTTCAGTGCGAACTCCTGGCACTCACTCTCTAAAGTTGGTGTAGAATTAGCTGAAGATGACTCTGTACTTAAAATGTAAACTCCAAGCAACTGCAGATAGAAAGACAAAATTCCTTGTAATAGGCAGATCAGCAAAGATATGAAAGATATTCTTCCAGGTCGGACAGCATGCAGTGAGGGACACAGATAAGAAAGGCTCAGAATCAAGGATGAGGAAGATACAGACAGAACAGACAGGGATGTTTTCATCAGTCACACCTGGATAAGGGACTCACCAATTCCATAGCGTGAAGATGCTGGATTTAATAATGCCAGAAAGACACTCTAGAATAGAGCTGCAGTAAAACTTGTGGTAGTGGTGGAAATGTTCTTTACCTGTGCTGATGAATGTCGCAGCACTAGCTACATGTGGCCACAGAGCACTGGGGATGTGGCCAGTGCAACTGAAGAACTGCATTTTTAAGTTTACCTGATTGTTATTAATTACAGTCTTTGAAGAGGCATGTGGGATACCTGGGTGGCTCAGTCGGTAAGCGTCCGACTCCGGCTCAGGACATGATCTCACAGCTCGTGGGTTCAAGCCCCACATTGGGCTCTGTGCTGATAGCTCAGAGCCTGGAGCCTCCTTTCGATTCTGTGTCTCCCTCTCTCTCTGCTCTTCTTCCACTTGTGATCTGTCTCTCTCAAAAATAAATAAAACATAAAAAAAAAATTTTTTTTTAAAAAGGCACTTGTGGCTAGTGGCTCCTGTGCTGAAGAGCACAACTCTACAGAAGTTGTGGTCAGTGTATAATTGATTGCTGATGTACTATGTGAATTATTCTGGTAGTTTTCGTTTTCTTTTTCTTTTCTTTTTAAGTTTATTTATTTTGAGAGCGAGCACAAGCAGGGGAGGGGCAGAGAAAGATCTCAAGCAGGCTCCCTGCTATCAGGGAGGAGGTTGATGCAGGCCTCAAACTCAAGAACACTGACATCAGGACCTAAGCCAAGATCAAGTCAGAAGCTTAACCGACTGAGCCACCCAGGCATCCCAATTCTAGTAGTTTTCAATTGTCTCAAATAATCAAAAAGAATTATTTTTTTGTATAAATAAAATTCTGAGTTAAAGAGCCCTTCTTAAGTCCATGTAAGTCAAATTGCAGAGCTCAGGACTCATGTTTAGGCAAGTTACGTGAGCTGACATGCTAACTGTGGTCCAGAGCGGGCAAAGCACGCCCAGACAGGCATTGCCAGAGCACAGTGAGCAGCTGCTACCTCAACGCTTGCTCCTGGTGTCATGAAGGGGGTGGTAAACAGATGAAGTGCCATGGAGACTTCCCAGCGGAGGAGAAATCCCCAGTGACCCCATTCCTACCTATATCTTCTCCACAAAAGCCTCTTGGACACATGCCAGAAGTAGCAGTTTTCTTCATACCAGCACCCATGTGGTTTCTTGTGCATGGGAAGTAACACAGGGAGGGTTAAGATGGGGAAAGAAAAAAATAGATGGGAAATGAGGACATAGACTGGGGCCAACAGGAAAGGGAAATTATCTTCTTTTTTTAAATTTTTTTTTTTTTTTTTTAATTTATTTCCAGGAGAGAGAGAGACAGCGTGAGCAGGGGAGGGTCAGAGAGAGAGGGAGTCACAGACTCTGAAACAGGCTCCAGGCTCTGAGCTGGCAGTCAGCACAAAGCCCAATGCGGGGCTCGAACCCATGAACTGTGAGATCATGACCTAAGTGAAAGTCGGACGCTTAACCAACTAAGCCACCCAGGCACCCCAAGGGAAATTATCTTCTGACTGAAGTAGGAAACCAGCTATTTTTAAGACCCCTGGATGATGATTTATTAATGTGTAAACAACATGTTCCCCTTTGAACCCCAAAGACCTAGAAGTCTTCTGGGACCCATATGCGTGCAGCAAGATGGGGCTGTGTGGTAAAATGAGCCCACAGGACAGGGGCGGGGGCAGGGGGCAGGGGTTGCTGTGTCCAGAAGACTCAGGGAGAAAGTAAGGTTAGAACCTAGAATGGCCAAGAAAATTAAGGGGAAGAGAAAGGAGAAGGGGAAGGAGCCAGCTCAGGTTTTCTTGATGTGAAGGGCCTGGGAAGGCTGAGGCCTATCCCTCCTCTGTCACCCTAAGTGTCCTGCGGCTACGGTGGGGGCCCCGTGAGCCTAGTGCTGCGTCTCTAGCACTGGGTAGGGGGCAGGCCCTGCCTGCTCTCAGCAGTGGGTGCAGGGGGTGAGGAGGAGTACCTGAGGGCCAGGAAACTTCACTTCACGGCTGCTTCCCCTTCTATAACAGAAACCCTGAGTGCCTCCGAGGATTCTTGCCAACATAACCCCAAATCCTCATGTCCGTCAGCCTGTGGATGCAAACACGGTTATGTCTGCATCAGTAAGTCGAATTTCCTGCTCTTCTCCGCACTTGCCCACTCGAGGCTCCAGGTCCCAACAAATTTCTCTCAAGTATTTTGGGCAGTTCTCAGGAGGTGTGTCCTGTGTGCTCACAAACCCATCTGTCCCCCCTCCTGCCCTACGCCTCTCCGCCAGCGTCCCCGTTCACAGTCCTGCAGAGAGGACAGCTCGCCTCTGCCTCACAAGTGCCACTGGTGAAAAAGCACTGTCTGTCTCAGGAACACTCTCCCCTGGTTCCAGTGCTGAGATGGAAGGTGCTAAGCTCTAGGCAGCAATTTCTCGAATTCTGTGAAACACTGTACTGCCTCCATCCTGGAACAACCCTGTCTGTTTCACCCAAATGACCAGACCTCAGCAACCAGCTGCTGCTAGATAAAGTCATTTAAGAAAATTTTTTTTTTACTTTTTAAGAAGCAGCAGCAGCAGCAGCAGCTCCCCTCTGGTCTCCCACCTCCCTCTTTCCGAGGCGGAAGCCCAGTCCAGCAGCCCCCCAACTCTAGGTATTCGGAGGCCTTCAGGAATGCTCATGCTGTCTGTGATTTACTCCTCCTTGTCACTTGCTGGCGGCCCCTGCCTGGAGAACTTCTGTTCAGTCACGTCCCTGGTGTTCAGACTGCCAACGCTCCAGCCCTGCGGCAGGTCGGGGTTCTCTCGGAAGTGTCTTGTAGGAATACGCCTTGAAAGACACACAGTGCTGTACCGACTCAGAGCTCAGAGAGTTCTAATACAAAAACCGAAAAGTCTGCAAGCCTGTAAGCTACATCTCTTCTCCCCTGAATCAGTCAATAGTGGTGCAGGAAGCATCCCTAGAGAAGAGCTTAAGTCACTACACTTGCGAGGACAGCCCCAGCCCCGCCGCCTGGTCATGACCAGAACTCCCTGCATGGGCCAGGCACGGGGCGCCAAATTCTGGAAACCTGGTCACATCAGCCTTTGTGTGTTCTTAGCCTCAACCAGCTGTTTCAGATGCACACCCAAGTGTTTACAGGTGACTTCACCCCTGCAGCTGCCAGGAAGAAGATATCAGCAGGCTTCCTGCTCCCAGAGTCCAAAGGAAGTCTGAGCTGCTCCTACAGCCCATGCCTAGAGGTGAATGGATTAGGCCAGCCGGTAAGACTTGCAGGTTAGCACATACACAAAGCATTTGGTGGGTCTCCCAATGCCCCCCCCCAGACGTTGGCAGGGTCAGAACTGGCCCTGGGTATCAGTGCCTAGGTGCCAGTCAGGGGCTGAGGTCCATTCTAAACTTGCAACATGACTGACTCTTAGAATCTAGCCCTCTCTTGTCTCTACTTGGTACCTCGTCACCAGCAGCCCTGACCAAGTTCCCTGAAGAAACACCCCTAAAGATATGCCCTGAAAAACCGTATCTTGCTCCATTTCCTGCTTCTTCACCAGGCACAGCGGGCTTCCTTGCCCTCAGCAAGGCACAAAGCCAGTGCCAGGGGCAGGCTCCAGGGCAGCTGGGGGCGGAGTCCAGCAGCAGATGGAACTCTGGGGCTGGAGCACAGAACAGCAAATGGTGGACACGACCCTCTGTCCCTTGGGGAGTCTGAAGCAGGTAGAAGGGGCTGGGACCCCTCGTGGTAAGGAGCCTCCAAAAGTGGTGGGAACCTCCAGAGGCTGCCCAGTGCTTCCTTGGGTCACCAGCAGCCTTGGTGACACAGGCAGCACTGATCCCTAATGGAGATGGAGAGGCAGCCCAGCATCAGCATCCAGGGAGAAAAAAGGAAGGCTCTGCACTGAAAGGGAAGGAAGGCTCTCTGCACTCTCCTGAGCCAACGTGGGCCCCTCCCTGTGGCCTATGGCCCACCTCCCAGGCACCTTCAGCTCCTGCAACTGTCCTCTAAGGCGTAAAATGGTGCTTGGCATATAGCGCATGCTCAATAAACATGTGCCAAATGAATGGATGAGTCTGGAAGTGAGGCCTGCTTACCTGCAGCGGCTGGTTTCATGGCAAAACAGCTTGCAGCCTCTATATCCCGTGTGTGTTGGGATGACGCCCTGTCCCGCTTGCTGTCTCAGCCCCTGCTCCTGAGCGAGCGCTGTCACCGTGCCCGCTGTGCCAGCCTCCCTCCATATGGGCACAATCAGGGCTTGGGAGGCCCCCGCTGGCTCTTTTACTAGTCTGGGCAGAATCCTGCCCTCACTCCTGTCAGACTGGTTTGGAAGGCTCCATTTCATGGGACCTGCGTTCCTAAAAACAATGCCATGAACACCTGGTAATGTCACCTCTCTCACAGTCCAACCTCGCTGTCCTGAGGCAGCACCCTCTGAGACCATGTCTCCACAGGGGTCTGGAGGAAACCCTCACAAAAGCTTTTCTTGTTCCCCCAAAACACTCGGGCAAGTCGGAGTGGACACCTCCTGTGAGGAGTTGATGCATTCGCTCCACGTGTATCTGTCACGAGCCTCCCCAGCCAGGCGCTGCGGCAGAGCAGACGGCCCAACAAAGTCCCTGAACTCACGGAGCTGACGTTCTAGCGCAGTAAGAGGGACGACAGACGAACATGTAATGCCAGGGTCAAAGGAGAAAAATCGATCAGAGTCGGGGGGGGGGGGGGGGGGGGGGGAGAGACAGGAATGTGTGTGTCTGTGTATGTCTGTCCGTCCATCCCTCTCCCTCCCTCTCTCCCTCTCTCTCTCTCTCTCCCTCTCTCCCTCTCTCTCTCTCTCTCTCTCTCTCTCTCTCTCTCGGGAAGTCTCTCCAGAGAGGCTCTTCCCAATAAAGTGAATCTGAGCAGGGACCTGGAAGAAGTGAGGAAGTGAGTATCTGTGTGTATCAGGGAGGAAAAGGCCTCGGCAGATGAATTAAAATCAAAAAGACCCTGAAGCGAGTGTCTGATCCATGTGAGGAACCGCCAGACGTCCAGTGTGGCTTAAGAGAGGGCGAAAGGGCAGATCTGAGAGGTAGCGAAGATCCAGAGCACAGATGTCATGCTCAAGATTTTAGATTTATTTCATGTGACATGGGAAGCCACATAAAACAAGATATTTAGAAAGACAATTCAAGACATTTTAGAGTCAGGCTTGAGAAGATTTTTCTCTAGAGCAAAAGAAGCTACTGCCAGCAAGGAGAACAAAAACAAGAACAAACTCAACAAAATGGAGGAAAAGGTAAAATGGGGAAAACAAAACAATGGGTCTGGAAAAACCAAGATGAACTGAGAGAAAATAGTAACCAAAATTGGCTCCAAAGGATAGAGATGGGGTCTTCTTCACAAGAAGATTTCAAAAGTGTGAGAAGTAAACTGAGTGGTATGTATTGTTAGAACACATAAATTGAATGGATTAAATGTAAATGGAATTTAAATCTTAGGTTAAGGAAATTTTCTCTTACATATTTCTAAATACCAAGACACTTTGGCAATTTACATTAAAAAACATTTTTTTAACTGAGTAATATTATCTATATCAAAGTAATGTTCTGTCATTTGCTAGGGGAAAAAAAAAACAAGTGAGAATTAAACCAATGTCTCTAAAATCCTTTGTAAAATCAGGGATTTAATTGCTTTTTCTACATATTATAGCTGCTTAAAACTTTTTACTTTCTAGGGGTGCATGGCTGGCTCAGTTGGTAGAGCTCATGCCTTTCTTTTTATTTTATTATTATTATTTTTTAACAAGGAGTAGGGGAGAGAGCCTGAAGAAGTGACTGAGGGAGAGAGAAAAAGAAAGGGAGAGGAAGAGAGGAGAGGGGAGGAAAGGAAGTGGGTGGGGTGGGGGTTTGTGATTGCTAGAGCGCGCACGCGTGCACGCACGCACGCAAAAGAGAGAGAAAGATTGAGAATCTTAAGCAGGCTCCACACTCAATGCAGAGCCCAACATGGGGCTCAATTCCACAACCCTGGGATCATGACCTGAACCAAAATCAAGAGTCACTCAACTGACTGAACTACCCAGGCACTCCAAGCCCATTACTCTTGATCCTGGGGTTGTGAGTTCAAGCCCCTCACTGGGCCCCTACTTGGGATGAAGAGAGAAGGGGTGGGAGAGGGAGAGAGACAGAGAGACAGAGAGACAGAGAGACAGAGAGACAGAGAGAGAGAGAGAGAGAGAGAGAGAGAGAATGAATCCCAAGCAGGCACCACACTATCAATGCAGAGCAGGATGCTGGGCTTGATCCCACAAGCTGCAAGATCATGACCTGAGCCGAAACCAAGAGTTGGATGCTTAACCAACTGAGCCACCCAGGCGCCCCTCTTATAAATTTTTTAAACACACAATTTCAGGTGAAAGCTCAGATGTGTAGTTTTTTTAAATGTTTATTTTTGAGAGGAAGAGAGAGTAGGGCCTCCCTGCTAAGTTGGGAGTTGGACGCTTAACCGACTAAGTCACCCAGGTGCCCTAGATGTGTTTTATTTTATACACATTAGTAGATATTTTATTATTCTTTGTGATTAGTATGGGAAAAAGATAATGTACACAGGTGGCACCAGAGGTGAAGCTAATACCCAATATCAGTAATCAAAGCTGATACACAATACTCATGACTGGTTCCCAACTACATTTCAGTTTTAACATTACTAAAAAAATGTAGTGTTTTTTACCAAAATTTTTTTTTCTTTCCAAAGAAGAAAAAGGTCAAGATAGCTATTTATTCCAACCTGTGGTGGAAAGTCATGAGCAGATAAATAACTAGACAAAACAAGAAGATACTCTGGTTGGTATCCATAAACTAGTGTGAACACAAACTGGAAACAGAATCCCCATGTTTCATAAACCTGTACTATTCGCATTTACATAAGGCCTTTCATCCAAGAACTTCAAACTGCTCTAACAAACACATTTGTTTCAATCATAAAATTATCCTAATGGGGCACCTGGGTGACTCAGTTGGTTGAGCGTCCGTCTTTGGCTCAGGTCATGATCTCATGGTTCATGGGTTCAAGCCCTGCACTCAGCTCTGTACTGAAAGCTCAGAGCCTGGAGCCTGTTTCAGATTCTCTGTCTCCCTCTCTCTCCGACCCTCCTCCACTCGTGCTCTGCCTCTCTCTGTCTCAAAAATAAATAAACTATTTAAAAAATGTTTTAATTGGGGCGCCTGGGTGGCTTAGTCGGTTAAGCGTCCGATTTTTGCTTAGGTCATGATCTCGCGGTTCGTGGGTTCGAGCCCCGCGTCGGGCTCTGTGCTGACTGCCTGCTCGGAGCCTGGAGCCTGTTTCAGTCTGTGACTCCCTCTCTCTCTGACCCTCCCCTGTTCACACTGTCTCTCTCTCTCCTAGAAATAAATAAAACGTTTAAAAAATAAAAATAAAAAAAATAAAAAATGTTTTAATTATCCTAGATAAGACAAAGAAAATGAAAACCTTTCAAAGAGTACACTTTGTTTAAAGTCATTGTAATAGGTCCAAATTAAAACAAAAAGTTCAAAATCCCAAATGTCAAAGTGTCATACTTACCAAATGGACATACCAATTTCCACATTGTAATGACACCAGAAAATTCAGTCACAAAAACTGTTTCCTAAATTTATTATAGTTTAAAATCTCCAACCTAAAACTGTAGGTGAATCAACTCGTTTGGGCTTTATAATCCCCACTTTTTGCTTTTAAAGGAGAAAAAAATGTGAAAGGACCCAAAAGCTCCTTGGACTACAAAGTACAACACAGTTCTTTCCAAGCCACATTTGATGACTTACATGTAAATGAGTCAAAAACATACAGATTAGATTTCCCTAAAAACATACATAAGTTGAAAAATAGAGGGAAAAGATGATTGGCAAAATATGATTTGGGTTTTGCTAAAAGTAAACATTTGAAAAATTCTGCAAAGTTCAACACTGATACAGCTATTCATCAACCAAGCTTCCAGTTTCAACTTTTCAACTTCAACTTTTTGAAGGTCTGTATAAACACGTGCCATGAGTCAAGCTCTTCTTGATTGTCTGTATTCTCTAACAAAGCATACATTTAACTTCCCACCCCAAAATATTTGAAAACACAAGATACACTATTTCTTATGCTTAATGCTCCACAAATGCCTAAAAAGCAAACTCAATTCAATTTAGTTGTATCAATGAGACAATTTCCAGGTTTTCTAAACCAATGTTTTAAACCAAGCATGGATTATTCCCTAAGACCAATAATTATAATATATTATCTAAGTAACCTTTCTAAGCCAAATCAAAGCTCTTCTTTCCAAAACTCACAATCTACCAAACTGATACTCCGTGTCATGGGGAAATACAGTTCAGAACTCATGGATTGTTTCTTGTTTCTCCAAAGCAAAACTTAAACAACAGAACTGTGAACATGCTGAGTTACACTGCCCTCTAGAGTCTCCTTCTGATATCCTTTTTAGCCTGAAACACTTAAATTCTAATAAGACTCTTCTAATTAAGTAAGCCGTCAGTATTCCAATATTGTAGACTGACCTTTAATAAAATGGACTGATAGTAGTCGTTACTAAGACCTATAATATTTCAATTATCCACCATTTTTAAAGGTCAGCAATACTTCCCAAAGGACAAGAAACCACCCCAAACAGATTTTTATAATTTGCATAATTTTTAAGTTTTAAATAACTCACAGTGCAGAAATCTCTGGAACAAAGATGACTTGTATCATATATTAATAAACCCAGGTAGCCAGGAGTTCTCTCTAGCAAAACCCCAAGTTCAGACATTTGACCAAACATGTAAACCTTGGCCTCATACAGCTACTGCTACCCAGGGCTACTTCCCAGCTTGCACCTGTCTTCTCAGCTCCCAGCAGTCCCTGCCCTTCCTCTAGCCAGGCCCCCAGAACCCTAAAGGGATCTTAAGGAGCTAATCAGAAGCCAGGGCAACGAAGACTTGTGCTAGCTGCAAAGCACAAATACCAACACCCACTTTTCCTAAACATACAAGAAGCAACCTGCCGAAGGACTCAAAGTAAATTAAAACCATATCTCTAACCTAGTATCTCCATAGGCACCTATAACACACCATAACTTGAGATTGTTTATTATTCTTTATCTTTAAGAACTTATTAAAAGACATGTTTTACCATTCACCATGGATAGTATAGTTATTATAGTGACCGGGTTGGGGTTTTTTTCCTTGTTTCTTTTAATCCAGATTCACGATATCATAAAGTCTCACCCCCACTCAAATCTTGTTTAGAGGGGGAAAAAAATCTGTATCTCTTCAACACCAAAAAAAACATGTCTCAAAAAAGCAACCAAAACTAAGATGCAATGTTCCACAACAAAATAGCTATTATTACTTTTGAAGGCTATCTAATAAAAGTGATCTTAGGGTTCCAATCCAGTAAACAAAAACAGCAGCATCTTTTGAAGCATACAAGGGAAAAGCATATAATAGTTCTACAGACTCGAGAACAGCAGCTACAAAACTAGGGTCCACGAATCAAAGGCATGCAGCTTGTTTTTATAAATAAAGTTTAATGGAACACAGCCTCATGCATTCATATTCATGAATTCATATTGCTGATGACTGGCCGTTTGCTTGCTACATGGGCAAAGTTGAGTCGTGGCAACAGAGACCAAAATGGCCTGCAAAGCTAAAGTATTCACTCTCTGGCCCTTTACAGAAAAAGTCTGTCAATTCCTGGTCTAGAACAAAGATTCCCAGACTTCTCCAGAGATTTAGAAACATAACATATATGCAAGCACAGAAGGGATGCTGTTCTGAAGTGAAAAATAGGGCACTGCAGCTGCTATCCAGTCTGTACTAAAGACTGAGGAAATGACATGATGGGAATATTGGGGGGGCGGGGGAGGGGAGGAAGTGACATATGCAGCTGATTCATCCCATATAATGGTTTGTGCACATAAGGCCTTCCAAGACTAAACAAAGAGTTCTAAGGTTTTCTTTAAGGTACTTTTAAGTATTTCTATAAGGAATAAATGGGGGAAACAATTTCTACATTCTATTGTACTCACAGCCATGCTACAAGAGCTCACATCTGAAGTGGGTTGATATCTATATCAAAGAGAACATTTCAAGTGACCTTCGGGATAGCTGTGACAATAAGTATTAAAACTAGATCCTAGAATGAATTTGAAGTAAAGATCAAGGATTTAAATCACTGAAGTATCAAAATAAAGTTTATCACAACCTGCAATGTGAAACATAATTAATTCCCATTAAAGTAACTATACATAAATACAACAAAACATTATGAAGATTATCTGGTCAAGAGACTCAGATTCTAACCTAGGTCCAAACTTTGTATAACCTTAGAAAAATCATTTGTCCTCTTTAAATTTTAGTGTTCTCATCTTTAAAATGAGGGGATGGACTAAATCAATGGGTCTCAACCATTAGCACTCCTCAGAATCAACTACAGTGATTTATTTCAACCAAGACTGCAGGGCACTGGACTTCCACCTTTAGCTCTGACTCATAAAGAGCTTAGAAGTCATTGCTCCCATCATCAGAGCAAGGAAAAAAAAAAAAAAAAGCTAGGGAGGAAAAAAACCTGAAATCAATCACTTTTTCTTTTTTAGTTTTTTGTTGTTGTTTTTTTTTTCTAGGAGAGAGAAAGACAGCGTGAACAAGGGAGGGTCAGAAAGAGAGGGAGTCACAGACTGAAACAGGCTCCAGGCTCCGAGCTGGCAGCCAGCACAGAGCCCGACGCGGGGCTCGAACCCACGAACCGCGAGATCATGACCTAAGCGAAAGTCGGACGCTTAACCGACTAAGCCACCCAGGCGCCCCCACTTTTTCTTTTTTAGCACCATCAGAGAATTTTAGGTCAAGGGCAAACCACTAGCCCAAAATCTGGAGAGAAAAGAAAATACTGAGAATCACAGCTGAGACTGGCTTACCTGAAGGAAAACTCCAAGAGCCAATATTTGGTAGGACCAACACTTAAATGGTAATTTTGACAAATTTCCAAAGACTTAAGGACTCATTTGAGAGTTAAAACCTCCTGGAGGTCCAGACTTAAGGAGACACGGATACAGGTTTTCCCTTCAGGAGCCCCACCAGGTTCTCACATGGAGATCAGAGAAAAATCTATTGTTTGGGGCAGGGGGAAAAGAGAATAACCATTCTGAAATAGCTCGGAGCATCCTCCATAAGGAAAGCCTATCCTCTAAGGGAAACCGCTTTGCCAGAGCCTGTCTGACCTAAGGAAAATACAGTTAGTCGACTCCAACCCCCTCCCCCCGAGTCTCACAGAAGAGGGGAAGGGAAGCTAACAAACTTGTGAAGATCACAGCCCAGGGACTAAGGTCCACTAAAAACCCAAGATTTAATACAAGATTATAAAATGTTCACCTCCCCAAAGCCTTACCACCGAATGAACAGGGCTTCTGTATAAATAACAGTGGATTACAACGGAAAGTTGCAAGACTGATTCTATTTAAGAAGGAATTCTTAGAGAAACCCAAAGACAACACAGAAAGGAAAAAAACAAGAAAATTACAGGAAGCTGAAGCACTGGGCAGCTACACCAGACGTTAAACACAATTTGGCTGTTTCTTGCAAAGCCGAACGTACATTATTTACCATACAATCCCACAACCACACACCTGGATATTTACCCAGCTGACTTGAAAACAAGTTCACATATTTACTGCAGCTTTACTCATAAATCACCAATAAAAGGAAGCAACCAAGATGTCCTTCAATCAATGGATAATCAATGGATTATCAATGGAGAAGCAGACTGTGGTTATTCAGCAATAAAAAGAAATGAGCTATCAACACACACACACACACACACACACACAAAAGAAACAAACAAAAACAAAAACACATGAAGACACGTTAAGCACACATTGCTAAGTGAAAGCAGCCAACCTGAAAAGGATATATACCATATGATTCCAACTATAGGACATTCTGGAAAGGACAAAATTACATAGTGTAAAATGAGAAAGAGGGATAGATGAACAGATGAAGGGCAGCAGAGTTTCAGGGTAGGCGGTGTTAAGTATTCTGCATGATAATGAAAGGCTGGATACATGACATTAGGCATTTGTCAAACCCCACAGAACTGTACATCACTAAGAATGAATCTTAATGCAAAGTATGGACCTTAATAATAAAGTAGCAATATTGGTTCACTAATGTTAACAAATATTCCCACTAATGCAAGATATTAATAATAGGGAAGGTGTGTGTGTTTGTGTGTTGAGTATACAGGAACTCTCCGTGCTATCAGCTCAATTTTTCTATAAATCTAAAACAGTTTCAAAATATAAAGTCTGGTGTTTTTTTTTTTATTTTTCTTAAGGAATCTCTACACCCAGTGTGGGGCTCAAACTCACAACGCTGAGGATCAAGAGTTGCATGCTTTTCTGACTGAGCCAGCCAGGCACTCCTAACACCTGGGGTTTTTTTAATGTTTATTTATTTTGAGAGAGAAAGAGAAAATGTGAGTAGGGGAGGGGCAAAAAGGGAGAGAATCTGAAGCATACTCTGCCTGTCAGTGCTGGGGCTTGATCTCACCGACCTGAGTCAAAATCAAGAAATCAGATGCTTTAAAAAAAAAAAGAAAAAAAGAAAAGAAATCGGATGCTTAACCAACTGAGCCACCCAGGCACCCCTATCATTTGTTTTTTTAATTGTTGGGCATTTCTAAGTCTTTTTTTTTTTTAATTTCTATATATTTTTAAGAGAGAGCGCATGCACATGCATCATACACGCACATGAGCAGAGGAGGGGAGAGAGAGATGGGAGAAAGGATCTGAAGCATACTCCATGCTGACAGCAGCGAGCCCGATGTGGGGTTTGAACTCACAAACAGAGATCGTCACCTGAACCAAAGTTGGTTGCTCAACCTATTGAGCCACCAAGTGCCCCATGTCTTAAGTCTTTATACACCATGTCAAATACTGTAGGTCTTTTTTTGAAGTTCCCAAGTGATGCTAATAGTCTAGGGACACACTTTGGAGAATTGTATTAGGTTTTTTTTTTTTAAACATTATTTACGTAATCTCTACACCTAGCATGGAACTCGAATTCACAACCCACAATCAAGAGTTGGATGTTCTTCCAATTGAGCCGAGCAGGCATATGGCCACACTTTGAAAACACTACGTTAGGGTTCCTTCCAGTTATACATTTTATTATTCCATTCGGTAATGTTATCATGGGAACAATGGCAGGTAGTCTCCCAATGGCGCCCACTGATCTCTGCCTCCTGGTATTCAAAACCTCCTATGGTACCCTCCTACAACTGAACCAGACCGACCAGAGTAATCAATACAATAGTGGAGGAAGAACAACAATGTCTTCCAATGTAGGTCATAAAAGACCCTGCAGGGACACCTGGGTGGTTCAGTCCCTTAAGACTACAACTTCGGCTCAGGTCATGATCTCATCGTTCTTGAGTTCGAGCTCCACATTGGGCTCTGTGCTGATAGCTCAGAGGCTGGAGCCTGCTTCGGTTTCTGTGTCTCCCTCTCTATCTGCCCCTCTCCCACTCATATTCTCTCTCTCTCTCTCTCTCTCTCTCTCTCTCTCTCTCCCTCTCACCACCTGCACCCATTCTCAAAATATAAACATCAAAACAAATTTTTAATTAAGCAAATAAATAAAGGCACTGCAGCTTCTTTCCTGGACCCCCTCTGGAAAGCCAGCTACAGTATCATGACGATCCCTCAGCAACCCTGGGAAGGAGTTCCAAAGTGGTAAGGAACTAAGACTTCTGCCAAAAGTCAGCCCAAACTTGCCAGCCATGTGAATGAGCTACCTTAAAACTACATCCTCCAGCGCCAGCCAAGACTTCATATGACTGCAGGCCACAGCCAGAACCACCCAGGTAAGCTACTTCCTTGCCCCAGAAAAGTATGTCAGATCATAAATGCTGAACACTATTTTAAGCCACTGCTTTGAGGTAATTTGAGATGCAACAATTGATAACTAATACAGGAGCTTTAGCCAAAACCTGTATGTAACAGGACTGTTAACTGTTGATTCTTGCCTTTATCTTGATATAGTTGGAGAAGTCCTGAAAATGGCTTCATATTCATCACAAAGCAAAGACGACTTTAGAGAACTCTTCCATTTTTCTAAAAGTATGATTAATCATACAAATTCTTCAGAACACAAAGGATATGGTATAGAAGGAAGACAATGAGCAAGACTTTTATCTCCCCTAAGCCATCACTGGTTGTCCTATCAGACAAACAGGAGAGAGTCACTCTCTGCTTAAAATCTTTTAACAGTTTCCCAAAGCTTATGGAAGTGAATCCACAGCTGTTCAAGGTCAGCCCTATTCCTAGCTTCTAGTCTCACAAGGCAGCATAATGGGTCACAGATACACACAAACTTAATACTTCATATGACTGATCTTGGCCAAATGACTTTATTCACCTCTCTGCCTCAGTCCCCTCGTTAGTAAACTAAGGAAAATTACAGTACAGATACCATGGTTACTCTAGAAATTTAAAACATACAAAAAAACTAAGAGCAGTACCTTAGCTAAGTGGTCAACTAAGTGTTAACTAGCAACAGCCATTTCCCCTGCATAACCTGGATTGCTCAAGCCATTATGAGCTCCTCCACATGTTTCTTGCTTCTGCAGATGGACTCATCACATCTGGAATGGCCTTCTTTAAAGGATCTCACTCTCATTCACCCTCTAAACTTTTCAAAGGTCCCTTCTCTATAGTATTGTCTGACTTCCCCCTTACCTCCTACATCCCCATAGAAACACCCATGTAAAATACTTAAATTATTTTTTAAAGTGTATTTATTTATAAGTAATCTCTACACCTACAGTGGGGCTCAAACTCACAACCCGAGGAACAAGAGTCGCATGCTCTTCAGACTGAGCCAGCTAGGTGCCCCAAAACACTTAAATTACTTATTCTTTGCCTCTCCCACAAAACCGTATGCATCTTGATAACATCTAATATCAACTAATTGTCAAGCACAATGTACCAGCCACTGTGCTTAAATTAGGGACTTGCCACAGATGATCTAAGTTAAAACTATTAATAACTATATAAGAATTATCTTTGTTTGGGGCACCTGGGTGGCTCAGTTGGTTGAGTGCCAACTTCGGCTCAGGTCATGATCTCAAAGTTCCTGAGTTCGAGCCCCGCATGGGGCTCTGTGCTGACAGCTCAGAGCCTGGAGTCTGTTTCAGATTCTGCCTCCCTCTGTCTCTGCCCCTCCCCCACTCACACTCTGTCTCTCTCAAAGATAAATAAACATTAAAAAAATTGTTTTTAAGAATTATCTTTGTTTTACTGACAGTAAAATTTATACCACATATAAACAGTAGAGCAAGAATTCAAACTTTAGCTATCTCTGGCTCCAATTTTTGTTTGTTACTACCTGAAATCCAATAAGGACTATGAGTTTGACATCTTGACATCTGAAAATTTCAGGGAGGCACATAAAATTTCTAGCAGTTAATACAAGCAGGCAACAATATTTAAATTTTGTAAAATATATAACATGTATGTTATGTATTATATATTATTTATAAAACATATACAATATGTATTACATATTGTATATATTGTATATATTATCGCAGGAGGCTGCAAGACACTCACTTTTTATCAGCTTCTCACTTAAGCTTTCTGGAGACATTCCATGCATATACAGCATAAATACATAAATATCTTTTTTTTTATGCAAGTAAATAGTATACTTCACATATCCTTCTGCAACTTTTTTTTTCTTCTGCAACTTTTTTTTTTTCTTCATTTATCTTGGACATTATTTCAGGTCAATACATACATAACACTGCACTGAAATACACAATACACAGCATTGTGTATACAGACCTGAATACACATATAGCTCTATTGCATGGGTATACCATTTTCATGTAACTTTTCTCCTATGCTATTTGTAGCCTTTTGCTAGAATACAGAATGCGTATAATGATAATCCTTAAACACAAATAAACAGATGGATAGAGGATAGATACATGATTATATAATAGAGCTGACCCCTGAACAGCATGGGTTTAAACTATTCAGGTCCACTTATACATGGACTTTTTTCCCCTTTTTTTTGGACTTTTTTCAATAAGTACAGCATAGTATTGTACTGTATCTTCTTTTTCTTGTGACTACACTTATGGTGGTGAGCACTAGGTAATGTATACAACTGTCAAATCACTATGTTGCAGGCCTGAAACTAATATAACATTGTATGTAAACTATACTTCAATACTTTTAAAAAGAGAATACTGTATATAATACATGTATCATACAAAATATGTGCTATTCAACTATTTATTAGTAAGTCTTCCAGTGAACAGGCTATTAGTAGTTAAGTCGGGGGTGGGGGGAGGCATTCAAAAGTTATATGCAGGAGCACCTGGATGGCTCAGTCGGTTAAGTGTCCAACTTCGGCTCAGGTTATGACCTCACAGCTTATGAGTTTGAGCCCCATGTGGGGCTCTGTGCTGACAGCTCAGAGCCTGGAGCCTGCTTCAGCTTCTGTGCCTTCCTCTCTCTCTGCCCCTCCCTCACTTGCACTCTGTCTCTCTCTCTCTCAAAATTAAACATTTTTTTTTAATTTATAAAAAAAAGTTATACATAGATTTGACTACACAAGAAGTCAGTACCTCTAACCTCCCCCATTGTTCAAGCATCAGTTGTATAGTAAAATACAGTAAATGTGTATCATAGAGCAAATACAGTAAAATGTAACTGTAGAATCTAAGTAGTAGGTGTGGAATGTTCAGCATATAATTTTTTCAATTCTTCTATATTTAAACTACCAAATTTATACTTGTTCTTAAAGTACATATCACATTTTTCTTTTAACTTTTCAATAATCACCAATATGAAATATTTCATCAACCTTCAAAGCAACCCCCAAATTCCAAATACATAATAATAATCTGGAAATGGCTCTTGCCCTTAATTTATAACCCAAATAAGCAAAAGATGCAATTATCAAACGAATCAGACTTCAACTGCCTTGTCATTTTACACAAGCAATAGTCAAGCAAAGTAAAATTGCCCCAAGGGTCCTTTGGTCTCTCAATGCTCTTTTATGTAAGCACCTGGTCTTCACCAAAAACAGAGTCCCCTATAGGTGTCTGTTACATGTAAGAGCAGCAAGGCGAAAACAAAAACAAAAACCTTCAGAAGGTCACAGTTTGACATCTTCCTTCTTAGCTTCCTTCCTGTATAATTCCCATAATTATATATATATATATTTATATATATAGGGAATATATATATAATTCCCTAGCCAATAAAGAATGGTTTAACCCTTCTTTCTGAAAACAAAAAAGATTCTTCTTCTAATCTTTCTGTAGAGAATACATTCATCCTCCTCTAAAGATTCAGAAGAAAAACTCTCCAGAGAATTTAAGGATAACAGTGCCATTCCAGCCAAGGGGCATCCTCAGCCAAGATGTTAAAGGTAACTCAAATGAACCCTTGTTGCTTCGTTCTTGTTTTGTTTTGTTTTGCTTTGTTTTGTTTTTTAAGTTAAGGGTCCTCAGTGAAGGCTTATCAGCATTACAACAATCTTAGGACAGGGCTCTGGTAGCACTGAAGATTCATAAATGTCAGGGGGCACCTGGGTGGTTCAGTCGGTTAAGTGTCCCACTTCAGCTCAGGTCATGATCTCATGGTTCGTGGGTTCGAGCCCTGCGTTGGGCTCTGTGCTGACAACTAGCTCAGAGCCTGGAGCCTGTTTCGGATTCTGTGTCTCCCTCTCTCTCTGACCCTCCCCTGCTCATGCTGTCTCTCTCTCTCAGAAATAAATAAAGCATTAAAAAATTTTTTTGTTTTTAAATGTCAGGGAAGGACTCCGTGGAAAATGGATACTTGAGCTGTCTGTTTAAGGAGGGATAGTAGTTTGCTAGATAGAAAAAAAAAATAGAAAGAACATTCTAATAAGAGAGGAAATCACTGAGTTTTAAGGCTGAATTATTGCTTTTTTTTTCCTCCAAGCAATCAAAGGTTAATCACACTCTTATTTCTGAAATCTCCAAAAATGTAAGGTCTTGAAAGAAAAGCCACAGTTTTGAGGAATTCCCATCTCTTCAGTCATTGAACTTTTCAAAATGAATTCCAAGTTGAGAACTCGTGTGACCCGTAAGCAGTTCTGAGCTGTATCAACATCCAAGAACTGGACCAAATTATTCAGCGCTGGGAGAAAAACCCAACAAAGCAGCACCAGTTGCAGTACTTCGCTCCCTTTCTAGAACACTACAACTTACAACACTCAAAGCTCAGTCAGTGGAAGCCTAAGGGGGCGCTGGCACCAAATACAAGTTTTCAGTAGCTCTAGATTGTCATGAAGCACACTCCAGGACCAGGGGAAAATAAACACCGAATCTGAGGGAGTGTTCAGGGGATGTACACCTCTGCTGTCGCCCCAGCCCAACTCCAGGGGCCCGCCATGACTCCACCGTGAGGCCACACTGTCCAGCACTCTTGGTTCCTCTGCTGCTAAGGCAGCTCCTCCTCCCTGCACCCCCTCTGAGACTTTACCTCGTCAGGACTGTCTTCAGCATCCCCCGGGCACTCGCCCTGCGCTGGCTGTGGGAGCCTCCCTCAGGGGGAGGCTGCAGCCCCGACCGCCCTCTACCCCATCACCTGCCACCATGCCCAGCGTCCCAACAGCACCGGGTCACAGTTTACCTAGGGTCTGCGTGCCAGACACTGCCGAGCACCTTCTGTACATTAGCCCTTTCACCCTCCGTGCGACCCACGGAATAAAATCCCATGACCATTATTCCCACTCAACACACAGACGAGTAGTGTCCACAGGGCTTGATAAACTGTCCGAGACTACACAGCTAACACAGGGTGGAACTGCACTACCACCCAAGCAGCAAGGTTCCAGAACCAATGCAACTAGCAGTGGGAACCCACATACTTGGTGAACTCAACCGGGCAGAATTTCTCGTGGTGCTTCCCCAACAAACAAACAAGCAAATATTTTTAAGCTGTTTACTACTTCTGCTATTTGTGGACAATTTCCACTGCTTCTACTACTTGACCTTTCAGCACCATCAGTGATGCCTCCCTCATCCTCCCGCTTTCGTGGCCAGTCTTCCTTAGCCTCCTCATCAGGCTCTTCATGTGAACAGGGCTCAGAGCAGTGGTCTACACAACAGTAGCTCAGGCCCTACTATTCTCTTTCCTCACAGTCTCCCTGGGCAATCTCCAACCCACCTCTTCATGCTGGACTGAAGACACTGTATCAGGCTGAGTCTAGCAGAAAAGAAAAATCAAACTTGAACAAGAAAGACTTTTAAAGTAAAGAATTATTAACATTGAATTACACAACAGGGAATTGAAGTAATAATTGGCTAGAAAGAAGTGAAAAGAACTCTAAAGAAAAGATGATATAAAATGTAACAACACGGCATAATATATCAGCACCACTATCCTTAGGGCTGAGGCAGAGCACCCACGGATGAGTTCTCCCAAACCTAGGACTGAAATCCAGACCTCACTGGAGAGGGCTCACATCTGATAGGACTTCTGGAAATCTACCCTCTAGAACTTGTTAGAAAGTAGTTCTTTGAGGAAGTATCTCACTGGAGGCCTCCTGCTACAAAACCACCCAAAGGGGGGAGGGAGCCAGAGAGCTGCCATAGCACCCCAGGCAAGCACACTGTACCCGGCAACTCAGACCCTTTCCTTCCTCAGTCTCTCTTCTAACATCCAGCTACTGGCCAAGGGGTAAGTATTCAAGAGTCCACATCCATTTTCCCAGAGCAGGCAGTGAAAGGCAAAGCTGGAGGTAAGAGGCAATAAATCAACAACCAGTTAAGTACCATCATCATCATGATCACTCTGGCCCAAGATAGACACCTAGGAACACCTGTGATTCTTCCTTCAGTCATCAAGCCCTGGTGGTCCCATCTTCCAAGAGTTTCTTGAGTCCACCCACTTCTCTCCATTCCCACTGCTAATGCCCCAGTTCTGGCTCACAACCATCCCTGGAAGCATTCCCTTCACAGCCTTTGACCTCTGACCACAGACGTGCCCTCTTTTTTTTTTTCCTTCAGCTGCAACCACTGAGGCCTCTGTAAATGGCAAATCCAATCCAGTCAATCCACTGCTGCAAACATCTCAGGCATTTCTCAAGTGTCAACAGGATGGGGTTCAAATTTAGTAATGGCTTTGAAAGTTCCTTGCAACCTTCCTCCTCAAAATCTATGTTCCAGGGGCGCCTGCTGGCTCAGGGGGTAGAGCATAGGACTCTTGATCTCAGGGTTGTGAGTTCAAACGCCACATCAGGGAGAGTTTACTTTAAAGAAATATAAAATCTAGGGCTCCTGGCTGGCTCAGTCAGTGGAGCATACAACTCCTAATCTCAGGGTTATGAATTCAAGCCCCACATTGGAGGTGGAACTTACTTAATTTAAAACAAAAAACAAAAGAACAACAAAGAAACTATGCTCCAGACATTAGGAACACTTCGTTGTTTGTCATGTGCAAAGATATCTGTTTTGCTTGCTTGCTTTTTGTTGTTTTGTTTTGCCTCTGGGCCACTGCGTACAAGTTTCCCCTCCCCAGAATAGCCTTCTGTTTACCTGGATATTGCCATACCCAGTTTTCAGTTAGCTGATTCTTCATCATTCTTCAGGTTTCGATTTAGAGGTCTCTTGCTCCAAGTCAGGTACTGCTGCTAAGTATACCCCAAATAGAACCCTCTTCTTCCCTATTTAGAACACACACCACACAGGGGCACCTGGGTGGTTGTGTCAATTAAGTGTCTGACTCTGGCTCAGGTTGTGATCTCACAATTCATGAGCCTGCCTGGGATTCTGTCTCTCTCTCTCTCTCTCAAAATAAACAAACTTAAAAAAAACAAAGAGTCTATTTAAAAACACACACATGCACATACTACACAATACCGTAATTAACAATCTGTTTCATCTTCCATACTTTGACCTCTATGAAGCAAAGAAAAACGTCTTCCTCATCAGGGAATCCCAAAGACATGTCTAAAACAAAATAGGCACTCAATAAATATCAGTCAATGAATGTTGAATGAAGGAGGAAAAAGCCCTTATGAAGTAAGTAACAGCTTAAAAGGAAAATGTTTTGGTAATGACGTTATACCTGACATACTGATGTATACATGCAAATAAAAAGACTGCCCATACATCACTTGAAGGATGGGGAGGAAACGGCTTTGTTCTATACTTAACAACTATGATAAAATAAAATAAAAAATCTACTCCTCATGGGGGGGAGGGAGACTAATTCAACACGTTGGTAATATAAATTAATATGATTATATGGTATAAGGAAAACACTGTTGGTTTTCAAGGTGAACAGTGCCATTCTTATGTAGTATGTTATAACAAAGGATTCAGTTTATACACAATAATGAAAATCAAATATTACAACACAACTTTCCATAGCACACCATGGCTCCACAACAGAAAATCAATACATCATCTTTGTCTTCAGTAACTTGTTTACCATACCATAGTTCTAGAATCATTATGCAATGAAAACAGTCCTCTCAAGCACTTAGAACACAGCTGAAATCAAAAGTCTTCTCTGACACCTATTCCAAAAAGGGAATCTCTCTCTTGCTGACTCTCCCAGGATTTGCTTAGGACTGTAAAGAGTAAAAGCTGTAGAGCCGAATTGGTATGTACAGTTACTCGGCCACTATAGAAAAATATTTAGGAATGCTAGTTCAGTACTGCTCCCATCTAACCATGCTGGTTTATTTTATGGTATCTATATTGATGACAGTCTGGCCAATCAGACCAGAGCATAACGTCTTCTACTTTATCATCTTCCCCAATACTCGGCACGGTACTAACCTAATAGCAAAAGCAAAATAAAATAACACTGCTTAACTCAAATCACCAGTTACAACTTCCTCTAAAGGAACATTCTAAGGGTGCCAGGGTAAATCAGTCAGTTGAGCGTCTGACTCTTGATTTCGGCACAGGTCATAATCCCAGGGCCATAGGATCAAGCCCCATGTCAGGCTCTCTGAGCTGAGGATGGAGCTTAAGGTTGTCTCTCTCCCCTTCTGTCCCTCTCCCCAACTCACACTCCCACTTTGTCAAAAAGGAGAGGGGAGGGGAGGGAGGGAGGGGGAGGGGAGAGGGGAGGGGGAAGGGAGAGGGGAGGGGGAAGGGAGAGGGGAGGGGGAAGGGAGGGAGGGGAAGGGAGGGAGGGGGAAGGGAGGGAGGGGAGGGGGAGGGGAGGGTAAGAGAGGGGAGGGGGGAGGGGGGAGGGAAAATTTTAATTTAAAAAAAGGAGCATTCTACACTATAATAATTACTAGGGCTGCCTTGGTAAAACCTTCATACACAAACATTCCTTTTTTTTTTTTAAGATTTCATTTTTATTTTTTTTTATTTTAAAATTTTTTAACGTTTATTCATTTTTGAGAGACAGAGAGTTAGCAAGGGATGGGCAGAAAAAGAGGGAGACACAGAATCTGAAGCAGGTTCCAGGCTCTGAACTGTCAGCACAGACCCCGACTCAGGGTTCGAACTCACGGAATGTGAGATCATGACCTGAGTCTAACTGACTGAACCACCCAAGTGCCCCAAGATTTTATTTTTAAATAATCTCTACACACAACTTGGGGTGCAAGCAACCAACTCAAAACCCCAAGATCAAGAGCTGTACACTCCACCGATTGAACCAGCCAGGAGCCTCACTCCACACATATTTTTAATACTAGTCCAATATCAAGAAAAGAATTTAAGGAGGTGCCTGGGTGACTCAGTCCGTTAAGCATTTGACTTTTTTTTTTTTAATGTTTATTTATTTTTGAGAAAGACACACACACACACACACACACACACACACACACACACAGAGTGTGCGAGTGGGGGAGGGGCAGAGAAAAAGGGAGACACAGAATCCAAGGCAGGTCTAGGCTCTGAGAGCTGTCAGCACAGAGCCTGACCCAAGGCTTGAACTCACAAACCTCAAGATTATGACCTGAGCTGAAATCAGGGGGTTAGACACTTAACTGACTAAGCCACCCAGGTGTCCCAAGCATCTGACTCTAGATCTGGGCTCAAGTCAAGATCAAGTGTGGGCCCAGTGGGACTCTGTAATGGCAATGGGCAATGTGGATACTGCTTGGGATTTGGTCTCTCCCTCTTTCTGCCCCATCCACTTGTGAGCCCCCACCCCCAAATTAACTTTAAAAAAAGGGGGGGTTGCCTGTATGACTCCACTGGTTAAGCATCCAACTTCCATCCAACTTCAGCTCAGATCATGATCTTGCAGTTCATGAGTTCGAGCCCCACATTGGCCTCTGTGCTGACAGCTCAGAGCCTGGGCCCTGCTTCAGATTCTGTGTCTCCCTCTCTTACTCTGCTCCTCACCCATTCACATTCTGTCTCTCATTCATAAATAAAAAATAAACGTTAAAAAAAAAGTAAAAAGAATTCAAGTGCCTGTTTATGTGATTGTTTTTAACTGTTTTTATTTCAACAGATATATACTTTATTTTCTATAAAGTTTTTTGTATATACATCCATAGCCTAATCAAGGAAAGCCACTCAATAAAATGAAACTCAAAAAAGGTCCTCCACCAGAGAACAGACTTCCCTCAGACATTTGCATGACTCACTTCTTTGCTCCAATGTCATCTTCCCCAACCACTCTTTATAAACCCACCATTATCTTTCCCTCAGCCAAATCATGGCCTCCTTTCCCCCATTCCTGCTTTATTTTTCTCCAAAGGGCTTATCACTATCAACATATCTGTACTTCTTTGTTTATTGTCTGTTTTCTCCCACTGGAATGTTCCTCCATGAATAAAGAAATGTTTTGGTTTGTTTTATTCACTGCTACCTCCTCACCTCTTAGACTGTGCGTACACACTAGGTGCTCAATAGTTACTGAGTGAATGAGTGAAAATCGAGTATCAGAAACTGATCTTAATATGGAGGCTATGAAATAAAAAGCTCTCCAAGTGGGAGTGGATATATATTTGAGAGGTAATTCTCTTTAGAACTTTATGAAATTTAATTGCTATTCAAGCTACATCCAAAGATCACTAAGGCAGCCTTAGTAACTAGTAACTGCTCAAGTACATTTTAATAAAAAGCTAAGAAGTCTATGCCTTGCTTCACCACTGCAGAAAACCCAGATGTAGAAAATATAAATTATTTCAGTTTCATACGTGGCAAGATAGAGGAATCTTATATCAAACCTCTCATAACATTGTGAGGTCCAGACTACAGAGGGAATTAAGTTTTGACATTTGTTTGCAACAGAACTTACTTCAGGCAGAATTCCTCTGATGCTGCAAGTCAGGGTAGTTGCATCC
Source organism: Hyaena hyaena (assembly GCF_003009895.1). Taxonomy (NCBI): domain Eukaryota; kingdom Metazoa; phylum Chordata; class Mammalia; order Carnivora; family Hyaenidae; genus Hyaena; species Hyaena hyaena. The sequence continues at coordinate 2,546,179 of NW_024080726.1, read as the reverse complement.
TTACATATCTAAACGTCCTGTGCAGGGGCGCCTGGGTGGCTCAGTTGGTTAAGCATCCGACTCCTGGTTTCAGCTCAGGTCATGATCTCATGGTTCATGAGTTCAGACCCCACACCGGGCTCTGCACTGGCAGCAAGGACCCTGCTTGGAATTCTCCCCCCCCCTCGCCCCCCGCCCCACCCCGCTTCAGCCCACTCGCACTCTCTCTCTCTCAAAATAAACAAACATTAAAAAACTAAATAAAATCAGGGCGATTGGGTGGCTCAGTTGGTTAAGCATCCGACTTCGGCTCAGGTCATGATCTCACGGTTCGTGGGTTCGAGCCCTGCGTTGGGCTCTGTGCTGACAGCTAGCTCAGAGCTTGGAGCCTGTCTTCAGATTCTGTGACTCCCTCTCTCTCTCTGACCCTCCCCTGCTCACGCCGTCTCCATCTCTCTCTCGAAAATAAATAAAACATTTAAAAAATTAAAAAAAAAAAAAACTAAATAAAAGTCCTGTGCATAGCAATATAACTGATGGGGAAGCTCTGAATCGAGTTACTCTGATGGAAAAAATTATATAATTAGGTGTGCCCTTTACCCATTAGAACAGAATAGAGAATACAGGGGTGCCTGAGGGGCTCAGTCGGTTAAGCATCCAACTTCGGCTCAGAGCATGATATCACAGTTTGTGAGTTCGAGGCTGTGTTGGACTCTGCTGGCAGCTCAGAGCCTGAAGCCTGCTTCGGTTTCTGTGTCTCATTCTCTCTCTGCCCCTCCCCCACTTGTGCTCTGTCTCTGTCTCTCAAAAATAAATGTAAAAAAATATTAAAAGAAAAGAAGAACAGACTAGGAAATACAGAACTGATCGAATAGATCACAGTATTTATTTGGTCAGGAACAGATCACCTTTGACTGATTTTAATGAGACTTCAGATTTTAATGAGGCAATGAAACAAGCAAACGTAGAAGTAGAGACGTTGGTTAACAAATATTCAGTCAGCCAAAAGCACAGTTATATATTGAGTTTCTTTTTTTTTTTAATGTTTATTTATTTGAGAGAGAAAGAGCAAGCATGGGAGGGGCAGCAAGAAAGGGATACACAGAATCCGAAGCAGGCTCCAGGCTCTGAAATGGTAGCACAGAGCCTGATGCAGGGCTTGAACCCACGGACCAGGAGATCATGACCTGATCTGAAGTCTGACTGAGCCACCCAGGTGCCCGTATATTGAGTTTCATGATAAAAAAAAAAAAAAAAGAAAGAAAGAAAAGAAAGGAAATAAAACATATGGTCCTTATACTAAAAGACTTTTAGACTCTAGTTGGGGGGCGGGGGGGAAGAACTGCAGCATTATGGGAAAAATGCCCATGGTCTAAAGTGGAAAACTTTAAAATCGCCTTGACCCAAGAAAATAGGTACCACATATTAGAACAATTTGATTCTTCTTTGACATCAATGGTGCTTCTAACACAGCACACCCTCCCGCCAGTCAAGTAGGCCGGTGAGTAGGTGTGTGCTACTTATGCTGGTCATTCTGCCCCAGGCTATTTTAATTACTTCCCTGGTTACACTTCCTCAGTTACTGAAATCTGGCATGTGCAAGTATTATTAAGCATTTTCATTTGTCTCCCAAATGGTTTCCAATCTGTCCCCTGCTACACCACACCGTGCTTGGCCTGGCTCAGCCTTCTCATCACCTGGCTAATCCAGCAAGGAAAGGCCTGATGACACTACTCTCCTCCTCAAAACCTACTAGCTTCCAGCGTCCACTGAATAAAGCCTAACCGTCCAACACTCTATTCTAAGGACTAGACTTGTTGCCTCAGCCCTTCCTTCTGCATGCTCCAACTGCCAAGTCCTGGCAGCACACTTCTCCACCACCTAAACTTTTCTATTCTTCAACATGCTTCTTACTTGAAAGACCCAGTTGAAATGCCGTCTCAGTGAAGATTCCTTGGTCCTCAAAATCAGGATTATCTGATGTTTTCTGGGTATTATCAAAGCATTTTGCTTGCACCTCTGTTAAAACAGGTTCTATCTGTGTTCATGTTCAACAGTCTAATGATGGCTCTTGTCTGTCTACCCTCTTCCTGCCCCTTTCTAGGAAAAGAATCCCTTCTTCTTGTGGGGAATCTAATACCATATAGTGGGTAAATCCAGGGCTGTCCAATCAATCCTGCTGGCCACTATGACTGGTTGAAGAATGAGCTTATGTCCCACACAGCTCAATGGAACCCTCCTCGGAACTTTTCGTAGAACCATAAAAAAGAATTTCTTTTTTCTGGCTCCCCTAGCTACAGAGATGAGGCCTGAGCTACAGATAGCCATCTTTGCTACAACATGAGAAAAACCTGATGAGTATGAAGCTAACACAAAGGAAGACAAAGGAAGATGGAGGAAAAAAAAGATTCTCGCTCAACTTCTACCCAGGTTCACACACAAAACTTCCAGATTATGGGGCACCTGGGTGGTTCAGTTGGTTGAGTGTCTAACCTCAGCTCAGGTCATAGTCTTGTGATTCATGAGTTAAAGCCTCACATCGGGCTCTGTGCTGTCAGCCTATCAGTGCAGAGCCCACTTCAGATCCTGTGTACCCCTCTCTCTCTCTGCTCCCACCCTGCTTTGTGCACTCTCTCTCTCTCTTAAAAAATAAATAAAACATTTAAAAACAACAATAACAGGAGTGCCTGGGTGGCTCAGTCAGTTAAGCATCCTACTTCAGCTCAGGTCTTGATCTCACGGTTCATGAGTTCGAGCCCCGCACTGGGCTCTGTACTGACAGCTCAGAGCCTGGAGCCTGCTTCAAATTCTGTGTCTCCTTTTCTCTCTGTCCCTCCCTGGCTCACGCTCTGTAGCTTTGTCTCTCAAAAATAAACAAACATTAAACAACAACAACAACCTTCCAGATTACACAAATTCAAATTCCCTTTTTCAGCTGAGCTACATTTCTGCCACTTGTCAACTCAGTACTAAGACAGTTATGATCAGGATCTGCTTTACATTATAATTAATAGTGCTCAGGTCATAAGAAAAAGAGCATTCCTGGCACATAAGAGAAACACTAAGAAAACCAATGTGGCTGGAGTGAGCAAGTTAAGCATGGAGGGGTGGGGATGAGGGTGAAAAGGTAGAATGCACTGTAAGGTTTTTGGCTTTTCTGAGTGAAATGTCAGGATATCACAAAGTCTCGTGCAAAGGAGGATAGGGTCTGACTTAGGTTTTGAAAGGATCACCACCTGCAGCATAGTGAAAACACTATGTACGCTTACTGGGGAAGAGGGTCCGAGAGCACAAGGCCTGTTACGTGACTGCTAGAGTCACCAGTCTGGAGATGATGATGGCTCAGCCTGGATCTGCTTGTTTTCCAAATATCCATTTGGGGTTGCAATTACAACTTTGGAAAAAGAGATAAATCAACACATGGTACTCATGCTTGATTTGCTAAGTATCTACTATATATAAGACATTCTTCTTTATTTTTTTAATGTTTTATTTATTTTTGAGAGACAGAGACAGAGCACGAGCTGGGGAGGGGCTCAGAGAGAGACACAGGAATCCAAAGCAGGCTCCAGGCTCTGAGTTGTCAGCACAGAGCCCAGTGCGGGGCTCAAATTCATGAACCACGAGATCATGACCTGAGCTGAAGTAGGACGTTTAACCAACTGAGCCACAAACAGTCTTCTTTAATTACCCCCTCCTTGCTAGCTATTTGGCTCTAGAACACTTCCCTAAACTCAAAGCCCATACACAAACGGCCAACTGGAATTCTCCAACAAAAGACCCCACATACACTTTACCCCCAAAACCTACTTTACTCCCTGATCTGATTGTCTCATTAGTAATACTCCCAATCCTATTTGTTACTAAAGATAATAAGAAAGAACATTTATCAGGGTGCCTGGGGGACTCAGTCAGTTGAGTGTCTGATTCTTGTTCTATCTCACAGTTCATGAGTTTGAGCCCTGCATCGGGCTCTGCACTGACAGCACAAAGCATGGCTGGGACTCTCTCTCTCCCTCACGCTGTCTCTCTCTCAAAAATAAATAAATAAACTTTAGGGGTAAAAAAAAAAAAAAGAAAGTATATTTACTAATCACTTTCAGTTATTACTATAGAATATACTATACACTAAATAAAACCTCATTTAAACCCCAAGACAGTTCTGTGAAACAAACACTGTTACCCACCTCCACCATTTTATAGACAATGTAACTGGGTCAGAAAAATCAAGTAACTTGCCGAGAAAAGTCACTGTGCTCGGAAGTGGTGGTGCTGAGGTTCAAACCCACACCCTAACTCACCTACACCTAGTAATGTCAGCCAGCAGCAGCCTGCAATTTCTCAAGCCCAGTCCTCAAAGATCACGCTGACCAGCCCCCACTCATCCCCCCTCTACTCATTCTCACACCACCACAGCCTTGGTTCAGCCTCACAGCCTCACAGGGCCTGGTGCCATTTCTCAGACTGTCCTCCTTCCATCCTTCCTCCACACTGTCATCAGATACTCTTTTCACTTTCTTTGTGCCCCAAACCAAGGATAAGGCTCAGATTAGGAGAGCAGAGCTAAACCTTCAAAAACTGGAGACTGCAGCTTTCTGTATCAGCGGTGTGCATGTATTAATTCCAGCACCAGCAACTTACCCAGCAATTTTCAGTAGCATCCCAACTTCAAGACTCTTATTAATATTGCCAAGTAGGGAAAACCTGGTGTTTGCCCAACTTCCCCTTTCAACTTTCAGCCTCCCAATCCCAAAGGCTGGGACATTAAGCATGTTAAGAACTTCATCCTGCCTGGTCTCACCTTCCTAAATAACTGCTTTCTCCTCTAATTCAATCAAAACTGCCATTCCTATAAGGCCCAAATCAAACAGGTATTGATTTGATTAAAACATCTCATAGTAATAAGGCATCAGGGCATACATATTTTACAAGAGAAACTAATTAAACAAATAGGTCTCTAGTCTGACACATCACACACATTCAAAGCACAGTGATGGTGATAATAATAGCTAAAATTTATCAAGATCCAGTAAGCTATGTGCCATGTACTGTTTCCCTTCCTTTGCAAGTATTTAATCATCCACCCCTTTAACTATCACAGCCACTACATGAAAGGAGTATAACTGTAATTATTATTATAATTATCATCATCACCTCCACCACCACAATTTTTGGATAAGGACTTTGAGGAGGTTTGGAGGAGTTAAGGAACATGTCACACATGTCCAAGGTTACACAGTTAGTAAATGGTGTCAGGCTTAAATACCCAGACCCAGTGTTCCCCACCACCTCATGACTAACAACCTCAATACAGTGGATGACTCTAACAGAGATATGAGGAGGAGATCACAGTAGGCTTATTTATTCATTTTAAAAATGTTTCTTCAGAGCTGACACTGTTCTAAGAACTACTTCAGGCACTGGGACAATATTTGCGTGGAACTTACAGTCAGGGGAGGGATCAAATAATACATACATAAATAAGCAAAGATGATAAATGATCTGAAAAAAAATAATAAAAGGTAAGGTGATAGAGAGTAATGAGCTACTTTACATTTGTTTGTTTTTTAAATAGACTCCGCACCCAACGTGGGACTCAAACTTACAACCCCAAGATCAAGAGTCACAGGCTCTACCAACTGAGCAGCCAAGCGTCCCGTGTGATGGGCTACTTCAGACTGGTGGCCAGGGAAGGCCTCCTCAAGGAGAAATACTGAAATGACCCCTAAATTACAAAATGGGAGCAAGCAAAGCAAACCCTGATGGAAGAGCATTTCAGGCTGGGGGTTCTGATAAATGCAGAGTGACAGTGAGCTGTCAGTTCCTCAATCAGCAGCACAGACAGGGTACCAATGTAACACAAGGTAGAAAGTGGTCAGAGGTTGCATCAGAGACTTGGAAGAGCCAGACTATGGTGGCAATGTGGCCACTGGAAGAAATCTAAATTTTATTTATAGTGGAATGAGGAACTTCTAAAGGGTTTTAAGTAAGAGAATGACGTGATCTATGTCTCTGAAAAAATTCACTCCCACTGTGTAAGAATGGATTTTTGACGGGCAAAAGTGGAAGGCTCAAGAGGAATCAGGAGGCTAGTATTCTTAGATCTGTGGCTGGTACAGTCAGTGGTCAATAAAGATGTGCTGAAAGAGTGACCCCTGGACTAGTGGAGTAAGGGAAGGGCAGAGAGCAGAGGGTCCAGCACTGCATGCGTACAAGCAGCACTGCTTCGATGCTATACCTGCTGGGCATCTTTTAAGAACCAACAGGCTGGGGTACCTGGGGGGGGGGGGGCTCGGTTGAGTACCCAACTTCAGCTCAGGTGACAATGTCTCAGTTCACAAGTTTGAGTCCCATGTCGGGCTCTGTGCTGACAGCTCAGAGCCTGGAGCCTACTTTCAATTCTGTGTCTCTCTCTCTCTTCCTCTCCCCCACTCCTGCTCTGTCACTCTGTCTCTCAAAAACAAACATTGAAAAAAAATTTTAATAAAGAACCAATAGGCATTCTTTTACAGTGTCCAGGCTCTCTCAGTCAGTGGCTTCTGGTCCACTGGTGGAAGGCTAACTGCCTGGTCAGATCTTGATTCCATCTTTACCAGCAAGTGACTTCCCTTCTGCGCACACCATCGTCAGCTGTCCTACCACAAGGTTAGCCTGAACATCTATCTGATATTCTGTAACTCTGCTATGGCAGTTGATGGATAATGTCTAAGATTTCTTGTCAGGAAAGGTACAGGGTGGAATTTTCTCCAAAATAATAATGGCTGATAAATTAACATTTTTTAAAGTTTTCATGCAAACTAACTCGTCTTTTTCAGAACTAAATATTCCAATTAAACTCTAAAATGTTACATCATTGAGGCGCCTGGGTGGCTCAGTAGATTAAGCCTCTGACTTCAGCTCAGATCATGATCTCGCAGTTTATGAGTTCAAGCCTCATGTCAGACTCTGTGCTGACAGCTCAGAGTCTGAAGCCTTTTTCAGATTCTGTGTCTCCCGCTCTCTCTGCCCCTCACACACTCACTCTCTCTCAAAAATAAACATTAAAAAAACTTTTTTAATAAAATAAAATGTTACATTATTTTGTGCCTTCAAAGTACTCACTCTTGAGGCACCTGAGGGCTCAGTGGGTTAAGTGTCCCCAACTCTCCATTTCGACTCAAGTCATATCATGGTTTGTGAGTTTTGAGCACCATGTCAGGCTCTGTGCTAACAGCGCAAAGTGTGCATGGGATTCTCTGTCTCCCTCTCTGATCCTCCCCTGTTCATGCACACACTCTCTCACTCTCAAAACTAAACATTTTTAAAAAGCAAAAAAAAAAAAAAAAAAAATCCCACTCTCAAAATAAGATTCCTTCCTCACAAAATCCAAGGGTTTAAAAACATACTTTCCTAACAGGCATCAAAAGAAAATACTCATTAGCTGGGGTGCAACAGTCATCTACAAATAGTCATGACACCTTGGCGGGTTCTGCGACTGGTTTATGTAATTCTAGGTTCTTTTCCCCTTTTTTACCATAATTTTTTTTAACTTTTTTACATTTATTTATGAGAGAGAGGGAGAAAGACAGAGAATGAGCTGGGAGGGGCAGAGAGAAGGAGACACAGAATCCGAAACGGGCTCCAGGCTCTAAGCAAGCGGTCAGCATACAGCCCAGTGAGGGGCTCGAACCCACGAACCATGAGATCATGACCTGAGCTGAAGTCAGACACTTAACCGACTAAGCCACCCAGGCGCTTCACAATTTTTTTCATTTTAGCCACCAGATACAATCATACTCTTACCAATGACAACCCCATAATAAATATCACAGATTTTTTTATAACCTATCAATAACACCTTAAAAACAGAGCTTGAAGATATATTTTACCTATTACAGGAATCATATCAATTCTTTATGCCAAATGCCTTAAGTTGCTACAAACAAATACTGTTGTTAGGTACGGAAACTCAGGATACTGTTTTCCATTGACAGCTGAAGCTCTGGAGGTACGAACCATAGTAAATGTAGCAAACATTCCTCTGAATAAACTGCCAAGAAAAAGAGTAGAAAATGCTTCAAGCTGAGGCTGTGGTGATGGGTACAGAACTCTCCAGACTTCATGCCATAGCTCTAACACACAGGTGTGGATAACTTCATGGCCAGGATCAGTCACCCCAGTGAATTTCCCAGGAGGATTGGATTCTGTGGACATCTATAACTGTCAAATGCTGCCTACAGTAGACAGAAAGAAAAAAATACTAAGGAAATGTCATGCCAATTACCAACAAGGTTTACCACTACAGGGATATTTTTTTTCTGAAAAAGCAACTAACAATTTAATCAGACTTTTTCAAAAATTAATTTAAACTCTTCTGATTAAAATATGCATAATACATTTCCTTCCATTCCCTAATACATGCATAACAAAAAATGCTATATTAAAATCCTTTAGCTCTTGATAAAGACTGTGTATATATAAAAGTTCTTAGTTTACACTGAAAGATGATATATAAGACAGTGGGGGGATGGAGAGGGGCACCTGGCTGGCTCAGTGAGTAGAGCACGGGACTCTTGATCTCAAGCCCCACACTGGGAGTGGAGCCTACTTTGAATACAAAAATTTATTTTTAAAAAATAGTAGAAAGAAAAAGACAGTAAAGGAAGGAAAAAACTATAAACATTTGAAATAGGAGTAAAATCTGTAAACTGGATGAAGAAATATATTGTTTTTCTTAGATAATTCTTCCTACAAACCTCTACTATAGCATCTGCTTAGATGTGTAATTCTCCATGCTTTTAGAATTTATGATTAAATTAAACTGTAAGAATAACAAAGATTTTAATTGTCAAAGAGGAATCTTACTACATGTTTTAGAATTGTGAACAGTTAGGACTTTAAGGTCTCACTCAACTTGGGAGGTTTTTTTTTTTTAAGATTTAATTTTTTTAAAAATTTATAAAGATTATCTATACCCACCGTGGGGCTTGAACCCACAACCCCAAGATCAAGAGTCTCACACTCCACCAACTGAGCCAGCCAGGTGCCCTGGGAGGTTTCTTTTTAAATGCCACCTTTATTTTTAAAAGAAAAAAAGGTAACAAATATTAGTTCTGATGTTAGCCCAAGAGCTTAAAGCTTGCTTATAGATCTCTTTTTAAAACTAATTTTAAAAATAATTTTTAAGTGTCTAGTGATAAGAATCAAGACATATTTTGCAAAATTGCTTTTGCTAAAAAGGTTTTATCTCACTCATCTGTAATACTGAGATATGTTTGCCATTTTAAGGTCTCTGGCAAAAGCAAACTTTAAATATTATTTAACTGAACACTGGAAAACCTGGTGCTTTCGCCACATAAAATCATTTTTCTTTCACACTCTGAATCCCCTTCTCTTGATATAAAATATATACATATATATTTATATGTACAAAATCCATCTGCCTTTTTGTTTCCTAATCTCTCTGAAATTGGTCTCTACTATTTATCAGCTATGGAAAGCTCCCAGGTTAATAAGATTTTCAGTCACAGTTTGTCTTTCATAGCTTCAAACTACTATAATACTGAACATATCATTTCAAAAGCAATTATCAACCTTGTCTTCAATATGAGCTGCTCCAAAGTGCTTGAAACACCTGAGCACGCTTCCTGAAACAGGTGCCCTTCTGTTCCCCATCATGATGCTCTCTCATTAACTCTGGAAGATACTTACTCAGGCAGTCCCTGTTTACAAACACCCACAACCCCACTTCTGCCCATCCTGTCACTACAAAAAAAACAGTTAGGATGTGCCAGGAATTACACAAAGCACTTCATATCAATTCCCTTATTTGCACTTTACCTAAGAGCAGGTATTCTTACTGTTATGCCCATTTTAGACATAAGGAGGCTATAGTTTGAAAAGGTTAAGTATCTTGCTAAAAATTAGAGTCGGGTTTTTATTTTAAAGATTTTTTTTTTAATGTTTTATTTATTTCTAGGAGAAAGAGAGACAGAGTGAGCAGGGGAGGGTCAGAGAGAGAGGGAGACACAGACTCTGAAACAGGCTCCAGGCTCTGAGCTGGCAGTCAGCACAGAGCCCGACGCGGGGCTCGAACCCACGAACCGCGAGATCATGACCTAGGCAAAGTCGGACGCTTAACCGACTAAGCCACCCAGGCGCCCCTATTTTAAAGATTTTTTTTATATTTTGGGGGCACCTGGGTGGCTCAGTCGGTTAAGCATCCGACTTCAGCTCAGGTCATGATCTCCCAGTTTGTGAGTTTGAGCCTCACTTTGGGCTCACTGCTGTCCATGCAGAGCCCGCTTCAGATCCTCTGTCACCCTCTCTCTGCACCCCCCCTCACTTGTGCTCTCTCTCAAAAATAAATAAAAATTTTCAAAACTTAAAGACTCTTTTAAGTGATCTCTATACCCAACCTATGGGCTTGAACCTACAACCCTGGGATCAAGAGCTGCATGTTCTAGCAACTGAGCCAGCCAGGCACCCTCAGAATCAGATTTTTAATTCAACACTGTCTCTAGACTCAATATTCTTAACCAGACATTTGAGAGAACAGGAAGGAAAGGAATTGGAAAGGCAGGTAAATTATAAAAAAGCTGATTTTCAGGCAACACTGGCTAGCCTAAAGATGAAGAAGGGGTAGGGAAGGCAAAGATCTCTACACCTCTCTCCTTATCCCTCCCCACACATTTACACACACACACACACCCACACACACACAGGCATTTCACCTAGACTACTTGGAACTCTCCCAACTGGAAACCCATACACAATGACAGAGAGGTAGCTGAGCACAGTGATTCAGCCCTTGGGCGTGGATCCTGACTGCCAGGGTCGGAATCCCTGCTCTCCTACTTACTATCTGTATTATCTTGTTTAAACTACTTTCTCTGCTTTGGTTTCATCTATAAAATGGAGAAATAATAGTATCACCTTCATAGTGTTGTTACAATGATAAATGTCCTTAACGGGGCACCTGGGGTGGGGGGGAGCTCCATGTGTTGAGTGTCTGGCTTCGGCTCAGGCCATGATCTCACAGTTCATGGGTTCAAGTCCCGAAAGCTCTGCGCTGTCAGCATGGAGCCTGCTTCAGATTCTGTGTCTCACTCGCTCTCTGCCCCTCCCCCACTCATTCATTTTCTCTCTCTCTCTCTCTCTCTCGAAAATAGACATTAAAAAAAAAAACTTAAAAAAAAATAAATGTCCTTAACACACTGTCAAGAAGTTTGAGACAGCGTCTGGCACATAATAAGCATGCAATAATGTCTACCTTTTAATACAATAATTCCAAGTTATGGATAAAACATCCTAACATAATCATTCAATCAGATGGCTGAAGGCAGGAATATCAAGTACCAGTCTATTCTCCAGAAGCTTAAGTAAAGCAAGCGGCTGTGTGAAGCACCTGAGCAGTAGGGCAGGTTTAAGGCAACAAGCTGCCAGTACCTGGGGGGAGGGTGTCTGGGCTGGTAGAGGAAGGAGGTCACATAAAAAAGAAAAGGGACTGGGCGCCTGGGTGGCTCAGTCAGTTAAGCATCCAACTCTTGATTTTGGCTCAGATCATGATCTCAGTTTGTGAGTTCGAGCCCCCTGTAGGGCTCCACGCTGAGAGCACAGAGCCTGCTTGGGATTCTCTGCCTCCCTCTTTCTCTCTGCCCTTCCTGGTGCACACTCGCTCTCTCAATAAAAAAATAAACTTTTTTTTTAAAAGGGGGGGATGATCCCCAAAGTAAATTTATCCATTTCCTAATTCTGCCTAACGTCAGCACTGTTCCCAAGGAAAAGAAACTACTCTCAGTAATACTTCTTCAAACAAAAGGTCACCAGACATGATGGGGGGGGTGCAGGGGGAGAATGGGAGAGCATTAATAAAATACCACAAATTCAACCAGAATGACATTCTTAGATTGTCTGTAGTATCTTGTCCTTCAGTCACTGTGAAGAAACAAAACACTAAGAAGTGACTGCCCCACCCTCTAGGGAGGTCACCGGCCTGCTGGTCTCGAAGCAGCAGGGAGCCTGCACTAAGCACCCTGGGTCTCAAGGTGCGGCCGCTTCCAGGTCATCACAAATAAGCGGCCCAGCATCTCAGAAGGAACCAGCCTCGCCGCATGTAATTTAATATCTAATTAAAAAACAGTAGGGTCATTTTATCTCTAAATAAATAACAATATCCATGCTTCTCCAGGATTCCCAAAGGATCCCAAAGTTAAACTTACGCAAGCCTGGTTAGTTTTGCTCTGCTGATCCCCTCTACAAAAGCAAGTGAAAACGCATGGTTTTATTGTCAAGAACCCCAAGTACTGTGCTTATTCCTATAGCAATCAGTAAGCTAAATAGAATCCCAGTTACCTCCACAGACTACCTCAGAGAAGACCTTCCTTTGCTGTTTTACGTTCTTATACTAAATCTTTTGTTAAGGATCCGTTTCATCAAAAATAAATACAGTGACTACCACTATCAATATCCTCGAGACAAAATCAAAAGCAAAGCTGGGGAAAAAAACCTTAATTCTAAGAAACTGTAATGAATCTCCCCCATTTGACTGTACTACAAGAACATTCCCCAAATACCTGTTTCCTTTAGCCACTGCAAAACAAGTGAAATCAAAGTAAGTAATACAAGAGCAGCCAAAACGCCCACAGCTTTCTAGGAGTGACCATCTGAATTTCACAGCGGCCACTGTATCATCCCCATCTTACAGAAGATCCCCATCAAACAGATACAGAGGCCAGATAACTTGGCCATGCGTCACACATCTAGTAAGTAGAAGAGGCAGGAGTTGAACCCAGGCAGACCGCCTCCTACATCTGTGTGCTTGGTCATCACAGTGGCCACATCTCAAATGGGAAAAAAAAAGAAAACTGGCTGTCACCCAAAAGATGATCATGTGATGCTCAATTTTTACTTTGCTTTGTATTCTAATCCGTCTACCTAAGAGAAGCACTTCCTTTGCAGTTTTAAATTCTTATACTAAATCCTTAACTTAGGAACAGCTTTTCTTTTCTTTTTTCCAAGAGCGTTGAGTGGGGCAGGGGGAAAGAGACTCCTAAGCAGGTTCCACACTGGAGTGCCACCCAGGCACACTGAAACATTTTCATTTTTCTTTTAAGTGTTTTTTGGTTTTGGGTTGTGTGGGGCGTTTTTTTGTTTTGGTTTGGGTTTTTTTGTTTTGTTTTGTTTTTGTTTTGTTTTTTTGAGAAGAGAGCAGGAGAGGGTCAGAAAGGGGGACAGAGGATGTGAAGCAGGCTCCATGCTCACTCGGTGAGCCTGATGCAGGGCTCCGACTCATGAACCGCAAGATTGTGACCTGAGCTGAACTCGGATCCTCAATCAACTGAGCCACCAGGCATCTCAGTTAGCAGAGCATCTGACTTTTGATTTCAGGGTATGATCTCAGAGTTCATGGGCTCGAGCCCCTGTCAGACCTGCTTGGGATTCTCTCTCTCTCTCTCTCTCTCTCTCAAAATAAATAACCGTTTTTAAAAACAGGGAAAAGGAAAGCAACACTATCAGTATCATCTTCCAGTTATATTAACATGAAAGGCACTAAACTACACAATTCCTATGACCCTTGTTCAGAGAAGAGTCTTCAAAATGATACACAACTATAAAGTGGTAATTCAGAACATTTCAAGGTAACTTTACAGATATTTCATCTCATTAAGGGACATACTTCAAAACTAAGAACACTGACTACTGACAGATAATTTGACTTGCCCTCAGTCACAATGGTGTAAGTGAACCAAGGTGGGGCTTTTTTTGTTTTGTTTTGTTTAAGTTTTATTTTTTTATTTATTTTGAGAGAGTGAGAAGGAGAGGAGGGGAGGGAGGGAGAGCGGGGGAGAGAGAGAGAGAAAGGGAGAATGGGAGAGAGAGAGAGAGAGAGAGAGAGAGAGAGAGAGAATATGAATGAATCCCAAGCAGGCTCCGCAGAGTCAGCACAAAGTCTGACACCTGCCGGTCTCAAACCCACAATCCGCAAAAGCATGACATGAGCTGATGTGATGTCAATTACCCGACTGAGCCACCCAGGTGCCCCTAAACCAAGGTTTCTTGAGAGCGACCTCATCTCTTTTCCTATGCTACATTCAGTGTTTCAAACCCATTTCCTTTGTAGGAAACTAATGTGACCAAGAGAAATAAAGGAATATACAAGTAGCCAGCGACACTTTATGTTGAAAATAATTTGAAGTGCCAAACTTTAAAACCATCTCACTTGAAGCTTGCTTTCATTTACTTAACAAAGAAAAATATTTCCCAAAGACATTTTAATCAAAGTCCTATTTAAAGAAATTTGCGATTAAAAAATATTAAACTGTGTATATACTGTTAAAAGTAATAATAATAATAATCTGTCCTGAGCTATTAGAAAGAGATGTATAGCATCCTATTTTAATAGGCCTAAATGAGGAAGGATCAATATTATTTTAATTTTTAAAGGTCTGTTTATGAAATGCAATCATCCTTCATTAAAAATGCAAGCTGTGCTTCAGCAAGAGGTTAGCGTAAATGATTCATAGAAAGATCTCTCTCCAGTATAATCTTCTTCTCATGGGAGTTTCCTTTGGACGCTTTATCAAACCACTCAAGCTATTATTAAAAACGCTTCCCTATGAAAGGGGGGACACACACCCCCATTCCCATTCACCACCACCTCTCTCATTTGAGTGATTTATAGCGTTTCCAGGGAAAAGCAAAATACATTCTTCAAATCTACATTTTTGCAATTATTCCTTTTCACAAGAATTTCAATATTATTTCATAATCATCAAAACAAGGAATTCAGTATTTTTAAAAGTCAGAAGCTTCAATTCATTAACCTAGCCTGATCTTTCAATGTATTGTTGTCTTTCATTGAAATTAAAGGAAATTTACCAATATTTGATGGATTTTAGAAGATTTTAAAAAGTTAACTCATCAAAGACAAGGCACTCCAAATTTAAATTCAATTCTCTTCTATTTAAAAATGCTAATGAAAATGGCCGTTTCAATTCAGCAGCATCTGGCTCATTATAACATTCAGTTTTAACTAATAAATCCTTAATTATTAAACTCTGGTGTTCAATTTCTTTCACATGGATAAGCCAAACACATATTGCTACAATTAGAAATACCTGGGGTAAATTAGTTACAACAACCTATCCTGGAAAAGCCTTCCTCTCACTTCTCTGGCTGTTAAATAAGACCCCAAACCTCTTACAAGGGACACACATTTGAAAGATCACCATTACACATCTGGGCTCTGGTGTACATAGGTGCTGCATTTACTTCCCAGCAAATATTTAACTCTGCTGGGTACTCGAACATAATGCACTGAGCAATTTGTCTGCTTGTGCAAATAGGCCAGTTTTTTTCCAAGTGCTTTTTCAGATAAATATGTCAAAACTGAATTTAATCATGTGCCCTAATTCTGGCTTTACAAAGCTGATTCTGCCTCCACCCACTTGATGTTTTTATTAAGGTGCTCCTGAATAGAAGTAAGCGAGGTATTACTGCACATCATGATGTCCAGTAAAGGTTGAAATCCCTGAGAGTATGTTTGGTTTTAAGCCTTAATACATGCTAGGGAGTTTTTCATTTTTCCCTCCCACCCCCCAAATTTTTTTTCCTTTTTTAATCAGCAACATCGACGGAACTGACTGAATATTTTACAATAGAGTTGCAGAGTATGTGTGTTCAATCGTTTGGCTTCCCAGAAGATTCATTACAGTTACATTAGAAAGTCAAATCAGGCAATTCTGCAGTCTGGTGAAAGCTAGCATACGAAAGGAGGTTAATACAAAAGAATTTCATGTTAAATAGAGGACATTTAGGACTTTAAAAAAAAACATTATGATAAAATTTCCAAGATATTTGTTCTGGTGTTAGCACACGCATTACAGGTCTAATTTCAGAGATGTCTAAACGCTTTTCTAGGAAGGAGTGAGAGCATGTGCGGGAGGAAACCGTTTGATCTGCAAGGTCTGCCATCTTAACGAGCCTCCTGTAAGAGCTGCGGGTGGAGGTTTTACCCTCAACTCATGGGGAAAGAAGCCGCGCATTCTCTGATTACGCTGATGAAGTAGAATCGAGTAAAGGCAAGGTGTATTCATTTAAATTTGTATAAAGACTTCTAGTAATTTCAATACTTGTCTGAGTATAAATAAAACCAAGGATTTTCAGATCTTCACATGTATTTATATGACAAAACCAATGAGATAACTGTTTTTTCCATGATTAGTAGTAGCAGGTACAGAAAAATCTTCTCAGGTTTATCTATGTTTAATTGGCACTTATGTGTAATGGTTTCCCTCTTGCTAGACTTCAGGCCTCAATAAACTCCTAGCCTAGTTTATTTAATTAGTTTCCACTGGTTTATAGATAAGCAAAAATTTTAAATGACCACCTATTGTGATGAAAAGAAAAATGCAAGCCTCTTCATTCAGTACAGATTTGTAGACTACGAAGTTCAAATACAAAGGCTCTCCTTTTCTATGAGCACTTTGAAAGCCTAACTATCACGGCAAGACAGAGCCAGCAGCTAGCGGCAGGAAAAGACAGGAAAGGCGCTGTCTTCAGTGCTACCTTTGGCAGCCGTACAGATGGACTTTGGAGGCCACTGGCTATGCTTAATTTAATATGAAGCTAAATACAGTCAAAACATCTGGTGCACCACTGATGGTTATCATGATAAATTAAATCTGACATCACACACAAACCCATTCAAGTATTCTATTTATATCCTTTTTACCTAAAACACAAAGCTAAAATCAGCATTTACTTTTGTTTTTCATCTCCTCTAACAGTCTTCTATTTTAGTAAAGGCAGGTTTTGTAGGGTCTAATGTATACACAATTTTGGGGACTTCTTTAAGAAAAGACTACAGAATTTTGTATATAAAATCCCATCGGGCTCATGCAAGTGAGGGTCCTTTTAGTTTAAGCTTCATTAGTTCCATGGACAATGTGTCTCTGGGGAGGGTTTAAAGGCAGAGTAAGAGGGGCGCCTGGGTGGCTGAGTCGGTTAAGCGTCCGACTTTCGCTTAGGTCATGATCTCGTGGTTCGTGGGTTCGGGCCCCGCGTCGGGCTCTGTGCTGACTGCCAGCTCAGAGCCTGGAGCCTATTTCAGAATCTGTGTCTCCCTCTCTCTCTGACCCTCCCCTGCTCACGCTGTCTCTCTGTCTCTCTCTCCTAGAAATAAATAAAAATATTTAAAAAAATAAATAAAGGCAGAGTAAGGTAAAGACTAAATGGTATACCGTAAAGTGGCACATGGAATTGGTACAAAGACAAAAAATATATAAAAAGCGGATGAGTTAACTGACAATCTGCAGAGGAGCCAAAACGATTCTGTAGGCAGGCACATCAGCAAAACTAAGCCACATTCTTAGGATGAATTTATAACACGTGTTCATGAAATGCAAGACCCCAAATCTGTGGCAGACCACAGGAACAAAGGTACGATTATAAAGGAAAAATGTTAATGAAAGGACCAAATCACCAATTTTATAGCAGCTATAGGACAAGAAACCAATATAATTTTTATAAGCAACTATTTCACGAAACAGCGTAAGATGATCTCTAACAATCTGCTCTTTAAAAAAATGCAGAAGGGGCATCTGGGTGGCTCAGTCAGTTGAGCGTCCGACTTCAGCTCAGGTAATGATCTCATGGTTTGTGGGTTCAAGCCCCGCGTCGGGCTCTGTGCTGACGGCTAGCTCAGAGCCTGGAGCCTGTCTTCAGATTTTGTGTCTCCCTCTCTCTCTGACCCTCCCCTGCTCATGCTGTCTCTATCTCTCTCTCAAAAATAAATAAAACATTTTTTAAAAAATTTTTTAATGCAGAAGACTATTTGTAATCAAAATAACTACTGTCCAGACTGATATATTCAAATTACTGCACTTTCTATTATATTAGTTTGTATGGTATTTGAGGAAAAGAATTTTTAATCCTGCTGCTACAAAAAAAATTAGTCTCACTCACTCTTTTAAACAAAAAGTACCTAAACCCAGATTCTACATCTGAAGGGAGGTTAGCACCTCATATAATAAATTTAGTACAATCAAAATGAGAACCATATTTCTGTTTAACTTTTCTCATCTTGACTCAAGGGCTGTGAAAAAAGTTATTAAAATTAATGCATCAAACTATCATAATTCTGTCCTTTTTATTACTGGTAATATTCTTTCTAAAATATTAGTCTGCTTTGCTATACTAGTGTATCTTTTTGAAAGTTCTCTCTGAAGATCAGAATCAGTTTAACATTAGGAGAAAAATGTGCACTGAAAATAATCTCTTTAGTTTCAGTGGGCCAGAAATTTTAAAAAATAATTCCCTCATTAGAAGCCACTTATTTTTCTTCACCGCTTCCAAAGGTGAAAGATAATGAAGCTACTTGTCCATTCAGGATAAAAACAACACACACAAAAACAGTGTCAACAATTGGCAAATGTCACAAAGTAAACGTTTTCCTATTCCTAATAAATGATATGTATTTTTTTTTTAACCTTTATTTATTTAGAGAGAGGATACAACACACAGGAGGGACAGAAAGTAGAGTGAGAGAATCCCAAGCAGGCTCGTCACTGTCAGCACAGAACCCAACAAGGGTTGGACCTAAGGAACAGTGAGATCATGACCTGAGCTTAAGTCAAGAGTCGTATGCCTAACTGAGCCACTCAGGCATCCCTAAAACGTATTTTTTTTTTTAATTTTTTAAGTGTTTGTTTATTTTTGCAAGTGACAAGAGCATGAGTGGGGGAGGGTCAGAGAGAGGGAGACAGAATCAAAGGAGGCTCCGGGCTCTGAGCTGTCAGCACAGAGCCCAACGTGGGGCTGGAACTCAAGAACTATGAGAGATCATGGCCTGAGCCGAAGTCAGGCGCTTAACTAACTGAGCTACTGAGGTGCCCCATCCCTAAACTGTATTTCTAATAACCACTGTCCTGTATAATTTTCCCCTAGATTAGCAAGTTACTGCTCCATTCCTTCTTCACACTAAATAAACAATTTTTTCTAAAATTAACACTGAAGAAATACAAATACCACTGGAAACCCTCACTTTTTACCTGTGACTAAGTGGGGAATGAACTACATGGGCTTCCAAAGTCAGTCTCTTCTATATCGTTAATCTAATACTAAAAGTGATGCTCCACTAAGGGGATCAGGAGTTTACAGAATTCCTGTAATCTTTTTTATTTTGAGAGAGAAAGAGAGCAGGGGAAGGGCAGAGAGGTGAGAGAGAAGGGGGTGCGGAAGAGGGAGGGTGGGGGGGAGAGGGAGGGGGGAGGGGAGGGGGGGGAATCCCAAGCAGGCTCTACACTGTCAGCACAGAGCTCAACGTGGGGCCCAATTTCAAGCACCATGATGAGATCACGATCTGAGCCAAAATAAAAAGTCAGACACAACAGACAGCCACCCAGTGTCTCAAATTCCAATAAGCAAATATAAGACAATAGGAAGATGATACAAAGGATAAGCTGCTCTGTATTTTCATGCTCTTCTCAACTCTCCCCCTGCAGCTGATCAAACTCTGGAATTGGACTAAGATAGAAAGTATCTGATACTCAGGGCACCTGGGTGGTTCAATTAGTTAAACCTTGGACTTCGGCTCAGGTCTTGATCTCCCAGTTTCTGAGTTCAAGCCCTGTGCTGACAGCTCATGGAGCCTGCTTCAGATCTGCGTCTCCTTCCCTCTCTGCCCCTCCCCTCCTCCTGCTCTGTCTCTCCCTCTCAAAAAATAAATTAAAACATTAAAAAGAGGGGCGCCTGGGTGGCTTAGTCGGTTAAGCGTCTGACTTTCGCTTAGGTCATGATCTCGCGGTTCGTGGGCTCGAGCCCCGCGTCGGGCTCTGTGCTGACTGCCAGCTCAGAGCCTGGAGCCTATTTCAGAGTCTGTGTCTCCCTCTCTCTCTGACCCTCCCCTGCTCACGGTGTCTCTCTCTCTCTCCTAGAAATAAATAAAAATATTTAAAAAATAAAATAAAACATTAAAAAGAAAAAAGTACTGACACTAAAAAGCTGAACTTCAGCTTTTTTCTTTTTTTCATTCTAAAGTCTTAGTCCAACCAAAATACCAAACATTCTAGTTACCAAAGACACTCCTCTTCCCTATCATAAAGATGTTGAATATTTAATACTCATGTATAAAGACACAAAATGGAATTATTCTCTCATGTCAACATCAAGGTACACCTAAGAAAATATGTAATGCAGACTGTTTCAACAAAAACAAATAAAACTAAATCACCAAAATTTTCCTTAAGAAGAATTCATATTTTACTGTCAATTATTACCTCCTGACACATCAATTTAAATGCAGAATCCTTTTATAGGAGGGAATTATTAGAGCAGGCTCTCCACCTCAGAGTTCACTAACCGTGCCATGGAAAGGAGCATCATCCTTTAAAGAGGGAAGGGGGAAGATGATCGTCGACAGTCAGAAGAAAAAGCCCCAAAGCACACACCTGGGTGCACGCTCAGACAAGGGGTGCTGTTCTCGAAGGGAGGAGTGAAAAGACAGACTTTTACAAGAGTTTAAACTTTTCATATTAGATTCCTCCTGAGGTAAGAAATGTAAAACCAAAATTGAGACTACAAAGTCTTTATCTTCTCCTTCAGAGAAGACAGTTTAGTACAGTTTTGTTTTTCGATCAAAATCAAGAGACTTGGGTTCCAATTTTATCCCAATAATTAGGTTACTCTGCTATTTTGATTGCAGCTTGTATACAATTATACACCCTCCAGGCTCGACTGGAAAAGAGGCATAGGGAACTGAGAACATTACCAAATGCAGTACACAACTCACACCTACATCCACACCCACACAACTAGAAAATTCAGATGTGAGAAGCTTTCTGCTAACACATGGATTCTTAATTCGTATTATATATTTATGGATGATCAATGCACTGTTCCACTGTGCAACTCTACTTGACCAAGGCCAATTTCCTATATGGGAAAAGGAAGATTTATCTGAGAAATGATTCCGAATACATTCCCCACAAGTAAGTAGACTTAGGCCTATCAGTTATACTTCAGTGGGAAAATATTCATCTATCATTTATAATCATTTATGTCAATCATCACAGTCCAGAAAAGTCAGCCTTGGAGTAAAATGTAAACAAAAACCTAGTAGAATGAAAAGAAAGAGTCCTGGGTCAGTAAAACAGCTCTGTTGACATGAATCTGGAGATTATTAGGTAGAGGTGAGAGGCAGACAGCTCCCTGGTATGGAAAGCTGTGGCCACCATGTGGAGGGGTGGGGGTCATGGGGGAGACGTGACAGGAAACCCAGGAACAAGTAACAAGTTGTATAGGTCTTTGATGATAGAAGCTCAACTGTTTCTATTTTTGTTTAGGTTTTGTTTTGTATTTACAATAATTATTCCCTTTTATTCTCTATTAATACTAAGGAAAGTTATTTGTGAAAATGTAGCTGGTGTCAGTTATGCGGAGTGAAAACAAAAAAGGATTCTGTAATTCAGATGTAAAAGAGAAGCAGTGAAGCCAGCAGGAATCCAGTATTAACATCAGCCACCATTTACAGAGCAATTACTAGGTTCCAAGCACGAAGCTAAACTCTTGAATAATTCGTAAACAACTCTATAAAAGGTAGGTATTATCATCCCCATTTTAGAGAGGAGGAAACTGAAGCACAAAGAAGTCATAAATCTCTCACAAGGACACATGTGGATCAGTGGAAGGACGACTTGCACCCTCTGTCTCTGCTCTCAAAACCACGGCGCTTTAGTGTCCAATGAGAATCAAACTGGAAAAACCTCAGAGAGAAATAAAAACTCAAAGAAAGAGTCTGAATTCTTTCTTTCAACAACTCTCTCTTCCGGAGTATGCCTGTCCTAAAACCGGAGGATACTGGGGTTTTGCAATGTGACATTCTTGGTTAAGACACATTTGAGAACTAAATCCTCTGGCAATGTCATTCCGTCTCAAGGCTTCAACTATCCCCATCCTCACTATTTCTACCTTCAACCCTGACTTCTTCCCAGGTCTAATTAAGTATTTCCATCTGCCTAATGACAAAAATCACCCAGATTTCTCCATGAAAAGTTGTGTCTATTAGCCTCTTCTCAAATCAGTTTCTCTTCTTGTATTCCCAAATCTTCAATGCTATTGCCATACTCCTAATTACCTACGCCTAGAAACTTCTATTTAAGACTATGACCTGCTTCAACGACTGTCAAATCCAATTGGTTCTACAAGTCTTATATCCATCACACCTGTCCATTTTCACCACTGCATAGAAAAGGAAGCATCCCCTTACGTTCCACCAATCTCTGCTCTCTATCTTTGAAAACATCCTAGAAACAGTTTTTCCAAAGCAAAGCTCCTATACTAGAAACCCTTAAGAAAAAAAACGCATTTTCCACCAAACAACCTTACTTCAATATTCAGATCAAATGCTTCTCTCTCCATGCAACCTTGTCTAATCCCCTTCCCCTTGACAGACGCCATTCCTTCCCCCTTGGAATGTGACAGCCTTTGACCTCATATTTACAAGTACCTGTACTCACATCACATACACGCATCATCTCCTTACTGAAGGACAAGCTCCACAGTAGCAAGGCCAGTGTGTGACTCATATCTGAGTCTCCTACAGATTCTGGTGAGAATACAGTGCACATAATAGGTACTCAAATATTTGATAAACGAATAAATTCTAAATCAGCTTTCTGGATAGAAAACTAGTTTGTTTAACAGAAGAATTTGTGTCCATTTACTTAATATTTTAGAAACATACAAACAAATCTGTGTAAATAATCATAATTCCCATATCAGCTCTTTAA
Organism: Hyaena hyaena; assembly: GCF_003009895.1. Lineage (NCBI taxonomy): Eukaryota > Metazoa > Chordata > Mammalia > Carnivora > Hyaenidae > Hyaena > Hyaena hyaena. Next base: position 2,523,431 of record NW_024080726.1, on the reverse strand, counting down.
AAAGTGTTTAAAAGTGTTTGGGGGCGCCTGAGCAGCTCAGTCAGTTGAGTGTCCAACTTCGGCTCAGGTCATGTGGTCATGGTCCATGGGTTCGAGCCCCGCATCAGGCTCTGTGATGACAGCTCAGAGTCTGGAGCCTGGTTTGGATTCTGTGTCTCCCTCTCTCTGCCCCTCCCCAGTTCATGTTCTGTCTCTCTCTGTCTCTCAAAAATAAACGTTAAAAAAAATTTTTAAGTGTTATTTGAGGGTGCCTGGGTGGCTCAGTCAGTTGAGCGTCCGACCAGCTCAGGTCATGATCTCATGGTTTGTGGGTTCGAGCCCTGCATCGGGCTCTGTGCTGACAGCTCAGAGCCTGGAGCTGCTTCGGATTCTGTGTCTCCCTCTCTCTCTTTGCTCCTCCCCTGCTCACACCCTGTCTCTCTCTCAAGAATAAATACAGATTAAAAACAATTTTTTTTAAGTTTTATTTGTTTCAATTTTTCAATAAGCAGTGCTTATTCTACTGAAGACAGAAAAAGCCGTCTCAGCTAGGTCAAGCAACATCTATTCAGTAAGGCCAGGAACCATCACATCATTACGCCTCAGCTTTGGTACTTAGGATGAAGCCTCAAGAAAGTGTTCTTTTGACAGTGCACTAAATGCTTCCGGATGACTACTGTTTAAAACACCATCCTCATTTTCCAAAAACTTCTCTTCCAAACATAGATGTTTCTGCCCTAAGGCCAGCTCCTTTTCTGTTTCCCTGTGAGGCAGAGTGCTATGGCTTATGGAGAAGCTGAGCCTTAGAAATGAAGACAGGGAGTTTAAAATGTCTAAGTATCATGCACCATGGATTTTATGGACCATCAATATTTTGCCTTCCACAGTGAAGATACACCCTTGGGCAAGGAGGGAAATTTAAACGATTATCAGGGCCCTGCAAACAACAAAAATCTAGGCGTGGAGGAGCCAAAGAAGTTGGGGTTAGAAAGCTGACAAGAGGAAACATCAACTCTGAAATTTCCTGTCTGCAAATGACAGTAGCTGTGGAGCACAAAAGCCAGAGACTATTTCTAGATATTCTGACAGAGAACGATCAGTAAAGTCATCCCAGTAAAGTCACAATCACAGAAACAAATCCATGTTCTGTTCTAACTTTTATACAACCCCGTAAAAGCATAAGATGTAATCTACTTTTTTAGTTCTGAAATCAGGAGTTCTTAGAAAACTAAAAGGAAAAATACCTATCCCCATGACCAGATTTTCCATTTAGTATTATTAAAAATGAACATCTTGCCTATAATTCAAGAATTAAAGGCAGAACTAGGACACCAGCTGACCGAATTTATTTATTCCCATGCAAAAAGCTACCTAAAGGTGGGACCTCTGCCACCTGCTGCAGTTCACCTGTCCTAGGGGACTGTTACTGAGAGCCCCAGGCTTCTAATCTACTCTGTAGTTCCCATTCTCCAGCCTCCCTTTCCCTCTGCCTCTTCCAGGTCAAAGAGCACCCCCAGGGCAGACAGAGAGCAGCCCCCATATAGCACTGTGAGCACAGGTTTTGCCTGGCCTCTGTCTATGCAGAGCAAGAGCCCTGCACCACTCTCTATATGATCCCACCCAAATGTTATCTGTAAAAACATTCAGGAAAACAAAGCATACACCAAAATCATGCAATACTGCCTTGGGTCCAATTAAAATTCCAATACAGAGTTTAAATAATAATCAAAAAAAATAGGGCACCTGGGTGGCTCAATCAGTTAAGCATCTGACTTCAGCTCAGGTCATGATCGCACAGTTTGTGAGTTCGAGCCCCGCGTCTGGCTCTGTGCTAACAGCTCAGAGCCTGGAGCCTGCTTCAGATTCTGTCTCCCTCTTTCTCTGCCCCTCCCCCACTCATGCTCATTCTTGCGCGCGCTCTCTCTCTCAAAAAATAAACATTAAAAAAAGTCAAATGTTAAAAAAAAAAAAAAGAAGAGCTACACTTATCCATATATTCAGTTTTTCAGCCAATCATGTGCCAGGCACAATCCCTGCTGACTAAGTGAGCTGTCTAACTGGGAAAGGAAGTGTAGATAAACAACACAGCAGGTTCATTGCTAATAATGGGGATCAGGAAAGGCTTCCTGAAGGAAAGTACATCTAAAATGAAGCCCAAAAAAAGAAAGTTAGAATTGAGCAGAAAGAAAGGAAAGAACGTGGGGTGCCTGGGTGGCTTAGTCGGTTGGGCGTCCGACTTTCGCTTAGGTCATGATCTCACGTTCGTGGGTTCGAGCCCCGCGTCGGGCTCTGTGCTGACTGCCAGCTCAGAGCCTGGAGCCTGTTTCAGTCTGTGACTCCCTCTCTCTCTGACCCTCCCCTGCTCACGCTGCCTCTCTCTCTCTTAGAAATAATAAATTTAAAAAAAAAAATTTAAAAAAAAAAAAAAAGAAAGGAAAGAATGTTTAACACTGGAGGGCTTTACCGTAACAACCGATACTATTAGATTTGTATTTTTAAAAGATCAAAAGGTTCCAAAGAAGACAGCAAAGGGCCAATAAGTACAAGAAAAGATCCTCAAGATCATTAGTCACCAGGGAAGTGAAAATCAAAACTATAGTAAGATCACTTCATACCCTCCAGAATGGCTACAAATCAAAAAGACAGAAATAATAACAAGTGTTATTGAGGATGTGGACAAACTAGAACCTTTATACACTGCTGGTGGGATTGTAACATGGTATAGACAGACACTTTGGGAAACTGCCTGGCTGTTCCTCAAAATGTTGGAACACTGAGGGACCATGTGACCCAACAATTTCACTGTTAGGTATGTACCCAAAAGAAATGAAAAAGCATGTCTACACAAAAATCTGTACATGAATGTCTACAACAGCTTTTTTTTATGCTTGTGTTTTTGTTTTTTTAACTTTCATTTTTAATTAATTTCTGAGAGACAGAGGCAGTGTGAGCAAGGGAGGGTCAGGGAGAGAGAGAGAGATAAAGAATTCGAAGCAGGCTCCAGGCTAGCTGTCAGCACAGAGCCCAACGTAGGGCTCGAACCCACGGACCGTGAGATCATGACCTGAGCCAAAGTCGGACACTTAACTGACTGAGCCACCCAGACGTCCCTACAACAGCTTTTTAATAGCCAAAAACGTGAGACCAATCCAAATGTCCACCAACCAAAGAAAGAATAAAATGTAGTATATCCATAAAATTGACAACTATTTGACAATAAAATGGAATAAAGTACTGATGTATATAAACTATAGCAAGGATGATCCTTGAAAACAAGATAAGTTAAAGCAGCCAGTCATAAAACAGTGTATGATTCCATTTATGTGAAAGGTCCAGAATAGGCAAATCCACACAGACAGAAAGATTAGCAGTTGCTTACAGCTGGGGGTGGCTGGGAAGGAAATGGGGAACGGCTGCTAATGAGAACAGGATTTCTTTTAGAGGTGATTAAATGTTTTAAAACTGGTTACAGTCATGGCTGCACAACTAACTCTGTGAACATACTAAAAATAACTAAATTGTACATTTTAAATTGGTGAACAGCATAGTATATGAATTCTATCTCAATAAGGGTGTTATAAAACAAAACAAAAAATCAAAAGGACTATAGTCAGGAACACATTAGAAAGACACAGAATCTTGGCAGGCTTCAAAGTTGTAATTTAGGAGAAAGATAGTGGGGCACCTGGGTGGCTCAGTCGGTTAAGCGTCCAACTTCGGCTCAGGTCATGATCTCAAGTTTCATTGGTTCGAGCCCCACATCAGGCTCTGTGCTGACAGCTAGCTCAACACCTGGAGCCTGTTTCAGATTCTGTGTCTCCCTCTCTCTCTGACCCTTCCCTGTTCACACTGTCTCTATTTCTCTCTCAAAAATAAATAAAACATTAAAAAAAAATTAAAAGGAGAGAGACAGTGGCCTGAGCTAAGGTAGTCAGACCAGGAAGAGAGAGGAAAAAGAAACAATTCTTGGACACAGAAAGTGGGGGTAATAGGGAGTCTGCACTCTGCAGGGTTCTGGCTTAGACAACTGAGAAGCATGTACAGAAACAGGAAAACAAAGAAAGACATGTTTGGGTGAGGGGAAATTCACTGTATTTTTAAGCTTAATTATATTTACAAGAGTCCTATAAGTACTTGGAAAAGGTTTTGTTTCAAAAGGTTGTTAGCTTACCCCGTCAGGCATTTGTTTATTCGATTTTTTACTGCAATGTAATGTTAGTTATATTTACAAATGGAACTGGATGTCTACAGGGAATTAAGTCTGTCCAACTTGCATTAATCAACATACATCAAAGTGTATCTTAAAAGTCATTTTTCTTACATTCTTATATAAAATGTACTGGATAACATGAACAGACTAATAAGATTTATAAATTAAATTTAGGGGTTAGGGCGCCTGGGTGGCTCAGTCGGTTAAGCATCCGGCTCCCCTGCTCATTCTCATTCTCTCTCTCTCTCTCTCTCTCTCTCTCTCTCCCCCCTCAAAATAAATAAACTTTAAAAAATAAAACGAAACAAAAAGAATCTGCAAGATCTAATAAACAGTTCAAATAAAAGTGATGGCAAAAGAATGGCAGGGGATAGGGAAAGACAAGCTGGAACCGTCATGGACATAGTTCGGGGTGTAGAGAACACAGCCTCACAGAGGCACCCATGCCTTTTGTTCACTTCGTTAGCATGACTTCCTCCCAAATGTTATATGCAGCTGGTTAGTCTGAGATACAAACAGAAAATGTTTCTAGAATTCTGATTTCCAGCCATAATTTAAAGATAGAAGTAACCAAAGGAAAATCTATTCACATAATGTACTTCAAGAGGAGTACTTCTGCACTCTAATCCCGACCATGGCAAAAAATTATTTCCAGTAAAGAAGTGTAAAATACAGTTATCTCTTCCAGAAGATAACAAAAATACCATTTACTCCTAACACTTTAATATCATTTCCATGTCTTTCTTTTCTTAACTCCTAAGTCAGGACTGCAGACCAGTGTTGGCCAATAGAAGGAACATTCAGCAATGATAGAAATACTCGCTGTCTGCACCCTCCAATACAGCAGCTACTGGCCATGTGCGACTACTGAACATTTGAAATGTGGCTAGTATGAGAGAAGAACTAAATTTTTTATTTAATTTGGAGTCACTGAAATTTAGGTAGCTAGAGGAGGCTGATGGCTACCACGTGGGACAGTGCAACAGAGCCTTCTACTAAAGAAAATAAAGATATTTATTTATGGGCCAGCTAGATGAACACTCTTCCCTCAGAAGATTACTGTGAAGATTAAGTAAGATTTTGTTGCAAGGTGCAGTCCCTAACACATAGTAGGTACTTAATTTTGTTTAAATACAGTTGACTGGAAGGGGTCGTTCCCCCACAGATTACAAATAATTAGGACTTCACTTTCTCATTGACGCAAAATGCAACAGAAGTTTTGGTCAAATCTAAGAGGAAATGTCACCTAATGATTAAGAGCACAGGCTTGGAAAGCAGATGGCCTCAGCTTCCTTGCAGCCGGGTCGCTTCCCCACCCCCCCCAACCCCCATCCCGGGGTCCTCAGTCTCCTGCTCCACAGAAACCCCGCACCTGAGGGCACCTGAGGAATGTGCTAAGGGCCCCACCACAGGAGAAGCGTGCTATGGCGCACCGCAAGCGCTCCAGGAATGCTCTGTTTTGAAAGGCTATGGCCAATAAATATACTCCCCACAGGAATGTAAATTGGTACAATCTTTTTGGAGGCTAATTTAGCGATTTCTATTAAAATTCAAAATGCATCTAATTTTTGACTCGGTAATTCTACTTTCAGGAATTTATCCTACAAAAATGTTCATAGGCTTATGTAAAAATATTGCCAAGGATGCTGACTGCACCACTGTCTACAACAGCAAAACCTAGACAAAGTCTTAAACACCCACCAAGCGTGCACTAGTTAAATGACAACATTAATGTGCCACACTATAGAATAGAATTATTAAAAATAGGCCACGTGTATGCCAATATGGAAAAAAGTTCAGAACTTGTAGTTAAGTAAAAAAAGTAAACAGAAGGTAGAGTACAACACTCTTTCTGTAAATTTAAAAAGACAGCAAAGGCATATATGTTTTTATAGAAAAAGACAGAAACAGAGGCACCTGGGTGGTTCAGTCAGTTAAGCATCCAACTCTTGATTTCAGCTCAGGTCATGATGTCACATTTCAAGCACTGTGTTGGAATTTATGCTGACAGCATGGAGCCTGCTTGGGATTCTCTCTCTCCCTCTCTTTCTGCCCCTCCCCCACTCAAGCTTACCCTCTCCCTCTCAAAATAAATTAAAAAAACATTTTTTAAAAATGTTAGATACAAAGATATGCCAACCTACTAACATTTATCATTTTGGAATTCAGAACTATTAGAAACTTTTTATTTGCTAAATTATGCATTTCTATTTATATAAAGTTTATAATTAGCAATATATGCTTTTATACTAAGAAAAAAGATCACAGTAGGAAGCCCTTTAACATGAGGTTTTCAAAGACTTTAATATTGTGAGAAATTATGCTGCAAATGCTGCTTTAGGAAAAGATACAAAACTGTATGTGTAAGAACATGACCCCAATTTTCTGATGCATAAGATTAGAAAAGGAGATTATAAGAAAAGACAACAAAATGAAAACAGCCGTCATCTCTATAAATTTCACGAAGGTAGAGGCTTCAGTTGTTTTATATTAAAATACACACTCAGTGACAAATACAGAAAGAAAAAGTATTTCTAGAAATGTACAGCAATGTAATAAGTTAACAATACTTTCTGGTATTTTTGAAATTTGTTAAGAAGGTTAAGATCCTAAGTGTTCTTGCCACAATACAACAAAAAATGTGGTTAACTGTCTGAGGTGATAAATATGTTAATTAGCTTCAATGTGATTATTTCACAATGTACATGCGTATCAAATCATCAGCTTTACAGCTTAAGTATATACATTTCCTAATTGTCAACTACAACTTCCTCTCCCTCTTCCTAGCTCTGCTGTATATGGTATACATTTTTTTCACTTATAACCTATTTCTACTCTGGACTGAAACCAACTGCCTCTTCAAATATTTTATTCCTGACATATGACGCTCTGTTTTACCTTATCCTCTTGAAGCACCATTACAAATAAAATTTTACAAAATATACTTGAGATTCCACTTAAGTCCTACTTACACTGAAAAAGTGAGCATCTGATCTACACCTTCAACAAAATATCAAATAAATAAGATTTTTTGACCGAATTACAAAAAAAAGTTTAAAGAACTGCTAAACTTCAAAAATGTCAGTATTGCTTGACATCTCAGTTTAAAGATCTTCAAGTCAAACATCTGTCTAAACAGAGACGTCTAAGAAATATTCTATTCTTTGAAATGCTATAGCTTAATATGAAATTACATTAAATCATATCCAGATGGCATGTCTTTCATAACAAACAAGTCTCATCCACAGAAAGCAGTTGCTGAATGGAAGTTGCCATTTTTCTGCAACTCACTATTAACTGGAGGCAAAAGAAACGATACTGTCACTATGAGAAAGTACCAGCAAAGCATCACTTCCAGAAGTTATAACACATCAAACAGTGTCTCATTCACATTTTCCTTTATGAATCGAGTTTTTCATATATTCAAATTGTCTCATGAAATATTCAAAATACAGAGACAAGTATTAGAAACTATAAGGACACCATGTACCTACTACCCTGATCTAACAATGTTAATACTGTGCTGGATGCTTCAGATCTCTTTTCTCCTTGTGCAATGAATATTACAGATATAGTTAGATCCTCTCGATCTGCTTTTCTCTTATATTTAAAAAGGAGGGGGGACCTGGGTGTCTCAGTTGTTTAATGTGTCTGACTTCAGCTCAAGTCATGATCTTGCAGCTCGTGAAATCAAACCCTGCATCATGCTCTGAACTGGCAGCATGGAGCCTGCTTCAGATTCTCTCTCCCTCTCTCTCTCTCTGCCGCTCCCCCGCTGGTTGGGTGCTCTCTCTACAAATAAATTTTTTTAAAAAACATTAAAAATATTTAAAGTAATTCTACCCTCTCTCTCTTTTTTTAATAAGGCTACTAGAAAATGCAAAATTATACGTGTGGCTCACATTACAATTCAATTGCAATTTCTATTGCACAGTACTGTCCTAGATACATCAAAGTAGCACCAGAATAAGAACTACAATTTCAGAATCAAGAAAAGAATCAAGAAAAACATGGAATGGCTGAAATGGTCAAAATGGTGGAGTTGTGGCTGTTACCTAGGTGATTCAGAGGGAAGAACACTATTTAGGAAAAAGCAGGACTCCCAGATTACCCTTCTACATCACCAGAACACCCCAGATAAACTCTAGTTGCTTCAATTTACTCATGTGTATCTGGAAAATTACTCTCCTAAAGAAGTCAATTCTTTGGTAATTTAAATGGATTGAAAACAGATCTAATACAATTCACTCATTTAACAATTTTTATTAACTGGGGCTGGGAATACACTGGTGAATATGAAGTCATGTACAAACAATGAACGAGTTAACAAATAAGTAAAAAACTCATTTCAGAAAAGTGCTTTGAACAAGTAATGTGAAAACTCAGCAGTCAGTCTCTCCAATCCAAGCCTATCTTTAGAATCTTTTAGGACTCCTTGGATACTGTAGTCACTGAGATGTATTTTAGGGGTGATAAATTAGTTATTTCAATGTGTTCATACTGCAAGCTCATTTTCTGTGTAAATATTTTCAATCAAAGCATTTTGCAAAACACATGTACTGTTCCCAAGGACATCACACAAAAAAATGCAAAGCAATTTATGTCATTGTCATGATTTTCCTAACATGTAAATGCCCAATTTGGCTTTTAATGCTTAATTAAGGAAAAAAAGTCAGTGATTATTTACCCTTTTTCACTGAAGGAAGGCAAATGAGAACATGTTGCTGCAAACATGGCAAAATGAATTCCAAACTGTAAAGCATCCAGCATCTTCAATATAAATCTTCAGGTCCAGGAAATGACACAGAGAACCATGCTGATACGGTTAATTTCCTCTACCACAAAAAACAAAAACACCTCCAAAATTCCCGAGAGTTCATATTACAAATGAAATGTTAATGTGTATAGCCAAAACTACACAGTTGAATTGGCCTCCATAAATTATGTGTCAATCAGGTCCATGGTTAAAAACTACCCTTCACTACTGTCTAGTCCCAGCACCACTATGCACCAGAACACTATCCAACCATTATAAACCATAACAATTTAAAGACCCAATACACAATAGGTGAGCAAAACAGCAGATGGTAGAAATGCTTAACAATAATTGGATTCAGTCAGTAAATTATAGCAGATTCTTAGAACATTACAGTTATTAAAAGTAGGGGGCACCTGGGTGGCTCAGTTGGATAAGTGTCTGGCTTCAGCTCAGGTCATGATATCATGGTTCATGGGTTCGAGCCCCGTTCAGGCTCTGTGTTGACAGCCAGCTCAGAGCCTGGAGCCAGTTTCAGATTCTGTGTCTCCCTCTCTCTCTGACCCTCCGCTGCTCACACTGTCTCTCTCTCTCTCTCTCTCAGAAATAAATTTCTTTAATTAAAAAAAAATTTTAAGTAATACTGACATTGAATGACATGAAGATACTCAAATTTTATTGAATATGCAGTAATTACAAAAATATACCTAATGTGGAGGTACCTATACACACACACGCATGTATAGGTATATAATGTGATACCATTTTTAAAATATATTTATACTGCCTATGTAGGGAAATGTCTGGAAGAATATATCACAAATAGCTAACATTACTTAACTGTTCTGGTTTCTTCTTTTTAACCCTATTTTCTGTCTCATACAATGAACATCCATTATCACTTGATGTTGTAAGGAAAACCTAAAACTTATGTTTAAGGCAAGTTACAGGGGCAACTGAGTGGCTCAGTTGGTCAAGCGGCAGACTCTTGATTTCAGCTCGGGACATGGTCGTGCAGCTCGTGAGATGGAGCCCCTCATCAGGCTCCACGCTGACAGTGTGCAGAGCCTGCTTCTGATTCTCCCTCTCTCTCTCTCTCTGCTCCTCCCCCACTCTCAAAATAAATAAACTAAAACTCCCTCTCAAATAAAATAAACTCTCTCTCAAAATAAATAAACTTAAAAAAATTTTTTTAATGGTTATGAAACAGTATATACATATGATATCAATGATATTCAAAGATAATGAGATAAAGAGGAATTACACAAAAGAAATGTGTTTTGTGTGTTAGAAGAGTGTGAGAAGAATGATCTCTGCGTGGTCTTTCCCTTCATTTATGAAGTCTTTAGCTTCTGCTCCTAGTCTTCCTTATCACCAGGTCCTGCCATAATCAGCGTGGCAGCAACAAAAGGGTACCCATCTAACCACCAGCTGTCTGGTTTCTAGGTATCTCACCTCCAGTGACCTCTACCTTCTCTCCTTGAAACCGGCGACTTCACTACCACACTTGCTCCAAGTCTGAAACCCTAAGTTCGCAGACATTTCACCCTCTGCCCACTCCCCCCAGCAATCCTGAACACGTGGATACATTTGTCCTCCAGCCTGGACAGAACCTTGATCCTTTGATCCCCTTTTCTTCCAGTCAGCGTCTTTCAGGTTTCATTTCTACTCACTCTGGCTTATTCTCACTGCCTCTAGGAATTTCCTATTTCTTCCTTCATTTTGGTAAACTATTTAAAAATTATACCCAACCTAGCCTACTTCAATGAGGGAGGGAGGAAGGGAGGGAGAAAGAGAGAGAGAGAGAAAGAGAGAGAGAAAGAGGGAGAGAGGGAGAGAGAGAGAGAGAGAAAGAGAGAAAGACAGAGAGAGAAAGAGAGAGAGAGAAAGAAAGAAAGAGAGAGAGAGAGAGAGAGAGAGAGGAAAGAAAGAAAGAAAGAAAGAAAGAAAGAAAGAAAGAAAGAAAGAAAGAAGGAAGGAAGGAAGGAAGGAAGGAAGGAAGGAAGGAAGGAAGGAAGGAAAGAAGGAAAGAAGGAAAGAAGGAAAGAAGGAAAGAAGGAAAGAAGGAATCAGGGGGCTCCTGGGTGGGTCAGTTGGCTGAGTGTGTGATTCTTGATTCCAGCTCAGGTCACAATCTCACAGTTCATGACATCGAGCCCCACATCAGGCTCCATGATGGCAGTGTGGAGCCTGCTTAAGATTCATTCATTCTCTCTCTCTCTCTCTCTCTCTCTCCCCCCCGTCTCTCTCCCTCTCTCTCTCAAAATAAACTGGAAAAAAAAAAAAAAGCCAGAATTATTATTCCATTATTTAAAAGGGAATATGTATTCCAACATGTAAAGGAGACTATCTCAAGGTGATAATCACGGAATTGTTCAAGTGTTGCCATGTATTTTAACTCTTGAGTGGTACAACTCTCATCTGCTTTTCCTCCAAATCACTTCATTGTTCTAGCAGAGCAGAATTCAATCACTGTGAACTCTCTTATTCTCATACCTCCCCTCGTAACATTCACCTCTTCTCCCTAAATCTTTTTCAATCTTTCCAACATCTGTATTTCCTAGCACCTAGCCTCAAATATTCATGGAAGGTGTTCAATAAGCACTGGAATATCTGACCTCTCTCATCACTTACACTCTATACAGAGTGTAGTATTAAGTGAATATTAATTCACCTAATTCTCACAGCAATCCTACAAGGTAGGCACTATTATTATCCTTATTTTACAGAGAGTAAACTGAGGCCCAGAGAAGTGAAGTAACTTCCTCAGTAATATAAAACAACTATTGGCAGAATAGAGATTTGAACCCAGGCATCTGGCTTCAAAGCTGTGACCACCAGATCACACTGCCTCTCAAACCAAAGCTAAACTTCTGTTTAAAAAATCTTTTAGTTGAAAACATGGTTGATAATTTCAACATATGATTTAAGTAAACATCAAATTAACATATAGTTTTCATACCAACTATATTAATTTCAAAGTTCTTAGTATCTGCTTATCATTCAAAATATAATATATCCTCTCTATTTTCACAAACCTTCTCTTATATAAATTTCCTAAAATGAATCCACTTTAAATGCTCAGTAATTTTCTAAAATTTTTACTTCGTTGAAGTTATCATATACTTTCTTCCCCAAAGATGGTCTCATTTTAAGTATATAATGAACAATTTAACATATTTTAAAAATAAGTTTTCCTTCCTCCTTTCTACACACCATCAATATTTGACCTTCCACTTAAACATGTTCTCTTTTACTGAATGTTAAAATAACATCAAAGTCAAAAATTAGAACTACTCATCCTGAGTGAAGCCAAAAAGCACTTCAACCTCTGAAGGAATTCTAACTGGAGAAAAAAGTTATCAATATTTTATCTGCTAACATTTACACTGCAACCTACTTAGAACAGTAAGTTATATGGCTGTTTCAATTTCTGGAAAACACTGGCTTCTCTAAAAATCCAGATTTTCTCTTTGCCTTCCTAGTAGAAAACATATTATCCAGTATCAATGAGTATTCTTCTTACATTTTATACTATTAAAATTTAATAATGAGGGCAGCTGGGTGACTAAGTCAGTTGAGCGTCTGACCTCAGCTCAGGTCATGATCTCACAGTTTGAGAGTCTGAACCCTGTGTTGGGCTCGCTGCTGTCAATGCAGAGCCCACTTCTGTCCCCCCCGCCCCCTCTGCCTCTGCCCCACTTGTTTCCTCTCTCTCAAAAACTAAAATTTAAATTAAAAAAAAATTCAGAATGGAACTAATTGTGAAAGGGAAGAGGAAACAAAAAGAAGAGGAAAGGGGATGGGAGGAAAGTGGGGAGGAGGGAGAATGCAGGAGGGAAGGGAGGAGAGTGGGAGGGAGGAAGAGAGGAGGGTGCAGCATCTGTCCTTGCACTAGTGGAGGTCAGGGGAGAAAGAAGGGAGAAATGAGGAGGAAGAGTATCTTAGGTTCAATTTTTAGAGCTTCTTGAAGGAAAGTATCAACAAAATGGGAAAATAAAAGAGAAGAAAATGAATATCTTATTTTCTAAATGAAATTAAAGAAAAATATTACTTCAGACATGTTATTCTAATACAAAATATGCCATAAATAATTTTAAGGAAAGGTATATGGAATAGCAGGAAAAGCTTCAACTAGCAAGCCCCAAGACCTTTGTTTGAAGCCCAAATCTGATATTGTTAGAAGCAAGTCCTCTCTGAATTTCCATTTCCTCCCCTGGAAATCAGTAATACTACCACCTCTTTTGAAGAATGGGTAATTAGACGTAGATATAGTCAGGGGTGCTTGGATGGCTCAGTCGGTTAAGCATCCAACTTCAGCTCTGGTCATAATCTCATGGCTTGTGGGGTCAGGCCCCACATCAGGCCCTGTGCTGACAGCTCAGAGCCTGGAGCCTACCTCAGAATCTGTGTCCCTCTTTCTCTGTCCCTCCCCCACTTGTGCTTTCTCTCCTTCAAAAATAAACAAACATTAAATTAAAAAATTTTAAGTAGTGATAGTCAACATACTAAACAGACAGCTAAAAACTGATTCCCCTCACCTAATGAGTGTATATTAAACAAAGTATCAAAATAATTCTCACTGGGATCACCCAGCATAGACTTGACTTACAGCCTTTCTGCTGAAACAGAAAGTTTCTTGATGTGTGCTTGGAACAGACCATCTACTTTCTTTCAATCTGAGATTTGGTCATAACTCTTTTAAAGGAGTCTTTCTGTATTACTAAACACAGGCACACTTCACTGACTCAAAGTTCAAACCAGGCCTCTTAGAGTGAACTGGATCACATCTAATGCCATCCATGCAAGTCCCTACCAAATTTCCAGAAATGAAAGCAGAATAGTGGGAGAAGCACACAAAGCAAGGCATGAGAAATTATTAGTCAACTCTGCAACCTGAAATTTGACTTTACTATAGATCTTATCTGTTAAGATTCAAAAAATTGAAGAATTTCTCAACCGTGCCAAAAATCACAAGACCTATTTACACATCTTATCTAATTAGTGAAAAAAAGCAATTAACCAAGTTCTTTAATTATCAAGAATGATACTTAAAACACTTCTTTTAGAGGTCCCTATTTATTTTAATTTTTAATAGCACTTGTGTATAAGGGGGCAAGCACTATACATTTTAATCAAAGAAAATAAATAATTTAGTAGACTTCGTTTTCGTTTTTGTTTTGAGAGAGAGAGAGAAAAAACATGCAAGCAGGGGAAGGGCAGAGGGAGAGAGGGAATCCTAAACAGGCTGCATACCCTGTGCAGAGCTCAATGCAGGGCTCAATCTCAAGACCATGAAAACATGACCTGAGCCAAAATCAAGAGTCGGACTCTTTGACTGAGCCACCCAGGCACCACTAGACTTCATTTTTTACGTGAGTTTTTTAAAATCTTGTTCAGAAATACATTTACTCAACAATTTTATCTGTAATAAAACAAGAACTCACTCATAATCTACATTAATAATTGTAAATATGAGAAGACACCACAATCTGTTTTAAGTTCCAGGAGAGCAGAGATTTTTTTCTTCTGATTCATTACCAAATCCTCAGAAAATTGACACTCAATATTTACTGAATGAAAAAAATATATAGTGCTGCTCACAGTAGTAAAAAATAAAACTTACGGAGCATTATGCATTGGTTACAAGGATGAAAATCATGTAATTGCATGGCAGTGTTATATTTGTTAAAGTAACCTGTTCGGGGCTTAGTAACCTGGGTGGCTCAGCTGGTTAAGCATCTGACTTCAGCTCAGGTCATGATCTCATAGTTTGTGAGTCTGAGCCCTGCATTGGGCCCAGCACTGACAACTCAGAGCCTGGAGCCTAGTTCAGATTCTGTGTCTCCATCTCTCTCTCTGCCCCTCCCCTGCTGTGCGCGCTCACTCGCTCTCTCTCCCTCTCTCTCTCTAAAATAAACATTTTTTTAAAGTAACCGATTCATTTTTAAAGCATTAATCTAAACATTAAGAAAATTGGGTTCTAATGTCAGCTCAGTCACTAATATGACTTACACCTTGGGGTAAATGATCATCTATCATTCTGGGCTCCAGTACCCTCATGTGTATTACTTCCGCTACTCTTTGGCCCTGGCTAGTCCATTCTTGGGTAGAGATTACAGAGAGAAGAACATGCCTAAACTGTACCAAAGCAAACAGAATCTGCACTCTCCAACTGGATCAGCAAATCCTTAGTGACGTGGTCAAGCCACACTGACTCAGAACCATCCATTTTAAATCTAGGGCCTCAAAGGCACACTTGAACCACCACTCTACACCAAAGAGAGCCAGTAATTTAGGTCATCTGATCCAACTGAACAATGCCATCCAGGGTACACCAATATATCAAGCCTTACTGTCAAAAGAACCAAAAAATAAAGTACAGGTGGAGAGGGAGCAATTCACCTGTTAGAAACAGTGCAGATCTCTAAGCCAACCTACACCCAGTATACAATGGAAAAGGATGCTCACCAATCTGTTGTAAGAACAGCAGCTACTCTCAAGTCCTTGAAATAAAATCTATTATATTCAAGGGCATCTGGCTGGCTTAGTCAGAGAAGGTATCAACTCATGATCTTGGGGGTTGTGAGTTTCAGTCCCACGTTGGGTGTATCAATTACTTATATAAACAAATGAATCTTTAAAAATAATAATCTTACGACACTCATTATATACTACCTGAGACAAATCTATGAGGACACTGTCTCTTTTACAAAATCTTTCAGATGAAAATCTCCAAGACTTCCCAAAAGCATCATTTGTCCTTTGACACCTACCACCTCCGTCCCACTTGCCTCACCCCCTACTCGCCACACTTTATTAGCAATCACAACTAAAGAACTAAGAGATGAAGCATAGTACAAGGGTTAGGAGTACAGACTCTGGAGTCACACTGTCTGGGTTCAAAACTTGGATCTGGGGGCACCTGACTAGCTCAGTAAGAGGAGCGTGTTACTCCTCACCTCAGGATTGTGAAGTCAAAACCATATTGGGTGTAGAGATTGTTTAAAAATAAAATCGTTTTTAAAAAAAAAAAACTTTTTAAGTTTATTTATTGGAGGGAGGGAGACAGAGAGAGGGGGAAAGAGAGAACCCCAAGCAGGCTCCACACCATCAGCACAGAGCCCAATGCCAGGCTCAATCTCACAAACCATGATATCATGACCTGAGCCAAAATCAAGAGTCGAAAGCTTAACCCACTGAGCTACCCAGGTGCCCCTAAAAATACAATCTTAAAAAAAAAAAAAGAAAAAAGTGAGGAAGGCAAACCATGAGAGACTCTTGAATGCCAAGAACAAACTGAGGGCTGATGGGGGTGGGGGGGAAGGAAAGGGGGGGTGGTGGGCATGGAGGAGGGCACTTGTGGGGATGAGCAGTGGGTGTTATATGGAAACCAACTTGACAATAAACTATTTTTAAAAAATAAATTAATTAAAGCTATTAATAAAAACTAAAAAACAAACAAAAAAAAATACTTGGCTATGCATTTCTCAGCTGGGCAACTTTTAGCACGTTAACAAGTCTTTCTACTACTTACCTTAAACTCAGTGTCCAAACATAAACTCTTAATCTTCCCCAAAAACCCTGCTCTAACCATACCCTTCCTACTAGTTTCTGATAACTGCAGCCTTCTGGCTTAGTCCCAAAATCTTGAGATCACTCTTTTTTTATTTTTTTTTTTTAATTTTTTTAATGTAGGTCAGTCTTTATCTTTATTAATTTATTTTCTTAGGTAAGCACTTTGCCCAACACGGGGCTTGAACTCACAACCCTGAGACCGAGAGCCGCATGCTCTACCAACTGAGCCAGCCAGACTCCCCACCTTGGAATCATTCTTGCTTGCTTTCACCCCTACCCAACATGAAAATTCATCAGAAAATACTGTTGCTCTCTTTGAAATATGTCCAGAAGCCAAACACTCACCACCCTCACTACTACCACCCTTGTCTGAGCCACCATCATTTCTCATGTGGATTATTATTTCCATAGCCTCCCACCTGTGCCCTCACCTCCACCCTTCAGCCCCAGTCTGTAGTCAACACAGCAGTCAGAAACATCCTTTAAAATGCAAATGACTGGAAAAGCTCTGCTCAAATCCTTCCAATGTTTCCCGGTTCAATTAAGTAAAGTCCTTAAGCGGACCCCAGGGGCACCAGAGACCTACTAGCCCCTACCCCCTCACCAGTACGTACTACCAGTTGCATCTATCTTAGGAATCAATACAGATGAATGGTGGTCCCCAAAAAGGTAAATCCAAATCCTAACCCCCAGTTCCTGTGAATGTGACTTTATTGGGAAAAACAGTATTTGTAGATGTAATTAAGAATCTTGAAATGAGATCATCCTGGATTTAGGCTGGGCCCTAAAATCCAATGACAGGCAGAAGAAGATGAAACAGGAGGAGGTGTGAGGACAGAGAGAGTAAAGTTGAGGGATGCCAAGGACTGCATCTGGCCACCACCAGAAGTCAGGAGAGGAGCATGGAGCCCACCCACCCTCAGAGCCTCTGGATCATAGGGGAGAATACATTTCCATTGTTTGAAGTCACCCACCTGTGTTACTGTTACAGCAGCTTCCCAGGAACTAACACACCACTCTTCCCCTTGCTGGCTTTTGTGCTGGCATTCCCTTTGGAAAGCTCCAAAGCCAGAACTCTGCATGGCTAACTGGTGTACTATCTTTAACCTTTTGTTCAAATATCGTCTTATCAGGCCAATCCTTACTTCCATATTTAAATCACAACCACTGCTATTCTTCCTTTCCCGTACTCTATTTTTTCCACAGCACTTACCATATCCTAATATACTTCATAGTGTTCTTATGCACTGTGCTTATTGCTTGCGGACTTTACTAGAATATAAGCTCCACGAGGCAGAGTGTGAGGACTGTTGGATTTTTTTTCTATTTTGTTTATTATGTTTCCTAAACATCTAATAACTATGCCTGACAAGAGAGTAACCATTTGATAAACATATGCTGAATAAATCTGTTGCATGAATGTGTGCATATCTTTTTCTGGGAAGAGAGTCCACAGTTTTCCTCAGATTAATAAAGTGATCCCAAAAAAAGTCGCTAATCTTTGTTCTAAATCTTTAAGTGGCTATGGAAAAAAAGATTCTAAACACTATTAAAGACCCCAACCCTAGGGACACCTGGCTGGCTCAAGTGCAAAAGCATGGGACTCTTGATATTGGAGGTTATGAGCTCAAGCCCCATGTTGGGTATAGAGATTACTTAAAACAAACATACAAAAAAAAAAACAAAAAAAAACACCCAACCCTAGAAAAGCAAAGAAAAACCAATAAACACTCAACATCATGACTTTATACCTTGCATTTTGCAAACAGCAGATACTATAAGTTTAAATTTCATACTCCTAAAACAACCTTTTTACCAAAAAAGTCCCTTGCTTCAATTTGGCACTTAAAACATACCTCTGCCCACTTTCACAAGACCTCCTACACTAAAGAATGCCCCTGACTAAACTAGTATCTCCCTACAAGTAAAACAAGAAAGAGTGTCCTTCCATGCAGAGCATTCACAGAAGCCAAGGTAGTTTCACAAAGCTCAAAAACACTCAAACACTTTTCACTACCTGACTAAAATCCTATGTAGAGTAGAGGAGTAGAACCAAAGCAAACCATAACCTGTCTAGTATCCATCATTCCTATGGAGTAAACAGATGTTTACTCCAAATACAACATCACAGTTTGTATGGCCTTAGAAACTGTTGTAGAATGGATGTCATTTACATCTACAGCTTTGGTATGAACCATAAAGGGTAACATTGAAAAGCAGTCAAGCACAGCAAAACTTGTTAATGGATTTTGATAACAGCAGAAAGGCACCCATTGCGTTCCTTATTATTGCTGCAACATATTTCACGGTTAATACTAAACAGGTCAAGTTGAACACAATCACAGTAAGCACCAGAATTCAGTATATAATTTATCCAAGCATAATTCTTCAGACATACCTTTTATATTAAATAAATGGCCATTACAGATGAAAATTTGCACATCTGCTGCTATGGACTCTTTTTTATTCCATCAGCAAGAGGATTAACAATACAATCCAGTCCCAGCCCTTACCTTTACCAGTTCCTTACCCCACTGAAGCAGTTATTTCAAGGATATAAAATCTACCAAATACTCTGAAGAGAAAGGCATTTTAAACACTACTAGTTCATTTCAACATGAGGTTTTGCCTTAAGCTTGTTGTAAAACCTTCACCTCTCAGGCAGGATATGGCATTTTACCAAATCCCAAACATGAGCACTCACTCTCTTCACCTCTACCAGCCCCACCCTGTCCAAGCCACCACCAGGTCTCACCAGCATTCCTGCAATGGCCTCCTCACCAGCCTCCAACTGGCAGCAGTCTAACTTTTACACAGCAGCTAGAGGGATCTTTGTAAAAGAGAAATCAGATACTGTCTGATCAAACCTTCCAGCATCACCCCATTATGCATAAAAGGCAGAGACCATACCATGATCTACAAGGATCTATAAGACCCAGACTGTGCCCCTCCCTCTGACCTCACCTCCTATAGCTCTCTGGAACTGTTCCACTGTTCCCTGACCAGCAGGGAACACTTAGCTCGTGACCAGCACTTAGTATTCTCTCTGCCCAGAATGTCCTATCCCCAGATCTCTGCATGGTTCCTTACCCTGCTCAAGGCCTTGCTCAAATGTCACCTCTTCAGAGAACCTGTCCTTAAGACCCTACTACTTAAAATAGTACCCCATCACGCCATCAGTGGCTCTACCCTATTTGGAAATCAATCACAGTTGATTATAATTTAATTTGAATTAAAACAGAGGCATATTTTCCTTGTTCAAAACGAAACCTGAACAAAAACAAATGCTATTTTACAGGCCACTCACAATGAAGTTAGACACAATGTATAAATGAACACACATCTTTTTAAAAGTAAGTATATGGTGGGGCCCTTGGGTGGCTCAGTCAGTTGAGCATCCAACTTCGGCTCAGGTCATGATCTCGCGTTTCGTGGGTTCGAGCCCTGCGTCGGGCTCTGTGCTGACAGCTAGCTCAGAGCCTGGAGCCTGTTTCAGATTCTGTGTCTCCCTCTTTCTCTGACCCTCCCCTGCTCATGCTGTCTCTCTCTGTCTCTGTCTCTCTCTCTCTCTCAGAAATAAATAAAACATTAAAAAAAATTTTTTTTAATAAATAAAAAAAGTAAGTATATGGTTGGGGCACCTGAGTGGCTCAGTCCTTTGAGTGTCCAACTCCTGATTTGATTTCAGCTTGGGTCATGATCTCAAGGTTTGTGGGTTTGAGCCCCTCATCAGGCTCTGTGTTGACAGCACAGAGCCAACTTGGGATTCTCTCTCTCCCTCTCTCTCTCTGCTCCTCCCTCTCTCTCTCTCAAAATAAAACTTTTTTTTTAATATTTTTATTTATTTCTAGGAGAGAGAGAGAGAGAGAGAGACAGCGTGAGCAGGGGAGGGTCAGAGAGAGAGGGAGACACAGACTCTGAAATAGGCTCCAGGCTCTGAGCTGGCAGTCAGCACAGAGCCCAACGCGGGGCTCGAACCCATGAACCGCGAGATCATGACCTAAGCGAAAGTTGGACGCTCAACAGACTAAGCCACCCAGGCGCCCCAAAATAAAACATTTTTTAAATGTTTTAATAAAAAATATTAAAAAGATTAGAAAATATGTGGCCTGTGTGTGGTTTTCCTTTCTTATTTTTAACTTAGAAGTATTAAAAAGAAGGGTTGTATGTACAAGAAAGCTTATGGTATCAGTACTAAATATGGAGGAAAAAGAATGGAAATAATCAAAATGCCCAATAACAGGGAAATACTTAAGAAATATAAACATTAAAAATCATGCTACAACCATAATAAATAAGTCAGGAGTACATAAAAGCAGGAAAGTGTTTAGGAGATGTTAAGTTTTAAAAACGTAACTACAATGATAAGTGTAACCTTTACAGTGACTAACCAGGAGGCATGGGCCCAACCCACCCTGGCAGATGAGGCTTCAACAGCTATTAGCCTAGTCTCTGAGCTCCCTGAGCTCCCAGGGCAGCAGGGGCCGAGTATACAGTCACAGTGCAGTGTCAGGAGCGCTATCCCATAGGTACAACCCTGAGTGAGGACAGGCTTTCCTGATGAAAGGATGCCTAGACTAAGACCTGAAAAATAAACAAGAGATAGCCAGAAAGGCGGGATAAGGGGTTGGGGATGGCTAAATATGTATGAAACAGTAGATGTTTGGGGCAAGAGGCAAGAAAAAAGATGAAACAGAATCATACATAAACTATGATTTATGATCTGTTTAAAAAAACTGTACCAATGGAGCATGTAAATTAAGTCTATAACATCTATAAAATAACACCTATGTTCGGTAACAAGTTTTGATATTTTTTATTTTTTATTAATTATGATACTAAATAAAAGCCAACAGTGATACTTCCACCAACCACTTAGACTTGTAAAAGCCTATTTCGTCCTGTGGCTACTGTGTTTCCTTCAGTCTGTCTGGCCATCTGACCAAACACAAGTAGGGACAGGAAACCATGTGAACACAACACACAAGTGCACAAACACATCCTTCCCAGGCCTGGCCAGCGCACGTCCTAACCCAGAAGTACTCAGACCTTCACAGCCTCTGGCTGCCTTGCCGCATTACTACTTCTACCCCCAACGCCTCGTTACTACTTCTACCCCCAGCCCAAACATCCCGTTCTCAGGAGGCAAAGCGAATTCTGCACTTAGCATTCCAAGCCTCCAGCATTTGGCTCGCCTAACGTATCTCAGCCCGCTCCTGCCCACAGATTCTTTTCTCCAGAAAGACTTTCCCTGCTGGACTCAGTACACAACACTCCCCTTCTTACCTCAGGCCGACCCCCTGCTGATACCATCAGAACCTGCTCTCCCAGTCGCTATTCAAACAGCACCCACTCTTTAAGGCCAGGCTCTTAGCTTCTGAGTAAATACTTAGTCAATTACTTTAACCCACAATAATCTCTAGTTAACCTAAATGTGACCTATATATTCATATATTTATGTTTATGCTAAATAGTATGTAGTTGGCTATATTCCACTTTTGTTCTAGATCTCTAAATATATTCTGCAAGGCTTGCCTCATAAGTTGTGAGGGCAAAGGTAATAACTTTTATTTCTTTTATGTCCCACTTATATCTGTATTAAACTTGGAAAACGCATATCCAGTACCTGCTGGCTCACTGACAGTTCCTGGGTGGGAAGTTAAGCCAGGCATAATTCAGTGCCAGCTGCTTCTCTCTGGAGCTATAGGTTTAAGCACCATGATTGGGACTTAATTTACATGCTCCACTGGGACAGGAAAAAGAGCATAAATACGGACAATGCAACATAGTTAAAGGAACAGTAACAACAACAACAAAACCTAAGCAGAAGAAAAAAGACTGAATGATTGATTCCTTTTTTTTTTTAATGTTTATTTATTTTTGAGAAAGAGAGGTGGGGGGAGAAAGAGAGAGAGGGAGAAAGAGAGAGACAGCGTGTGCCGGGGAGGGGCAGAGAGAGAGAGGGAGACACAGAATCTGCAGCAGGCTCCAGGCTCTAAGCTGTCAGCATAGAGCCCAACGCAGGGCTCAAACCCACAAACCATGAGATCATGACCTGAGCTAAAGTCAGACGAGCAATTGACTGAACCACCCAGGCGCCTGTAATTGACTGATTCCTAATGTAGGCAAGTACTACCATATCACAAGTCTCCCCAGCACTTTGTATATTATCTAGCAAATAGTAAATAATAGTACAAATAAATAATAAATAAATCTACTTGGTGGATAAATAGATTTAATTCCAGTATAAGAAATATGGATGTAACAGGTATAACTAGAAGCTTAGATTTTAATTTTCAAGTCCCAAGGTGGTTCTTGTATTATTTTTTTAATGCTAATAAATTTTTTTTAAGTTTATTCATTTTGAGAGAGAGAGAGAGAGCACAAAGTAGGAGAGGGGCAGAGAGAAAGAGAATCCCAAGCAGCTTCCATACTGTCAGGGCAGTGCCTAACACAAGGCTTGAACTCCTGTAACCGCGAGATCATGACCTGAGCCAAAATTGAGAGTCGAAAGATGCTTAACTGACTGAGCCACCCAGGTGCCCCATAAATGTATTTTTAAACACTGCTTCAAATCCTCCGTACAGAGATATCATAATTTTTCTCTAAACTAAGTAGGCCATTGTCCAGGAACAAAAAAAAAAGGCCAGGCACTACTTCTTACTTAGGGAGGAAGAATAGTTGGCCAGAAAGAATGAATTCAAAAATCAAATATTGTGCTCCCTGCCACCCAACAAAGAAAATATGCAAATCAGATAAGCATCTCATTTACGTGTAACATGTGTCCACAAAAAAAAAAAAAAGAAAAGAAAAAAACCTGCAGGTTTCCAAGGCAGAGGAGAAGGTCAAGGGCAATACTAACTCCTCCTGGTACAGGACTCCTTATTCATTATTTGAAGAATTCTTTTTCAGGGCACCTGGGTGGCTCAACTAGTTAAGTGTCCAGCTTCAGCTCAGGTCATGATCTCCCCAGTTTGACAGTTCAAGCCCCGCATCAGCTCTCTGCTCTCAGCGCAGAGCCTCCTTCAGATCCTCTGTCTCCCTGTCTGTCTGTGTCTCTCTCTCTCTCTCTGCCCCTCCCCTGCTTGTGCTCGCTCTCTCAAAAAATAAACATTAAAAAAGGGAAAAAAAAAAAAAAAAAGAGTTCTTTTTCCAAAACAAGGGTTTGGGAAAAATGAACACAATTATTTTAAATAAGCTCTGAAAGCAGGTTCTTAAAAGTAAACAAAACATATAGAAAGGTATTTCGGGTTCAGCTGGAAGACACAGTGAGGGTGCCCAACGTTTTCCCAGAAGAGATTTACCCTCTACTCCCCTAGAAAACTTTAGTGATAAGAAAACCTCATCCCAATTATATCAGGCCACACATGTGCAATAAATGTACATGCCCAAAGAGGGGCTAAAGAACCCATTTGTTGACAAACAGGTAAGATGTCCCAGGAGTACCATGTAAATGTCCAGGGAGCATACACACCTCACTCTGGGCTATCGGGGAGCATGAAGTTTCTACTTCTAGTAAACTTCTTCTCAGATTGTATTTTATTCACATCCATTTCCTCACGAACTCTGTCAGTGTAGGGACACGCCTTACTCATCTTTGTGCTCCCAGTGCCTCACACGGTGCCCTGTAAGAGACACTAGAAACAGTACTGCCCGATGAATGGCCCAGTGTGTCATTCACAGCCTCCCTTCCTAACTGCCGACCACCCAGAGAAAAGGAGACTTGGAGAGCAGCCTTCGCACAGAAGCTAAGCCTGAATTTACAGATCATGTTTATAAAAGTCATTATGTATCTCTTATTAATCACCATGCCTATCACTTTAGAAAAGTGACTGAGCTGCTTCAGTCTGTGACTCCCTCTCTCTCTGACCCTCCCCTGCTCACGCTGTCACTCTCTCTCTCTCCTAAAAATAAATAAAACATTAAAAAAAAAAAAAAAGGGGGGGGCGCCTGGGTGGCTTAGTCGGTTAAGCGTCCAACTTTCGCTTGGGTCATGATCTCGCGGTTCGTGGGTTCGAGCCCCGCGTCGGGCTCTGTGCTGGCTGCCAGCTCAGAGCCTGGAGCCTGCTTCAGTCTGTGACTCCCTCTCTCTCTGACCCTCCCCTGCTCACGCTGTCACTCTCTCTCTCTCCTAAAAATAAATAAAACATTTAAAAAAAAAAAAAAAAAGAAAGAAAAGTGACTGAGTTTTCCTTTTCATGATTAGTATAAGGTATATGGAAAGTGCGATTCTTCCAAGATCTTTTTTTTTTCCCCCAAATTAAACACATTGCTCCTGGACACCCATAAAAACTATAGGAGAAGAAAAGGAGTATATTGTATTTGAGAAGAAAAAGACATTAGTTTCAAATCTACAGTTCTCTAAAACTCAAGCAAAACAGAAAATATGAAGGGGAAAAAAAGCTCTGTCAGAAATCATTTAAGGACAAATAAATTACATCCTCACTATAAACTTAGAACAATCCTCTTTCAGAATTTATCATCAACAGAACAGGTGACGCTTCACAGAAAAAAGATAAATTAGAAGAGAGCCTTCTTCACTTAATGAAGTCCAAGTGACATTTTTATAACCCATTAAGTTTATGTAATTGAAAGAGTACCAAGTACCTAACTTTTTCCATGCATCTAAAAACAAATGTCAGTTTGGGGCACCTGGGTGGCTCATTTGGTTGAGCATCTGACTTCAGCTCAGGTCATGATCTCATGGTTCACGAGTTTGAGCCCCGCATCAGGCTTGCTGCTGTCAATGTGGAGCCCATTTGGATCCTCTGTCCCTCTCTTTCCCTGCACGCCCCCTTCCTGCTCATGCTCTCTCTCTCAAAACTAAACAAACATTAAAAACTTTAAAATTAGGGGCTCCTGGGTGGCTCAGTCGGTTAAGTGTCTGACTTCAGCTCAGGTCATGATCTCGCAGTTCATGGGTTCGAGCCCCGCGTCGGGCTCTGTGCTGACAGCTAGCTCGGAGCCTGGAGCCTGCTTCCAATTCTGTGTCTCCCTCTCTCTCTGCTCCTCCCCCCATCATGCTGTCTCTCTCGGTCTCAGAAATAAATAAAAACTATTTTAAAAGGTTTTTTTTAATTTTAAAATAACAAAATAAAAACAAACATCAGTTCAATAATTCACAGCAGAAACCAGGGACTCATCACAAGCGTGACAGGTTTACCTCCTCTCTGAAATATACTTTTTAACTATGCACTTGGCTAACTTCATAGTCATCCATTATTCTTATGGACCCTCTTACAACATCCAACGAAACAGAACTTCAAATACTGACTTCTAATTCAATGTAATACAAACAACAGATCTTGTGGCCAAAATTACCTCAAATAGCCGCAGTTCCTTTTTAAGTAATACCATGATCAGGAGGCTAGAAACCTCCACAAATCAGGGCGCCTGGGTGGTTCAGACGATTAAGCGTCCAACTTCAGCTCAGGGCATGATCTCATGGTTCATGGGTTCGAGCCCCGCGTCAGGCTCTGTGCTGACAGCTAGCTCAAAGCCTGGAGCCTGTCTGGATTCTGTGTCTCCATCTCTCTCTGACCCTCCCCTGCTCATGCTGTCTCTACCTCTCCTTCAAAAAAATTAATAAAACATTTAAAAAAAATTTTTTTAAAAAAACCTCCACAAATCATCTCTGTAAATGGGTCCTAAAGTGATTGTGACACGGTACCATGGGTGCAGTTACTCCTAGACAATCACCTCCTAAAAGAAGAGAGGACTGTCACTGCATCTAAAGTTAAAAACCAAACCTCAGAAATGCAGCTGTGCCAACTCCAGTGTCATTTGAGTTTTCTAAACAGTGTCACAGATGAGCTCAAAACAGGTCAAACGCCTCCCTCCTTGGTGCTTTAGCAACATTCAAATCTCTAACACTTACCCCAGAGGTGAGATTCCTTTTAGTGATGTCTTACACGTATTTTCTCTCCATTTTAAAAAGGTTTAAAGAAGCTATTGGGGGAGGGAGGTACATCAGGGAAGCAAGGGTCTATTTTTACACTGGGAGCTTAAAGTGAATCATTTTGAAGCAATGCATAGACAGCGCTGAGGCCCACCTTGATGACAGCTATATCAAAGGCCTAAATTTCCAAGGATCATAAATCACTATGGTAAGCATATCAACAGCATGTGGTACTCTGCAAGCATTTTGCAACCTTAACATTACCCATCCCCTACAGCCCTTTGATATTCTCAAAAGATGCCTTGGATTTCAAAGCCAGCCCACATCAGCACGGCTTGCAAATGGCATCCTAGAAACTGCATGAACATGGGCAAGCAAAATGAAAGAAATTAGGGAGATGCAAGAAATTTGACAGCACTCATATTCTTCTCAGAGAGTGACAAAAAAATGGCCACTTCCTTAAAAGGAAAAATTACCCAATATACAAACCAAATGAGAACACAAATTATATGAGCACCTACAGAAAAGACTTAACCAGACAACTCTCCCTGATTCAAGACAGTCTCCCTCAACTCCCAAAAAGAGATCAATATTACAACCAATATTAATTGTCTTAATTACAAATCAACCTCTGACTTCCAAGCAAAAAAGCTTCAGTTTCTTTCCTGAACAGTTAGACTGGAATAAGCAACTTGAGAGAGAAAATGGTTTAAGACATTTCAGGGGTTACAAGCTAACTCTAGCTCTTTCTGAATCTTTACATTAAAAGTTCCTGGGCCTGTGATTGAGGTGGCAGGAAAAAACTGATAGCTGCTCCCATTCCAAACTCATACAACCTACTGATGCCATCTACACTGTATTCATAGAAAAGCATATTTACAGATTTCTGGGATTTAAAAAATTGCTGAGTTTGTTTTAAAAAAAAAAAAGGCAATGTATTATCACACTCATAAAATCTCCATTTGATGTCTCTTGTCATAAAACGAAAACAAAAGTATTTAAGACTAAACACCTAAAAACGGTAGTTCTCTATCAGCTGAACCCTTACTGGGCAGTTAGTACCTGCATAAAAATATTTGGAACAAATTTATCTGCAAGTAGTACTGGTGTAAGGAAAACATCAAGATGACAGTAGACTTCTCTTGGCAACATTACAGAAAATAAATTTTGTTAGATTAAGGAAAGATTGTGGGCTGTAAGAGTCCTGAGTTCCTGGGAAAGAAAAAGGAAACTAAAGTACTTTAGATTTATAGAGTACGTTTACATTCTCAAAGTATTTCCATATCTATTTTTCATCTCAGTGTATGTACTACTGTCGCCATCCGAGAGCTAGGGAGGCAGGGCAATTCATCACACACCGAGTCCACAGCACAGGTACAGTCGGGGTCTAGGTCCTCTCACACTAACTAGAAGACATACATCAAGCTTATTTATAATGCTCATAGGCTATCATGGTTCAGGACTTTTTGGTGAAGCAAGAAAAATCATGAATGACACAGCACATACACAGTGTGTTTAAAAGACACAGTTACTCTCTCCTATCAAATCAACATCCTATCTCTGAGCAAAACATTGTTTCTGGACTTACCATTGTTTTTCACAGGTCACTCAGTTTTCATGTGTTACCTTGATTTCAATGAACCTATTACCCAAGAATTTTACTTATTTTTATTTTAGGACAGTGCTTCTAAACCAGGAAATAGCCCTCCAGCGGAAATGGAAACGCCCACAAGCTAAGCTGAATGCTATGCTCAAGCCACTCAATGTTCACATTAGTCTCAACCTAAGTAATCATGCCACTGACCCAAGTGTCAGTCAGCATCAGCCTCAATCTCCATATGAAGAGCTAAAGAAAATCTAATTAAAAGCCCAAGAAAAAACCCACTTTAATCAAACCTGCAACCCAAAGGCCAAGGGACTTTACGGTAGGAAAAAATCCTAAAACATGAAAAAATTAGTAACAAGAAAAGAGATGTCAAGGGGGAAAAAGAAGAGACATTTTAACTTAAAAGACTAAAACCAAACTAATCAAAAATAACTTTCCAAATAGAAGAAGCATACAAAGATGGAGAAACAATAAAAAATGAGGGGGTTAAAATGCAGAGAATCACAATTTAAGAATAGGAAACTAAATGTTTATAGTATTAATTTATAAAGTCAAAAGAAAATAATGACCCATTCAAATTTTGTCAAAATCAACAGAAAACGATCTACCATGATCCTGTGTCAACACCTTTTACCAAGCAGAAGGACCATACAGATGAAGGTCCCAGACTTAGCCAATAACAAGGGCTACTATTCTACAGGCGTCCTTGGACAGGAGCTGCCTGGGGTCCTATTAGATGAGAACCAATCCTAGAAGACAGAAAAGGTTTACTCAAAAAAATCAGTCTAACAAATTACCAGTATGCTTTTCTCCACACTAAAATATGTGTGTTAATTATAACGAGGAACACAGACAGGCAGATCATGGCTATTCTTAAACTGAAACAATGTAATCACTGTATCAAAAACACACACACATATACATGTTAATAGATGTTTAAAAATCTGAAATTAAAAATGACCACAGTAACTACAAAGGAGTTGAATCACCCATCTAAAAAATTAAAAAAAAAAAAACCTGACTAATTTTAAACAATTAGCATATTTTCAAAAATCTTTTTACCTCGGCAGATTTTTTCATGTCAGATTTCGCATCTTTAAAAACTTCCTGAAAAAGTCATCTCTAGCAGTTGGAAATCAGTTTCAACTACAAGTTATTTAAAAGAAATCACTCCCCATCCAGTACCAAAGCACTGAGATTCCAAAGCAGTTGTCATGTGTAATTCCATTTCAGAACCCAACTAGCACCGCTGCACTCCCCAAAAGAGAGGCCTCAGATTGGAAAAATAACAGGGAAAGTTGCATTTCCCATTTCATATTTTGGGCCTAATATGCTCATGAGCTTGGAAGGAAGGTGAAGACCTCAAGTTCAGCTTGATAGTTACTTACTACAAATAATAAAGGAATGATTAGCACTGAATTTTAAAATAAATGACTAAGGGGCGCCTGGGTGGCTTAGTCAGTTAAGCGTCCAACTTTCGCTTGGGTCATGATCTCGCGGTTCGTGGGTTCGAGCCCCGCGTCGGGTTCGAGCCCCGCGTCGGGTTCGAGCCCCGCGTCGGGCTCTGTACTGACTGCCAGCTCAGAGCCTGGAGCCTGTTTCAGAGTCTGTGACTCCCTCTCTCTCTGACCCTCCCCTGCTCACGCTGTCTCTCTCTCTCTCTCCCCTAGAAATAAATAAAACATTTAAAAATAAGTAAATAAAATAAAATAAATTACTAAAACCCACGAAGTATATACTTTAAAAGGGTAAGCTTTATGGTATTCAAGTTATATCTCAATAAAGCCGTTATTTTTAAAACACGTAAATGTTACCTAGAAGTACTCCCTGTAACATAAAGCCACCTGGCTCTATTACTGAGAGTCCAAAAATCTGTATTTTAGGGGCACCTGGCTAGCTTAAGTAAGAAAAGCATGAGGCTCTTGACTTTGGGGTCGTGAGTTTGAGCCCCATGTTGGGTGAAGAGAATATTTAAATAAATATAAACTTTTTAAAAGATGTATACTTTAAAATATATAAAAAGATCATCAACCTCACTTATGCTCAAAGAAATGCAAATTAAAATAAGATTCTGTACACTTTTCACTTATCAAGTTAACATATATTAAGAAAAAAAATTTTTTTTTAAAATAACATATATTAAGAACTTATTCATAATATCCAGGGTTGGTGAAAAAATAAGGAAACCAAACCCTAAAATACTCTTTGTGCACACTGGCATATCTGGGAGGGCAATTTATCAATAACTCTCAAAATTAAAAATGTACGTATCTATTTATTCAGCAATTCCACTTCTGAGAATTTACACTACAGATATACCTATACAACTGTACAGTAACAAGGATCAAAAAAAAAAAAATCAGAACCAATTTAAGTGGATTTAAAACCAATTTTCCCATCAATGGGAAATTAAAGTATACATCCACACAATATCCCACCACACAGTTTAAAAAAAAAAATGACCTGAGGTATAATTACAGGTATTGACTTGAAAAGTATGTGCTTGAAATCTTAAATAAAGAAGCAAAGTTTACAATAGTATGTATAGTGTGTAGTGTGCTTCTGTATGCACAGAAATTGTCTAGAAGAATATTGGAAGAATATGCCTTACTCTTTTTGAACTGTATCAATGTGATTACAATGAGTGTAAATTAATTATACAATTACAATTTGTATTTAATTTGAATGAATCAGCCTCTCAAATGAAGTCTTCGTCTGGTTAAATCCCTCCATGCTATGACCCTAACTTGTCTTTCCAGTGCTTTATGGTTCCAGCCAAACCAGTCTGTTCCTCCTCTGAGAAATCAGCCCAAAGGGCTCCTCTCCAAAAATCCTCTTACATCTTGGTCTGAACAGCTACTAATAACAGCTTCAAATATAAATTACCTGAGCTGAAAGAACTACGTATGCCTGCATCTGCTACAGAACATTTTAAAAAGAATTAAAAAAAAAAAAAAAAAAGGAAATCGAAATACAATTTAATAATCCTCATCACAGAAGCAGCAAAAGTACTCCCCACTTCCCATCTTTCCAGCCTCGGTGCCTTTATTCCATGCAATTTCCTGCCTGAAATCCTCTTAGCTACTTATCACATGTCCAAAGCCTGCCAATCCTTCAAAACACAGGTTAAACACCTCCTCCTACACCAAATCTTCCCTAATGCCCCCAGCCAGAGCTTATTCTCCTTCTTAAACCATAGTACCACCACCTCCTATTAGCGAAAAAAATTCATCAAGGGTACCTATGTGTCAAGGTCATTGTGTATGCCTCATTTCATACATAAATTAAAGTAGTATTTCACTAACGCATATAAGAAACTGGCAAAAGTCTAAAAATAAAAAGCACAGGTTTTTCCTATTTATAATTAGGTAATAGTTACAAACAACAGTAAGAGATCCCTCTCTATCCGCCTCCCCAGTGCCCTAGAATGCTTCCTTAAAAGGCAATCACATGATCAACTTTTTTTTTTTAAGATCCTTTCTTAAGTAAACTCTACACCCAATGTGGGGCTCAAACCCACAACCCCAAGATCAAGAACCACATGCTCCACCAACTGAGCCAACCAACTAACACAGGGTTTCAAGAAGTCCTTAGACACAACAACTATAACAGATTCCTAACTTTGGGTCTAAGGTGACAAAAGTAATTTGTAAATAGCATTTAAAAGTAAATTCATTTACGATGATTACATACAGTGTACTTGCATGCTGGGGCAAATAAAATATGACAATCAACAGATGGAAAGATAAACTGTGTCCTCTGACTTGCAAAACTAAAGTCACCCTGAACTGTGAGAAGAAAAGCCATTGTTCACTATCAGGAAAAATATAAACTCTTTCAGGCATACCTACCAACCAAGTTATTCAAGTTTTTACATAGTGTAAAAACTGCTGAAGGGTTCTGTAAAGACTTTAAAATTCTCACTATGCTATGAAAAAAGTGCTAAGCCATTACAAATAAAATATTTAAAAAGAATGTAAATGTCTTGTAAAGCTAAATATCTTAAGGAATATTAATAAAGTGTTAATAGCAATTCTCAATAGCAACAAGATGTCTGCACATTCTTCTAATTTGTCAACAGTAAGAATTAAATGTTTCCAAGAGGTTTATAATCTTATTTAGTGCATACAAACTTGGGAAATTTCAGTCAATATTCCTATAATAATGAATCACATTTTTAAAAAGGTACATTATGTTGCAAAATTCAGAATGTTCAAATCAAGGAATTCAACTTGTCTTACTGAAAAATTTACCTGGCAGTAAAAATCTGAAGCTATCATTAGAAGAAAAAAAGTTCAGTGAAAATTCTATACTGACTAATGAACTCACTATAGTAGATGGTATTTTTTTAATCTTTTTTTTATGTTTTATTTATTTTTGAAAGAGAGAGAGACAGCACAAGCAGAGGAGGGTCAGAGAGAGAGGGAGATACAGAATCTGAAGAAAGGCTCCAGGCTCTGAGCTGTCAGCACAGAGCCCAAAGCGGGGCTTGAACCCACGAACCGCAAAATCATGACCTGAGCTGATGTCAGACACTTAACCGACTGAGCCATCCAGGCGCCCCTAGATGGCTTTTTTTTTTTAAGATTTTATTTTTATGTAACCTCTACACCCAACATGAGGCTTAAACTCACCACTCCAAGATCAAGAGTCACATGTTCCACCGACTGAGCCAGCCAGGACCCCCAGCGGATGGTATTCTTATAAAAAATACTGAAGAGTGAAGAGCCCCTGAGTGGCTCACTCAGTTAAGTGCCCAACTTCGGCTCAAGTCATGATCTCACAGTTCGTGAGTTTGAGCCCCACGTCAGACTCCGTGCTGACAGCATGGAGATTGTTTTGAATACTCTGTCTCCCTCTCTCTCTGCCCCTCCACTGCTCACAAGAGCTCACACACATTCTCTCCCTCTCTCAAAAATAAACAAACATTAAAAAAAAAATTTGTCCAAAGGGCACCTGGGTGACTCAGTTGGTTAAGCATTCAATGCTTAATTTCAGTTCATGTCATGATCTCACAGTTCATGAGTTCAAGCCCTGTGTCAGGCTTTCTGCTGACAGTGCAGAGCCTGCATAATATTCCCCCTCTCTCTCTTGCTCAAAACAAATAAATAAATAGACAAAACAAAAAGAATTTGTCTAAAAAGCAGTTTTCTGGGACACCTGGTGGGTTCAGTCAGTAGAGCACGCTACCCTTGATCCCAGGATCATGAGTTCAAGCCCCACATTGGGTGTGGAGCCTACTTTAAAAAAAAATAATAAACACACACACACACACACACACATCAGCTTCCAGAATATTCCTTGGGGTCAGGAAATTAAGCCAAATCTCCTGCATCATCAACCTTGATAAACTATACAATAATATTATACAATCATTCACTTGACGAGTGAATGCCTACTACATTCTTCACATGCTGGATGCAAAAGATGTGGAGGTGACCAAAGCAGATGTGGCCTGTGCCCTCCTGGAGTTGACACGACAGCAATGTAGCTGAGGTTGCAGAATCTGAGGGCAACGCTACGGGTACCTCTCTTCCAGCCTCCAAGTTAATTATCCCCCTTCTGCTATCATGTTCTTGTTTCAGCCTGAGCATAATATGATTAGGCTTCAGCTCTGCTCACCTAACATAATCATATATAATTATATTCCTCAAAGATTATACTCCCGTTACCAAAATTAAAATCAGCTTATTACCAAAATGCTATAGCAGCTATCATTAATGGTAGACCACTTTTCCAAATGGCAAATCTTATTTTCACATAATATTTCTCCTTAATTTCATCTCAAAGAGTAATCTTATCCTTAAATTTAAAAAATACGGTGCAGTTCCCCCTGGCTCCCAGAGAATGTCCTAAAAAATAAGTCAGAATGTAGGGCTGCTAGACAGATGGCCAACCATGTTTAGTTATTCCTCACAAGCCACTAAAGCAAGCTCACTACAGAGCTGAAGCTGGACCGACAAGATTCCTCATTCTCTCTCTCTCCACCCCCCACCTCCTTGAACCTCCCTAAGAGAAGGGGGTACTAATCTGACTGGGTCAGAGTCCAAAACACTGATTGGACTTGTTTATTAATTTGAAGATTAAATGCCAATTAAACGTGACACACATATATAACAATTCACTTTCTTACTCTCGCTCTTTTCTCTCAAACATGCTCTAAAAGCTAATGTTTGGGTCTTCTGTAGCAGTAGTAAAATAGTGGGATTTAGGACAAAGGGAGATCCCATGCCTTGGCCTTAAGTTTAAGCAGTATGCTACAACCCAGGACACCAGACAGCTCTACATGGGTATTTTGGCCAAAAACCCAATTAATAATAATACTTTAAATTTCCCACTTGCCATTTTTCTCACAGGCAGGTTAAACACGTGTGGAATGATCAGCCCCAGTTCTGATGTGCAACTCTAAGATCTAGAAAAAATGGCAAAGAAAACCTGCTCCTGTCCCATGAGTTTGGTTTCAATGAACTCACCACCTCAGCTGGCAACGCGGGCCTTGCAGAAGCAAGACAAAAACACACAGGAGTGAAAATCTTGGATTCTTTTTCTCAGGATGTAACACATACATGCAAATAAAATGCCTCAATGAACCTCCCCCATCAAAAAAGACAAAGTGATAAAATGAGTGGGAAGTACAGAACTGAAGAAAGGTACTTAACCGGTAGGAAATCAGAGTGGTCAAACCAAAAAAAATTCTAAGGCAGGTGTCCTAAGCACAGTTTTAACTGAAAGAGATTAAATCTGATGTAAGAACAACAGAAGAAGGTAAAGAATAAATGATACCTTAACAAGAGTAGAAGGTGAATAACATGAGGTTATGGTCATGCCACTCTCCTCTAAGAACCAACAACTATTCTGTAAAGTAAAGCATTGCTTGAAGATAACTAATCGAAGAGGAAAACTTTTTTTTTTTTTTTTTATTGTTAGGAGAGAGAGAGAGACAGCGTGAGCAGGGGAGGGTCAGAGAGAGAGGGAGACACAGACTCGGAAACAGGCTCCAGGCTCTGTGCTGACTGCCAGAGGGGCTCGAACCCACGAACCACAAGATCATGACCCAAGTGAAAGTCAGACGCTTAACCGACTAAGCCACCCAGGGGCCCCAGAGGAAAACATTTTTTAAATCTTCTATATTTCTCTCCTTTAAACCCCTGTAGTAGTTTTAAATAAATCTACAAACTCTTTGATACTCCTCCCTTCAAGAGGTGGAGCTAAACTCCCTCCCTTTGCACATGGGCTGGACTTCGCGACTTGATTTTAACAGAAGAGGATAGAGGTGATGGTGTATGATTTCTGAGACTAGGTCAGAAAAGGAATTAGGATTCCTCCTTGCACGCGTTCTCTCTCTCTCTCTCTCTCTCTCTCTCTCATTGCCCCCTCTGGGGGAAGCCAAATGCAATGTCATTAGGTCACTCAGGTAACCACAGAGAGAGGTCCACATGGCAAGCAAATGAGCCTTCCTGCAGAGGCCTTCCACCCACAGCCAACAGAGTGAGCCATTAGGAAGCAGAGCCTACAGCTCCAGTCGAGCCTTCAGATAACCACAGCCCCAGCTGACATCTTGACTGCAACCTCAAGAGAGACCTAAAGCCAGAACCACCCAGCTAAGCTCCTCCCAAATAAATGACCATAGAAACTGTAAGACAGTAAGTATTTACCATGTTGTCACCAAGCCTTGAGGTAATTTTTTATGCAGCAACACATAATTAATACAATCCCATGCCATTTTGTGTCTCTAAAACACTTATGTTTATCTTCTAACAGTTATGTGTATTTAGATAGCCAGTACAGACAGTAATTTCTACAAGGCTGTTCTATTCATCTTTACATGCCTGCAAAGCTTACCTCAAAAAAGTACACAGTCAAGTACTTGGGATATTTTTTTAATATTTGCTGAAAGATTCTTGCTAGTGCTTACATACTACAGGTGACCAAACATAAAGTGACTAAACCCTGAATAAGAGCAGAACTAGTGAAGTAGGGTAAAAAAGAAAATATTAATTT
This sequence comes from Hyaena hyaena, assembly GCF_003009895.1. NCBI lineage: Eukaryota > Metazoa > Chordata > Mammalia > Carnivora > Hyaenidae > Hyaena > Hyaena hyaena. The sequence goes on along the minus strand of NW_024080726.1, from coordinate 2,487,403 downwards.
GACTGATCTGATTTAAAGACAGAATGAGAGATTATAGACACAACAATCTTAACTCCAGAATGGGCACCTAGCTGGCTCTGTCAGTAGAGCATGTGACTCTTGATCAGGGGGCTCATGAGTTCAAGCCCCATGCTGGGTGGGGAGATTACTTAAAAATAAAAAAAATTTTTTAAAAACCTTCCAGAATGGCATATGTATAAGATGGAGAAAGCAGTCATTTTGTACCCCTGGAAGCAGTGGAGTGCAAAGCCTGCTTGAAGAAAAACTTTGCAGTGCTATTAACGGTAACACTCAGAACTTACTTCTTCATTATTAAGGAGAAAAGTACAAGCCACTTGATTAAGAAAGGATTAATTTTACACATGCTTCTCAAATTGTTCTTTACAATATTAGTTCCCAGGGGCGCCTGGGTGGCTCAGTCAGTTGAGCATCCGACTTCAGCTCAGGTCATGATCTCACAGTTCATGGGTTCAAACCCCGCATCGGGCTCTGTGCTGACAGCTAGCTCAGAGCCTGGAGCCTGCTTCAGATTCTGTGTCTTCCTCTCTCTGACTCTCCCCTGCTCACGCTGTCTCTGTCTCTCTCTCTCTCTCTCTCTCTCTCTCTCTCTCTCTCCCTCTCTCAAAAATAAATAAAACATTTTAAAAAATTGTTTTTTTAAAAAGGATATTAGTTCCCATAAGAAGGCCATCTGTATTCTTTGGGGAAAGAATAAACAACAAACAAGTCAAAAAAAAAAAAAAACACCTCTGTAAACTATAGGATATTTCTGAGCCTTTAAGGTGTTAATGTGCATTATAAATTTACTTGACCTCAGAACACTTAAAATATTTGCAGCGAAGCAGTATGCCATGAATACAGTTTGGGAAACAAGGACCTGGGTAGGCAGGAAGATAGACTAGGCAGGTGGGTAGATTCACAGGAAAAATATAACAAGACATATGTAAGAAAATGATCCCATCTAAAAAAGAGATTTTAAATGACTACCATTTATGACTATGTAGTTTCTTAAAGCAACATAAACTGTTGGATAAGCTATCAAAAGCAACAAGAGCCATACCAGATGTCATGGAAAATAAAGATGGGAAAAATATGATCGGATATAACAGTAGAAAAAAATTCCCTTCTATAGGCCATGGCTAGAATACCTCCCGTTCCCTCAGCTCCCACCATGTACTCAATGAGAGCGGGCTTGAACAGGTGGGGCCCCTGGCATCTGGGAGGCTGGTAGGTAGCTTAAGAAGTGGTTTGTCTCCAAACCCTTAACCAACAGTCCTATCAGATCTTCTCCCTTGGGAAACGTTAATTAAATATATAAGGAGTCCTTAGTAGTGGAAGCAGAAGCAGAGACATAAAGACACAAAGAAACCAGAGATAAAACGGGTGAGTGAATGGCAGAGGATTAGGTGGGCCAGCCCTGGCTGTTTAGTGTCTTGTGCAGCAGAATACCTTCCTTCAGTTAAAAAAGTTAAGTTAGTATATTACTATCCAACCTGAACAACGTTATGTGGTGGCCCAACCAGAGAGAGCAGAATCACAGAAACCTAAAGAAGGGAGGGAAAGAGGGCTGATAAGCAGGGGAACACCGGCATTGGGTTTAATAAGGAGCATCCAGTTTAAATTCACCTGAATAATGTTTTCATATACCAAATGTCTTTTAAATCAGTGGCAAGAGCCTTTGCATTTCATTCGGATCAAGTAAAACCGTTGTAAGGTGGATACACCTCCCCAGTGCAACCACACTCTACCTAGGGAGGAAAAGGGTTTCAAGAGCCTCCCCAGGCAGCTGCTCTGAATTCCTACATGCAGACACATGCCCACATTCTCACCTGCTCACACTACCCCTGAACTGTATTCACCCCACATACATCAAGGGCCACCACCAGTCTACCTACCCTGCTACCCAACCCCAGAAGGAACAGGGTCAGGAATCAGACCTCTAGGAGCCTGGTAAACATGCACAGGTGTGAAGGAATGTATACATGCACACTCACGGCACCTGGCTGAGGATGCGTGCGTCCACGTGTGCTAGAATAGGTTTTTGTATGAAGTGCTCTCCCCTGCTGCTCTACGACTATCTAGAGGTGCTGCATGGCCAGGCTTGCTCAAAGGTCCCTTTCAGGTTAGTACAGGCCCACAAGGTAAATACTGTCCCCTTTAGAGTGGTGTCCTTATGCTACTCACAGCTTGCACAACCACACACAGCTCTGGCACTAGGGTATGGCTCAACAAACCCCTCCTGCTGAGGAGGCAACAACCTACCCTGGTCACTAGGGCTCGGAAGGGTCCTTATCCCTAACAGTATTCCAGCCTCCGTGGAGCCCCTCAGAACCTGGGGTTCTTGTTCTTCTGTGAAGCCTGCCCCTCTAGGTGTCCATTTCTGTTCCTCCTTCTCTCATACGTGAAATGACTTGGAAGATTTTCTGTTCCTTACAGCCAAATAAACCTAACCAAAACCCTTACAAATCACATGTATTACTAGTTTTACTTAGAACATGGGGGGCGCCTGGGTGGCTTAGTCGGTTGAGCGTCCGACTTTCGCTTAGGTCATGATCTCGCAGTTCGTGGGTTCGAGCCCCGCGTTGGGCTCTGTGCTGACTGCCAGCTCAGAGCCTGGAGCCTGTTTCAGTCTGTGACTCCCTCTCTCTCTGACCCTCACCTGCTCACGCTGTCTCTCTCTCTCTCTCCTAGAAATAAATAAAAAAATATTTAAAAAAAAAAAAAGAACATGGGCAGTAACTTCAACTTCTCATGCAAAAACCCAAGACAAATAGACTGTGAGGATTCTTCAAATACCAAGTGGGCTATGAATTAGGTCTTATCATTTTGTAACTTAACCATTTAAGGAAATATTTCACAATTAATTATACTGCTTACAGCTGCTGACACACTGGCAAATTTTACCAAGTGAAAACAATTTTACACTAAGGCAAGAGGGTCGCTTTACCAAAAACCTCTTTTTATTAGCAGTCCTATCTGACCCACATATACAGACATGTGGCATATCTTATATTACTTATTATGAATAATGTTACTTGTATATTACAAGTTAATTATGTAAATCACAATTCCAACCAAAACCTCATTCTAGTAAATATATTTAGTATTTGAGCATGACTGAGTTATTTGTGGTCAAATGTTCATTAAGATGGCTTAAGCAATCTTAACCATTTCCTAACACATAAATGCTCATTTTTCCTATTTTAAAAAACACTAGTACTGTCAGACAAGAAACCAAGCACAAGCCAACAGGCACACCAAAATCACACTTAAACAGGACAAGCAAAACTACAAATTTGGAATAATTACCAAGATACTACTAATAATTAACAATCACTTAAATATGATTCAAGAGGAATTCCTAGTTGTTGAAAACCCCTATGATCAGCTAGAGCATGGTGGTATCAGAAAGTGATTATGTAGGGGGCGCTTGGGTGGCTCAGTCGGTTGAGCATCCGACTTTGGCGACTTTGGCTCAGGTCATCATCTCACAGTCCGTGGGTTCGAGCACCTCGTCGGGCTCGGTGCTGACAGCTCAGAGCCTGGAGCCTGCTTCAGATTCTGTGTCTCTCTCTCCCTCTGCCCCTCCCCCGCTCACTCTCTGTCTCTCAAAATGAAATAAGGACATAAAAAAAATTTTAAGTTCTTCAACCAAAAAAAAAAAAAAGTGATTGCGTAAGACAATAGTATAATGTTTCAGGGTGTGTATGTGTGTGTAATGAAGTTCACAGCTATGTTATACTAATGACTCTAAACATCTGAATTTTCTGCTATCTTAACCTTTAAATCAACTGCAAAAGAAGCTGCCAAAAGCAGTTAGTAGGAAAGCACAGCATTCCCAGAAGAATTCAGCATATACAACTTATTTTACTACTTAAATGTTTTTTTGATTACTGGAATATGAGCAAGATGTTAAAGATTCAAAACTAATTTTAAAAGTAATGAGTGGGGGCGCCTGGATGGTTCAGTCAGTTAGGCAAAAGACTTTGGCTCAGGTCATGATCTTACAGTTCTTGAGTTCAAGCCCCGCAAGAGGCTCTGTGCTGACAGCTAACTCAGAGCCTGGAGCCTGCTTTGGATTCTGTGTCTCCCTCTCTCTCTGCCCCTCCCCAGCTTGCGCTCTCTCTCTCTCAAAAATAAATGAACATTAAAAAAAATTTTTTAATAAGAAATAAAAGTAATGAGTACTTACTAAATTCATAATAATATTCAACTTACTCTGGTTTTAGCAGGGCCTAAGTCATATTCTTGTATGTGTGTGTTTAAGGCATCTGGCACATTTCTGTTCAATAGTACATATAATTATTGCAGGACCTGACAGTAATTACTGTGCCACTTTTTTTTTTTTAAATGTTTGGACTGACCACTAAGTCAAAACTGAAAAAGTAGGGGGATGGGCATGGAGGAGGGCACTTTGGGGATGAGCACTGAGTGTGATGTGGAAAATAATTTGACAATAAACTATTTGTAAAAAAAAAAAAAAAAAAAAAAAAAAAAAAAAAAAAAAAAAAAAAAAAGAAATGCAGGTTTGGACTGGAGTTCATTTTTTTTTTTTTTTTGAGAGAGAGAGAGAGAGAGGGAGAGACAGAACATGAGTGGGGGAAGAGCAGAGAGAGAGGGAGACACAGAATACAAAGCAGGCTCCAGGCTCGGAGCTGCCAGCACAGCGCCCGATGCAGGGCTCAAACTCACAAACCATGAGACCACGACTTGAGCTGAAGTCAGGTGCTTACTGACTGAGCCCCCAGGCGCCCCTGGCCTACCTTTCTGTTGTGAATTGGTTCTCAGTTACTCTAGTCACCTTGCAACAAAACACTGGCAGAGAATATAATGGATTGAAATTACCAGACTCTATTCCCACTGAATAAATAATACATTTGAACGTTCACATTTCGCTGTAAAGGATACACAACTTTAGGGGTTACACTCTAAGTTTTGAAAGCAAAGTGGATCCGAAATCACATTCCTTAGAGCAGCCAGTCTGGAACAGAAGATGTTTATTCTGTGCTGTCGCCCTTGCCTCTGCACACCTCTCTCTCCAGCAGTTCACTACGTCAGAACAATTGAGATGGGGCAGGATGTGTGATAATAAAGGTCCTTCCAGGCATTTATCAAACTGATTATCTCTGGAACTACACCTTGGATTAGAAGTCTCTGAGCAGGACTTCGGCCTTCTGTGTCAATCTGTCCTATCAGACTTAATTTTATTTGTTTATATGACCATTGAAAACAACACTACTGCAACGCAACATTACTACATCTGCAAAATTGCTGATTTTTGTGAGTTCCTCTCCCCCACCACCTCACCCCACAACCACATTAAATCCAAGAAGGAAACCCGTGAGTCCAGTGCTAGGATTTTTCTTTTCTATAGAGCAGGTCTTTTTGATTTTTTTTTACTAATGATACTGAAAACTTTTTTTTATGTTTTATTTGTCTTTGAGAGACACACACACACACACACACACACAGGGAGACAGAGCACAAGGTGGGGGGAGGGGCAGAGAGAGAGGGAGATCATGACCTGAGCTGAGGTCAAGAGTCGTATGCCTAACTGAGCCACTCAGGCGTCCCTAAAACGTATTTCTTTCTTTCTTTTCTTAATTTTTTTAAGTGTTTGTTTATTTTTGCAAGTGACTAGAGCATGAGTGGGGGAGGGGCAGAGAGGGAGACCGAATCCAAAGCAGGCTCCAGGCTCTGAATCCAATGCGGGGCTCAAACCCACTGGAGATCATGACCTGAGCTGAAGTCAGGACGTCCAACCAACTGAGCCACCCAGGCGCCCAGATACTGAAAACTTTTTAAAGACTGCTAGTTTATATACAGTTTCCAACACCAAGAACACAAATAAATCCCTTTAATTTTGTTTAATATTCCAAGACAAACTATATTTCTCATCAGAGTATCAATTCCAAAGAGTCCTTGGAAGTCACGATGTGTAAATACTTCTGATAACAGAACAAATTAATGTCAAAACACAGCCAATAACACATAAAAGCCTCAATGCGCCTGTACCCGTCAAAGGGCATCTATATTAGCAGCTCAGGGAAGTGGCATTTGCACGAAGGCACTACAACTGCGTTCAAAAGAAAATCATTAGGCCTCAGCCGTTATTCCCCTCCCCCATCCTCTGTCCAGACCCTTCGAAGCAATTAACCAGTAGAAGGTGCTCTTCTGCACCCATCAACCCTCCATCCTTGGCCCAGGGCTGGGTTTAACCCAGGTGGACTCTGTCAATCCTATTCCTTGTCCAGTATTTGAGGAAGCCTCTACACCACTCCCCTCTCCCCCAAAGGAAAAACCAGATTTTTTTTATAACCCCTATTTACAAAACAAAGCATGACAGCTCAATAGCCAGCATACCTGATTATCAACCATGAGACCACTAACGTGTCAAAACACACACTCTTTACTAAATATTAACCTCAAATACAATTTTTGTCATCTTAAATGCAACAATCCACCACTGCTACCTAGAAAAGACCCTGCTCATATTCACTACAATAAGAGTCAAGTGAACAAATCACTGTCCTCACCAAAGTCAGGGGCAATGAGAAACAGGAAAGCAGACTATAAGACTGGGACGTAGAAAGAGGGATTCTGTCTTTACAATCACAAAAAAGAAAGAGCAGCAAAAACTAGAGCTGCAAAGGAAGGGAGGGAGGTGGAGAAGAGGAGTCTCTGAACATGTTTTTGAGTGTCCTTTAGTTTCTAATATACTCTTCTGCTTCTTACAAGGTTGCAAAAAAAGGCCAGACATGAGATGGGTGAAAGAAGGCTGAAAAAGAAAAGCGCCCACCCTTCACCCATCTTCTCTCCTCTCTCCCAAAAAGAGCTGTGTTTGTCTGTGCAAACCTAGTCCCAAATATGGGAGAGACAGAATGAATGTGTGTATGGAAGAACAATGAGCCCTCAGCCTGGTATTGTGTGTGTGTGTGTGTGTGTGTGTATGTATGTGTGTGTCTGCCTCTTTTCCCTTCGACCTCAACAACAACAGGGAGAGCTGGAAGCCAGCTTTCCATGCAGGCCATCAAAATCCAAACTGGTTTATGATTTATGGGGGAATTAACTCAGCAAGCAAATCCATGGAAGGAAATCGCTACCCAAAGATGATTTTATTATTGTATAGATCCATCCTCTCTCCCCTCCCCCAATACACTGAGACTAAAGAAACCAGTGTACACCAGACAAAAAGGGTCCCTCTTTAAATGGAAAGCAATTAACAAAACTGTTTCTTATCTAAACATAGGATGCTTTAATTCGTGTTGCATGAAAATGTTTGTTTTGTAATTCACCAACTTTCCCTTTTACTAGTTATCTTTCCTGTGTTTGAAAAATTTGCTTTGGGGAAAGCTATTTCAGGATTCATACAAAACTACTCTCTAAATGTCCCTTAAAATAGCAACACATACTGAAACATTTAAAGCACCCAGTTTCTCAAGGACACATTTTGCTTAAATCAATGTTTGAAGTCTGTAATCCAGAAAAAAAATTGTAAGCAAACCTTGGAAAAGAGGCAGAGGAAAATGACAATTCAACAATGAATCATTTTGTTTTCCTTTCAACAACTTCTCAAGCAACCAGTTTCAAAGGAAACCTGCAATACTTCCCCCCTCCCCGCGCTCGCTCGCTCTCTCGCTCGCTCTCTCTCACACACACACTCTATGTAAAACTACCTCTCTTCTTTCCAAAACCTTAAAAAAATAAAAATAGAAGCCACTCTCTTTCACAGAGCAAAACTCAAACATGGTAAGAATCCTCTCCTGCTGCAAGTGATTTGGGGTTTCACAATTCAGTCATCGCACAGAACAGAGAACTGGGGATTTAGAACACAAAGAAGGAATCTCTCTCCAGTGGGAAAATGATACTTTAAGAAAAGTCCTCCCCCAAGACCCCCAAATCCACAAACATTTAAGAAATGTACACTTGGGGTCTCTGACTTCCTTTCCTGCCCCCCCTCCCCCCCCCACTCCCCACCCCCAGTTCAGCCAATAATTCAGTCACATGAAACAGTTTAACCTCAGACAAGTCAAACAAGAGCATGAATAAGCAGCGGAGGGGGAACAGGGGTCGGCAGGCGAGTGGGATAGTGACCCGGCCCGGGCAGGGCCGAAGAAGCCCCCCCCCCGCCCCCCGCCCCCCGCCCCGGGCCGCGCGCGGCTCGCACGCCGGCCTGCCCTTCCCGGCTCCCGGCGGACCGGGGCGTCCACGCCGACCCCCTGCGACCCCCTGCCACCCCACGCCCGTGCCCAGGACGAGGGGCCAGGAGAGAAGGCGGCCGCCACGCGCCGGCAACTTGGACACTTACCTTCCCCGGATGCGCTACACCATCAATGGAGGTGTGTTCGGCCGGCTCCCGGGAAAGTGGGGGACGGGGCGGGAGGCCCGCGGGGCTGGGGGCCGCCGGGCTCGGGCCGAGGAGGGGGCCGTCCGCAGGGACAGGGCCGGGGGCTGCAGGGGCTTCCCTCCCGTGACCTCGGGGGCGGTCTCCACTAGCTCCCTGCTCCTCGCTCGGCCAGTCCTTCAGGAGCGGGAGCCCAGGATCATGTCTGGTTTTGTTTTTCTGAGGGCGAGGGGCTCCCTGAGGATGATGGTGATTTTTTTTTCCTCAACTAGGAGAGAAAATGAGGCAGAGACAATGTGGGAGGCGAGCGAGGGGAGAGCACGGGGGAGGCGGAGGCGGGGGCGAGACCCGAGTCGGGCGAGCGTCGCGGGCGTGCGGGAGGAAGAGGAGGCTGGGAGCGCGGGGGGCGGCTCGCGAGCGTCTGTGGGAGCAGCGGCGCCTCGGCGATGGTGGCCGAGCCGCGGCGGGGCTGCTGCACCGACCCGCCGCCCACTCCGCGCTCGGGCCCGGCCCACCTCGCAGTATCGCGCCTCGCCATTGGCGTGTCCCCGTGTGACGCACACGGAGGCCGGGCCAATGGAAGGCGGAGGGCGGGCGGAGGGGCGGGACTTCTTGCGCTCTCTCTCACTCTCTTTTTTTTTTTTTTTTTTTCCCTTTTCTTTTCTTTTCCTTTTTTTTTTTTTCTTTCCTTTCTAATAAGAAGAGCAGGAGAGAAGGAGGGGAGCGGCCGAGCGGTGCGGTGCCGACGCCGGGCCCCGGGCTCCCGCGCGCGCTGCGGGCGGCGGCCTGGCGCTGGGCTGGGACGCCCCGCCGGGGCGCGTCTTTGTGCGCGGCCGGGGTCGCGGCGCGCTGCGGGCAGGTCCCCGGGGCCGACCGGCCGGAGTCCCGCCGCCCTCGTTATGACCGGGGTCACATTCTGCCTTTCCAGCCACTTCAGACGCGGACTCCTATCCCGGGGCGAGGGTGGCAAGGGGCACACGGAGCGGGTTCCAGCGACCCGCTTAAGGACCCTTTCGAAATTCCGATGAGAAGGAACGTTTTCAAAATAAGCCTGTGGCAGAAGATTAATTAAGAGAGAAAAATGAAATTCTCAGATCGCGCTGCTTCTCTGAAAAGAATATAATAAAGATGAAACGCCTGGAGAGTCTCATCAAGGAATAAAGGAGGGACTAGAACCCAGTCGCAGAGGGACTTTTAGAGAGAGAGCAGTGTGCACAACTCTATGCCGTAAGTTTGGAAAAAAAAAAAAATCTTAAAAAAATCCAAATGCCACCTTTTTTCTTTGAGAAACATAGTATTCCCAAAAGGCTAGTGATCACCGGGTCTACGGTGCTCCCAGGGGAGCGAGAGGCAGGCCAAACGCTCATATCCTACTTAATATAATTTACAGGAATGAGGGGTTTGGAAATTTTAATTATGACTAGCAGTTTTTGAAATGCATATCATGTTTATTGAGTTCTTTCACACACCCTGGCATGAATCCAGGGCGAATCATCAACCTATTGTGGGTTTGTTAATATTACTGTAAATGCTTATTGGTGTCCTTATACCCTGCACTCTCCCTGAAGGAGTTCAGATCTGTATATAATAGAATAATTAAGGGATAGAACACAGTGCAAAATCATTCACTCATCTATTTCAAATAAAGCGATCATTTTCTCTTTGGAATATCTATTCAGATTATAATTTCCACATCCAGCAGTTTCTTTTAAGAATAATTTGGACTAGCAGATATTCTTGGACGGTGACCCAAGAGAGCTGAAAACACATAGGTCCTTGCCACTACCTTTCTGAGCAACTTTCAGCGAGAAAAACCCTGTGTGGCTGCAATTCCTTCAGCGATGAAATGGGAAAAGTAGTTAATACCTCATCTTATACCTAATAATGTGGGAACCGAATTTTACAACACGATAAATTCAGTACACAGCTCTGGACATCCGAGATACGGATTCGACAGCAGTTTGGAAATAATGATGAGCAAAGTGTATTAGACGGCTTCGGTTTCCATCAAAATCTACATTTACAAGAGCACTCTTTCTAATAAAGGGTCAGCCCTGTGATGGGCAAATGAATAACAGTTTGTCAGAAGATGCCTTTGACTCCTACAGGCTCTCGAGCTCAGGAAGCCTCATTTATTGGAGTATTAGGGCTTGCCGTCACTCTCACTTACTTATAAAAATGTAGATTAAGGAGCACCTGGCCGGCTCAGCCAGTAGAGCAGGCGACTCTTAATCTCAGGGTTGTGAGTTTACGCCCTATGTTGGGCATAGAGCCTACTTTCAAAAAATGGAGATTGAGGAGTCTCAAGATTTCACATCGTTACAGAGCATAATATTATGGTATCGCACCGTAAAATTAGCAAACGAGATCTCTTTCACTACAACAATCCCATGCAAGACTTGTAGTCCAGCCATGAAGCTGGAGCGCACAGCCTTCCTGAGAGGCTGATCATGTAATAACAATACGTCTTAATAAGGACAACTATTAAACCATTGATCGAAAGCTTACCACATCCCAGCGAAGCGTGTTGTATTCCTTGATCCACTTAGTCCTGACAACAGCCCATGAAGTGTATTATTATCTCCATTTTAAAGGTCAAGAAACTGGGGCTTGGAGAAGTTAAATAACACGGTCAAGGTGAAAGAGGTCAAATACCTAGTGGGGGTTTTTTCTCCCCACTATGAAATGAGAATGCATTTCCTTATCCTCTTCAGCAAGCTTTAGAAAATGGGTACCACTTTTGGTTATTGAATTTGAAAATATCAGGAAGGACTTTCGTTATTTTACGTAACTTACTCCAGGTAGAAGTGATTTTATTTTGCATACAGAGGTCACATCAGAAACATATTACCATTATTTAAAAGAAGCCAGGAGAGGGGCGCCTGGGTGGCTCAGTCGGTGAAACATCCAGCTCTTGGTTTGGTCTCAGGTCATGATCTCATGGTTGGTGAGTTCAAGCCCCCCAAATCGGGTTTCGCGCTGCCGGTGTGGAGCCTGCTTGGGATTCTGTCTTCCTTTCCCTCCCTCTCTCTGTCCCTACCCCAGTTGTGAATGCGCTCACTCACTCCCTCTCACTCTCTTTCTCAAAATAAATAAATAGACTTTAAAAAATAAATAAAGGAAAAATAAAAGAAGATAGAGAAGGAAGGATTATTTAATAAGTGATGTGGGACAACCAGATAACCATATAAGAAAAAAAATGCTGAAAAAAAAAATTAACTAGATTTATGTTATTCCTTTTTTCTCTTTCTTAACGTTTATTTATGTATTTTGAGAGAGAGAGCACACGAATCCAAAGCAGGCTCTATATTGTCAGCCCAGAGCCCAACACGGGGCTCAGACTCATGGGATCATGACCTGAGCCAAAATCAAGCCTTGGACACTTAACCCACTGAGCCACCAAAGCACCCTAAGCATGCCACTCTTGATCTCAGGGTCATCAGTTCAAGCCCCACATTGGGGAGAAAGAGAGACCTTACCATGGTCTACAGGTGAGCCATTCTTTGTTAGGTTGAGTTTAAAAGTTTATAACTCAACCCTCATTATAGGCTATAAGCCCTCATTATAGGTTATGTTTATTCTTTTTATAAGTCAGATATTATATGATTTGTTTTAATGAAACCATGAAAGTAATTAGAGGGATGCTAAAAGTTTTTCAAATCATGGATTGAGGGAGTTTAAGCATGACAGGAAATCCAGAAGCCATAAAGGAAAAACACCAATGAATTTTAATGCATACATATTTTACATCTCTATTAGGACAAAAATCAGCACAACAATACAAGAAACAAAAAAATTGAGGGAAAAATATTTTCAATACCTATAATATAATAAATATAATATAATAAATAATTATAATAATATAATAAAGTACTAATTTCTTAATACAAAGAGCTCTTACAAATTTGTAAGAAAAAATCAGAAAAGTGGACAAAATATATGAACAAAAAATTCATAGAGAAATGTGTTCAATAAACATGATTCAATCATGATAAAATAAATGCAAATTAAAATAATCTCTCAGATTAAGGAAAACTTTAACTTCACAGTACCCAGCATTGATGAGGATGTGGGAAAACAGGCCCTTTGATGCACTTTTTTTTTTAATGTTTTTATTTATTTCTCAGAGAGAGAGAGAGACAGCGTGAGCAGGGGAAGGTCAGAGAGAGAGGGAGACACAATCTGAAACAGGCTCCGTGCTCTGAGCCGTCAGCACAGAGTCCGATGGGGGGCTCAAACCCACGAACCGTGAGATCATGACCTGAGCCGAAGTCGGACGCCCAACTGACTGAGCCACCCAGGTGCCCCCTTTGATGCACATTTTTAGAACACAATTTGGCAACAGCCTATGAAACAGTTAAATATCCATACTCTTCAAACCCCAAAATTCTGCTTCTAGAAAGCCATTCTACAAATAACCTTGCATAAATGTACAAAAATAATACAACCATGTGTATAACTGCAACATTATTTCTAATAGTGAAAACCTGGAAAAATCCACACATCCATCAACAAAGAATGCTTAAATCAATTATAGTACAAACATACAAAGGAATACTTTATAGATTTCAAAAAGAATTTGGTAAATCTGAATTGATACAGAATGACAATCAGGATTCAGGAGTTAAATGAAAAAAGCAAGTCACAGAACAATTATGCAAAATGTGAGTCTATTTGTTGTTGTTGTTGTTGTTTACTAGGCTCTACGCCCAACGCAGGGTGGGGCTCAAACTCACAACTCCCAGATCAAGAGTTGCATGCTCAGGGCACTTGGGTGGCAGTCGGTTAAGCAGTTAAGCGTCCAACTCTTGATTTCACCTCAGGTCATGATCTCACACATTGTGAGATCAAGTTCCACAATAGGCTGTTAACTGGCTTGAGATTTTCTCTTTCCCTCTCTCTCTGCCCCTCCTCCACTTACGCTCTCTTCTCTCTCAAAAAAAAAGAAAAAAGAGTCACATGCTCTTGTGACTGAGGTAGCCAAGCACTACCTATTTGTATGTTTTATTTATTTTTATTTTTTTATTTTAGAGAGAGGGACAGAGGTTGAGGGAGAGAGAGAGAAAATCTTAAGCAGTCTCCACATTCAGCACAGACCCCAACTAGGGGCTTGATGCCACAAACCTCAAGATCATGACCTGAGCCGAAACTAAGAGTCAGACACTCAGCGTACTAAGCCACCCAGGCACCCCTATTTGATTTTTAAAAGGACAAATTTATAGGGGTGCCTGGTTGGCTCAGTCAGTAGAGCATGCAGCTTTTGATCTCAGGGTTGTGAGTTCAAGCCCCATGTTGGGTGTAGAGATTACTTTTAAAAAAAGATCTTTTTAAAAAAGAGGGACAAATTTGTATATGCATCAGAAAGGTCTAAAAACACATTCACCAGGAAAATGTTTGTAGTGAGTCCACTGGGCATGGAATGAAGAGCAATGAGGGAACAGGGGACAGACTTCTGATTTCATGTGACTCCGTTCTGTTTGATTTTTTTCCTCTCCATATCAAGCATGTATAATTTTTATAATTAAAAAAAAGAATTCGAGTTCTTTGAACATATGGCTGGTAACTAGCCTTCATAACTCACCAGAAGTACTCAAGCTTTAGAACAAGTAAATTATTTTCCTCTAAAATGCCTTCGGCAAAACTGGGGTGCTTTATCAAGCCTGGTAACAGACTGAAACTTGTTTCTAGGCATATTCTTTGAAATTGCCTTCCAAGTTTATGTGGTGCAAATGCCAGTCAACACCGCGCCCCACCGCGCCCCAGCCACCCCCCATTACACTTTTTCAGGCTGAGTGAGAGGAGAGCTCACTACTCTGTCCCATTGTGCTATGTTTGTGGATGCTCAACACTCACCTTGGGCTTCCCAACACTGGGGGTTTGCTTCATAATTCATCAGAAATCAGAAGTGCTCCCTCCCCAGTCTTTTCCCTGAGCCCCAGTAAGGAACCGCTGATAGCCTTTTAAAGTCCCTCCACTGAGCAGAATGGAGCAATGCGTGATTGTGGCCCTTTGTACAGGAGGCACCCATCACGCATGCAAACATGTACAAAAGTGAAACGAACAGGGGCTCCTGTATGTCTCAGCTGGTAAAGCGTCCGACTTCAGCCCGGGTCATGATCCTGAGGTTCATGAGTTCGAGCCCCATGTGGGGCTCTGTGCTGACGGCTCAGCCTGGAGCCTGCTTTGGATTCTGTGACTCCCTCTCTTGGTGCTCCTCCCCTTCTCCTCTCAAAAATAAGTAAACATTAGGGGCGCCTGGGTGGCTCAGTCGGTTAAGCGTCCGACTTCGGCTCAGGTCATGATCTCACGGTTTGTGGGTTTGAGCCCCGCGTCGGGCTCTATGCTGACAGCTGGCTCAGAGCCTGGAGCCTGGATTCTGTGTCTCCCTCTCTCTCTGACCTTCCCCTGCTCACGCTCTCTCTCTCTCTCTCTCTCTCTCAAAAATAAATAAAAACATTAAAATTTTTTTAAAAAATAAGTAAACATTAAATTTTTTTTAAGTGAAACAGCTTTCCAAAATTCAAAGCCCTTTTCCTTTGTGTGGACGTGACTGATTATGGATAGCAGTTAAGGTTCTCCACTCAACTCCAGACGCTGATGAGTTTTCTTTCAACCCAAGTAGAAGTGGGTCTGCACACCAACACACCTACAGATAGATCTCAAGGAAACTCTGCTCCGCCAAACCATCAGATGCAGTGCAATGATGCTCTTCTCCGAGTTACACTTAGCCAGCCGATGCCACAGCGTACTGTCCCAGGGGCCATGGGTGCCTTTGGAATGAGATCTAAACCCAACATCTGACCTCTGACCACATGTGGTCATTGAAAAGTCTCCTAGGGCTCCATGAAAGAATTAAGAGGAGGAGATGCTGATTTCATTGTCCTGGCCCAATTCCAAGTTTGATCGTTCTCAGTCCTCTTCCTTTGTCTGCCTGCCATCTCACTGAGACGTGCTATTCCTCGGTTCCTGTTATAAACAGCTGTCCACTGTTAACTGAGCAAGCCGGAGAGCCGGCGAATTCCACCCTGGGGGAAGCTGCATTTCAAGATAAACATTTCCTCCGCATCTTTGGTAAACTACTTAGGTTTACCTTGGAGGAAACGTATCATTTTCTAAAGAGAATAAGGGCAGGGTAATGGGGAGTTAAAAATTATCCACAAGCCCTGTTTTGTCCAAATGGTGAACAAAGAAGACTGGAATTGATCACAAAGGGGGCCTCAGAAGGGGGAGTCCATGGGAAATAAATCTGAGATTCTAACATTTTATTTGGGAATCCAGAATTTAATCTTAAACATTGATGAAGCAGGTGCTATTTGCCACCAAAATGCATTTCTTCAATCTGAGGCATATTTACAGAGCAAACAGGCAAGTAACTCTGTAAATCCAAGGAAACAAGGAAATCCATCCCCTGCTGTCTAAGCTTCGGCGTCCGTGTTAGTCATGTCTTGGCCACTCAGTTTAATGCCTCCCTCCTATATTCATTCAACACTTAAGACATCCTAATTTCAAAATATCATTCCCAAATGTTTCCTTCTAATACTCCAATTTTCAGAGTAATTACTCTCCTTAATCCTAAAGAGAATTTAGGGGCACCTGGGTGGCTCAGTCGGTTAAGAGTCCAACTTCGGCTCAGATCATGATCTCATGGTTCGTGGGTTCAAGCCCCACATCAGGCCCTGTGCTGACAGCTCAGAGCCTGGAGTCTGCTTCGGATTCTGTGTCTCCCTCTCTCTCTGCCCATTCTCCATTCATGCTCTTTCTCTGTCTCTCAAAAATAAATAAATGTTAAAAAGGTTTTAAAACACTACCTTAAGAAAGTCTATTAACTTTTTTTTAATATTTTTATTTCTAGGAGAGAGAGAGAGAGAGAGAGAGACAGCGTGAACAGGGGAGGGTCATAGAGAGAGGGAGTCACAGACTCTGAAATAGGCTCCAGGCTCTGAGCTGACAGTCAGCACAGAGCCCGACGCGGGGCTCGAACCCACAAACCACGAGATCATGACCTGAGCCAAAGTTGGACGCTTAACCGACTAAGCCACTCAGGCGCCCCAAAAGTCTATTAACTTTTGATTTTTAAAAATAAGTTGTCTTTTTTTAAGTCACAATTAAAGTTTATTTATTTTGAGAAAGAGAGTGTGCAGGCACATACATGCATGGAGGGGAGGGGCAGAGAGAGAGGAAGTGAAAGAATACGATATAATACATTTTAAAATAGTTACCCTCAATACATTTTAAAATCTTTTTAATGTTTATTTCTGAGAGAGGAAGAGAGAAAGACAGAGTGTGACCAGGGGAGGGGCAGAGAGAGAGGGAGACAGAATCTGAAGCAGGCTCCAGGCTCTGAGATCTCAGCACAGAGCCCAAAGCGGGACTTGAACTCACAAACCTTGAAATCATGACCTGAGCTTGAGTCGGTCACTTAATCAACTGAGCCAGTCGGGTGCCCCTACTCTCAATACGTTTTATTTTTTTATAAATATTTTTATTTATTTCTAGGAGAGAGAGAGACAGCTTGAGCAGGGGAGGGTCAGAGAGAGAGGGAGATACAGAATCTGAAATAGGCTCCAGGCTCTGAGCTGGCAGTCAGCACAGAGCCCGACGCGGGGCTCGAACCCACGAACCGTGAGATCATGACCTAAGCGAAAGTCGGACGCTTAACCGGCTAAGCCACTCAGGCGCCCCTCTCAATACGTTTCAAAATACTTCCCTTGGGGCACCTGTGTGGCTTGGTCAATTGAGCGTCCAGCTTCAGGTCATGATCTTGATTTCAGCTCAGGTCATGAGCTCATGGTTCATGGGATTGAGACCCATGTTGGGCTCTGAGCTGAGGGTGTGGAGCCTGCTTGGGATTCTCTCTCTCCCTCTCTCTCTGCCCCATCCTTGCTTGCACGTGCTCTCTCTCTCAAAATAAACATTTAAAAAATTATTTTAAAAATTGTAAAATAAAAGTTTATGGGGGATGTTTGCCCTTTTTAAAGTTTATTTATTTATTTATTTTTAAATAATCTCTATACCCCACCTGTGGCTCAAATTCATGACCCCAAGATCAAGAGTCATATGCTCTTTCACTCACCAAGGCACCCCAATGTTTGGCTTTTCTTAAAGAGAAAATACAAAAGGAGCAGACTACAAAATACAGAATATTCACATTCTCTTGATTAATAAAAACATCAGAAGAGGGGCAGCTGGCTGGCTTAGCATGCAACTCTTGATCTTGGGGTTGTGAGTTTAAGCTCCACAATGGATGGAGATTACTTAAAAATAAAATTTTTTAGAATGTCATAAGAATTATTCCTGAAATATCCCCCCAATGGCCTTCTAAACAACCTCTGAAAGAGTCCCATTACCTTCAAAATAATAGCAAATTCTTACTGCAGTCAAAGATAGGAAAGAGAACGCCCAGATGAGCTGTGATGGCTCTTTGCTCTACGCTGAAGCACTACGTCCCCCCTCTAACCTGGTAATATGCAACTACAATCCCAGGGTGAAAGGAATTGCCTAGAGTCAGAGAGAGGTGGCAAAGGGACATAAAAACTTTGGGTAAGTTGATTATCACAAATAAAGGAAATGAATTTCAGTCTCTGTAATTAAGGATAAAGTACAGGATTAAAGATACTTGATTATAGAGGCTTCTGGGTGGCTTAGTCGGTTGGGCCTCCAAATTTGGCTCAGGTCATGATCTCGTGGTCTGTGGGTTCGAGCCCCACATCAGGCTCTGTGCTGACAGCTCAGAGCCTGGAGCCTGTTTCAGATTCTGTGTCTCCTTCTCTCTCTGACCCTCCCCAGCTTGTGCTCTCTCTCTGTCTCAAAAATAAACGTTAAAAAAGAAAAAAAAGATACTTGATTATATTTATTTATGTATACTGACCGTTGATTTCAGATCAGGTCATGATCTCATGGTTCCTGGGTTTGAGCCCTGCACCGCGTTGGGCTCCATGCTGACAGCACAGAGCCTGCTTGGGATTCTCCCTCTTCCTCTCTCTCTGCCCCTCCCCTGCTAGTGCTCTGTCTCTCTCTCAAAATAAATAAGTAAACATTTTAAAAATTTAAATATAGATTTTTTTAATCTTACATAATTTTTTAAAACTTCTTTTAGAAGCCCCCGATATGAAGATGCACTCATGAAGATGCACTCCTGAACCCAATACAGAAATCAAATAGTATGGGTTAAAGAGTCAAAAATGAAATGCAAAACTACAGGAAGTTTAGAATATAATATATGAGAAGTTGTTAAGCAAGACCTAAAAAGCACAAACTAGTGAAAGACACATTTGACTAAAATGATCTTAAAGACTTCTTATGAGAAATTACATTAAAATGAAATAAGTCAGGGGGGTGCCTGGGTGGCCCAGTCAGTTAAACATCCAACTTTGGCTCAGGTCATGATCTCACGGTTCGTGGGTTCGAGCCCCGCATCAGGCTCTGTGCTGACTGCCAGCTCAGAGCCTGGAGCCTATTTCAGATTCTGTATCTCCCTCTCTCTCTGACCCTCCCCTGCTCACGCGCGCTCTCTCTCTCTCTTTCTCTCTGAGAAATAAATAAAACATTAAAAAAATTAAAATAAGTCGGAATCACATATTGGGAAAAGATTGTTGTAATTTCAAGCATGACAGATTAGTGATTAGAATCTATAAAGAAAACTTATAAATCTCTTTAGAGAGACAACCCACTAGAAAAGTGGGTGAAGGTAAGAACAGAGAATCAGCAGGTGCATCTGGGTGGCTCAGTCGATCAAGCGTCTGACTCTTGATTTTGGCTCAGGTCATGATCCCAGAGTTGTGGGATTGAGCCCCGCATTGGACTCTTCTCTGAGCTTAGAGTCTGCTTGGGATTCTCTCTCTCCCTCCCTCTGCCCCTCTGCCCTGCTTGAGCATGCTCTGTACATACATACATACATACATACATACATAAAAATAAGTAAATACAGAAGTAAAGAACAGATCATCGGCAGAAGAATCTGCATGTCCAGTAAGTCCTTATTCTTGGCAAGTTTCAACATACACATCGATGATCCTTCTAACAACTAGCTTCTTTTGTGTGCGTGTGTATGTGCGTGGGCATGTGCATGTGTGGTGTGTCTGTTTTCATTGTGGTCAAACACACGTAACAAACAATTTATCATCTTAACCATCTTTGAGTGCACAGCTCAACAGCATTAAGTATTTTCACATTGTTGTGCAACCAGCCTCCGTGTGCAAGATGAAAATCTTGCAAAATCGAAAGTATTCCCCTTTCAAAAAAAAAAAAAAAAAAAAGAAAGTATTCCCCTTTCTGTTTCTATGAATTTGACACCTCTAGATACCTTATATAAGTGAAATCCAACAGTGTTTGATGTTTGTGCCTGGCTTACTTCTGTTAACATAACGTCCTTATGTGAATTTCCTAGGGCTGACATATGGTGCCACAGGCTGGATGGCTGAACAGCAGAAATGTATTTTCTCCCTGTTCGGGAGGCTGGACGTCTGACACCAGGTGCCAGCAGGGCTGCTTCCTCCTGAGGCCTCGCTCCTTGGCTCATAGGTGGCTGAGTCCTCACCAGGCTTTTTCCGTGTGTGCGCGTCCCTGGTGTCTCTTCCTCTTCTTTTTTTATTTGTATTTTTATTTTTTTTAATGTTTGTTTATTTTTGAGAGAGACCAACAGACAGACAGAAAGAGCAGGAGAGGCAGAGGCAGAGAGAGAAGGAGACACAGACTCCGAAGCAGGCTCCAGGCTCTGAGCTGTCAGCACAGAACCCGACACGGGGCTCGAACCCACAAACTGTGAGATCATGACCTGAACCGAAGTCAGACGCTTAACGGACTGAGCCCCCGAGGTGCTCCTCTTCCTCTTCTTATAATGATACCTATCAGGCCTGGTGGCTCCCATCTTTTAAGATTTCACTTCCCCTTAATCACTTTGTTAAAGGCTCTGTCTCTAAATATAGTCACACTGGGGGTAAGCTTTCTTAAATTCAGGGGGACCTGTCCCTTTGTGCATCTACAGTGGTGACCTGTATAAACCCTGCACTGCCTGCACTTGGACTTGGCCGTTTCTCTTGCCTTAACAACATTTTAAACTACTTTAATTAATTACTTAGCAGATTAATAGAGCAGAACAAAAGAATAACTATTTAGCCTCAGTGGCCTTTCTGGCCATAACAATGATTTGATCGAGAGTTTACTATTAATTTCATTTTAGGTGACAGTTGGTAGCCACTGACCCTTGGATTCAGTGCTCGTGGTCACTGGTAAGGAGGTTTGAGACAGGCTAGATTATTTGTTCACTTACTTATTTGTGTACCTATTGTTTGCTCCCTGCTGGAATGTGAGCATCACAAAGGCAGGCATATTTGTTGAATCGCAAGGAAGAGGGGTGTGGTGAGGAATAAAAAATGCACATGAAGCCCTCAGAGTTGACTGTGGACATTGCTTAACTAAATGTAAGATTGAGTTCATTTAGAGTCAATATGAGTATATAGCAGATTTGAGCTTTGGCATTGACTACTGTAAGGTGTAAATTTTTGAAAACTTTTTTTTTAATGTTCATTTATTTTTGAGAGAGAGAGAGAGTGAGCAGAGAGAAGGAGACACTGAATCTGAAGCAGCTTCAGGCTCCGAGCTGTCAGCACAGAGCCCGACGCAGGGCATGACCTGAGCTGAAGTCAGATGCTTAATCTTTTTTTTTTTTAATTTTTTTAATATTTTATTTATTTCTGAGAGAGAGAAAGAAAGAGCATGCATGAATGGGGAGAGTCAGAGAGAGAGACACACAGAATTGGAAAGAGGCTCCAGGCTCTGAACTAGCTGTCAGCACAGAGCCCGACGCAGGGCTCGAACCCACGAACTGTGAGATCATGACCTGAGCTGAAGTCGGATGTTTAACCAACTGAGCCACCCAGGTGCCCTATCAGAGGCTTAATCGACTGAGCCACCCACGTGCCCCATTGAAAACTTCTGAATGAAGATGATAATAAGACTTTGGGGGGAAAAACTACTTAGTTAAAGTCACTGAAATGTACCAAATCAATTTTTGTGATCTCATTTAAAATAAATTCTTTGTCCTCTAATGTTTCTAGTAATTTATGTTAATGCAGATTAAAATAGACAAATGTTATGTATGCAAAGCTACAGACATTGTTTTGATTTAAGTGCTCTCTGAGAAAATGTGATTGACCACATAGAGATAACGGTGCGTATCTGTGTTCGAGAAGAATTCCAATTCTTGTCTTCCTAAAATAAATCTGAGTTGGTCCTAGTACCGTATCCTACCGATGACTCGATGCCCACTTCCTCTTCTGTGTCTGTTTACTTTCCATGGTCAAGCACTGTACCCTCTGCCTTGCACACACCCTCAGCAACTTGCCCCCTCCCTTCCTAATGTTCCCTGAGCCAAACCACAACCCTGGTGATAATTCCAACTTGCTGCCTGCTCGGCACCTGCCCCTGCCTAGCCAAATGAGTCTGGCATCGCACTGCCTGGTTTCCTTTTAATTCATGACCACAAACCTCAAGTGGACTCTAATGCCCTTGGCAATCATAGGATACTTACCCGGGTTCATTTCTCACCCAGTGCTCCAGCCAGTTAATTTCACATCCCTTCCTCCCTCCTCAAACCTTCCACACCCCCTCCTTTCTTTCTGAGCTCATTGTGGATATTGACGTGATCAGCAGAGAAAGTCTGCATCTGCGCACTCTCCACATCTATCTCTCCATCTCTGAACCCCACTCTGGCTTCCTGTCTGCTACTGTAGATAAATCACCTACAGTCCTATGAAAGCCTACCCCTCTGCTTTGACACCTCCCCTCCCTCCCATTACTCATGAAGATCACTCAGCCCTTCTCTCCTTTCTCTGATGGATCTTTTTATTTGGGGCGGGGGGGCGTCTGCTGGACCACTTCCATTAGAAGACAAATAGGATGTCTTTTCTCTGAACTTATGCCTTCTGTGGACTACATGTTCCCTGTTATCTACTTTCCCATTGTCTTGCTCCTTTTTGCAGCAAAACATCTTCAAAAGAACGGTCTATACTTGCTATCTCCAATTTTTTACCCTTCTCTTTCAATCCACTCTGATCTCACTTTGACTCAACCTTTCCACCAAAACTTTTCCTACTGACGACACCACGGAGCTCCATGTTGCTAGAAAGGAGAGTCAATTCTCTGTCTTCCACTTCCCTGATCTATCTGCAGCTTTTGATACAACGGATCACGACCTCTTACCTGACAGACTCTACTGGGCCACCAGGAGACCCCATACTCCCGGTTTCCTCTTACCTCACAGGTGAGCGTGTCTCAGTGTTTTTCAGTGATTCCTTCGCTTCTCCCCAGCCTCTGAGTGTTGTAGCGCCAGGCCCGGTCCTTTTCTGCACTTACAATCTGTCCCCTGTCGGTTCCATTCATTGTCATGGCTTTAAAGACCACCTAATTCCTGATCAGTCTCAAGTGTACAACTCCAACCCAGACCTCCCTCCCGAACCCCAGACTCTTTTTTTTTTTAAGACAGCCTTTTAATTGTTTTATTTTTAAAAAAAATTTTTTTAATGTTTTATTTATTTCTAGGAGAGAGAGAGAGAGAGAGACAGCGTGAGCAGGGGAGGGTCAGAGAGAGAGGGAGTCACAGGCTGAAACAGGCTCCAGGCTCCGAGCTGGCAGTCAGCACAGAGCCCGACGCGGGGCTCGAACCCACGAACCGTGAGATCATGACTAAGTGAAAGTCGGACGCTTAACCGACTAAGCCACCCAGGCGCCCCCCAAACCCCAGACTTTTACAGCCCACGGCCAGCTCAATATCTCCACTTGGATGTTTAAGCTATGTCAAACTTAACATCCCCCAAACTAAGCACCTGCCCCACCTGAGATCTTCCCCATCTCAGTCCATAGCAGCTCCATTCTCCCAGTTGCTCAGACTAAAACCTTTGAGTCACTCACATCCACATCCAACCCATCAGAAAAATTCTATTGGCTCTACCTTCTAACAATGTCCATGCTTCCTCTACTACCATCCTAATCCAAGTCACTGTCATCTCTTGCCTGGATTATTGCAGCAGGCTCTTCATTTCTGAGTCTCTAGATAGTCTATTCCCAACTTGGTAGCTGTGATTTTTTAAAGTTTAGGTTAGGGCGCCTGGGTGGCTCAGTGGGTTAAGTGTCAGGCTCTTGGTTTCAGCTGAGGTCATGATCACACAGTTCGTGGGATTGACTCCCACATCTGGCTCCGTGCTGACACCTCAAAGACTGCCTGGGATTCTCTCCCTGCCCATCCTCTGCTGTTCATGCTCTTTCTCTCTCTCCCTCTCTCTGCCCCTCCCCCCGCAAAATAAATAAACTTAAAAAATAAATAAATAGGGGTGCCTGGGTGGCTCAGTTGGTTAAGCATCCAACTTGATATCAGCTCAGGTCATGATCTCACAGTGTGTGAGTTCAAGCCCCATGTCGGGCTCTGTGCTGCCAGATCAGAGCCTGGAGCCTGCTTGGGATTCTCCCTCTCCCTCTCTCTCTTCCCCTTCCCTGTTCATGCTCTCTCTCTCTTTTAAAAATAAATGAACATTTTAAAGAAAGAAAGAGAGGAAGAAGGGAAGGAAGGGAGAGAGAGAAAGGAAGAAAAAATAAAAAGAAGGAAGGAAGGAAGGAAGGAAGGAAGGAAGGAAGGAAGGAAGGAAGGAAGAAGTAGGTTAGAGTCTGGCACTGTGCAGCTCAAAACTTGACAATGACCCTGTATCAGTCAAGATGACCCTGGTTATGTTGTGGTAGCAAATAACCCCAGCATTTCAGTGACTTAAAATAGTGGTCATTTCTGGGTGGCCTGGGTGGCTCAGTTGGTTGAGCATCTGAGCTCTTAATTTCGGCTTTGGTCATGATCTCACAGTTCATGGGTTCGAGCCCCAAGTTGGGCTCTGCGCTGACAGTGTGGATTCTGCTTGGGATATTCTCTCTCTCTCTCTCTCTCTCTCTCTCCACGCCCCCCTCCGCTCATCGCTCTCACGAGATTTCTCTCCCTCCCTCTCTCAAATAAATAAACAGTTAAAAAATAGTGATCATTTTTTTCTCATGCTGCACCACCCACCTCAGGCAGCAGCAGGGAGCCGCTCATCACTGCCATTGACCAGAGACTTGGGTTTTCAGCTCAGGAACTATCTTGAATGTTTCTGATCACCTTGGCAGAAGAGTAAACAGCTCTAGAAAATTATCACTCATAATTAACTGCTTCTAAAGTGAATTTTCAAAACTCAGTGGTCAGAACTGTTCACATGCCTTGATACGTCAGTAGGACAGCCAGTAAGTGTCATCCTGCTCCATTCTGAGGGCCGGGACTTGGTGTTCTCCTGAGCACCATGGGCCTTACACCAGCCTGTGATGCTCTGAGGCAGCAGCCCCTGCCCCCACCGCTCTGGCCTCACCTCCTCCTGCCGCCCCCCAAGTACTGGTACCATTACCACTGCGTCATGTTACCACTGCATAATCCGAGAGGGTATTCCTCTGCCTGCCAATGATCTGCATGATAATTCCTCTACCTCCTACCTTGCCTCGTTTATTTAAAACTATAATCCACCCCTTCTCCATTGCTAATCCTCACGGCACTCTCTCCACACACACCCCCACTCTCTCCACACACACACTGGCATGGAAACTTCCTGAGTGCAGACAAGGCAGGGGCCGTGTCTGTTTCGTCCAGGATGTACCCCCACAAGCCAAGCCCTGATCAGGACCTGCACAAGATAGGAGCTCAGGAATTGTCGCTTCAATGAACAAACCTCGCTAGGGGTCAGGAAAACATAAACAAAACCCACAGAACATCGTCTCAGAGCTGCAAGCCCCGATGGGGATTTGGAGAGAGGAAAACCTTTGCGCTTCTAGACAGGGCGCACTTGCGCAACTGCTCTGGAGAGCAATCCGGCACTCTGGAGTCAAGTCCAGGGTGATTTCACTTCCAAGGATTTACCTTGAAGAACCCGCATCCACGTATGTCCAAGGAGCCATGCCAAAAGATGTTCATAGCAGTATTGCTTATAATAGGGGGAAAAAATGGAAACAACTGGAATTTCCATCAGCAAGATACCTGATAAAAGATTGTCATATACAAGGGGACATAAAGCAGTTACAAGGAATTATTGTGTGTGTATTGACTCCCAGTGTAAGGAGACGGGAGGCTGGGAAAAATCAGCAATCATTCTTAGACCTGTCAGAGAACTGAGGTCACAGGGCAGGCTGCTGACCCCAAATGAGGAGAGGTGGACTCAGAAGCGAAGAGAATCAAAGAGAATCACAACTCACCTGAATAGAGACTCCACAGGGACCAGCATCTGGGAAGGTGCCCAGGTTGACGCGTTGCTGGAGGCTCTATGTGGATCAGCTTGAAAGTTAAAAACTCCAGGGCCCCCCCTCGCACTTGTGAGTTATAACTCCAGGACCCCTCCCAGGTGGTCACAGTAACGATCGAGAGAAAAACCCCCTCCCACTTCCAGCAGGGGAAGGGGGAGAGGAGCCATTTTGGAACACACCCACGAGTACTCTGTTCCTTTTAACAAGCCCTGTCCTCCAAAGAAACCATTTCGCCAGAGCCTAATGGACCCAAAAGGAGGGAAATGTCCAGCTGCACCCCCCTCAAGCCTTCCGACCTCCCCAAAGCGGGTAAGGGAGCTGAGAAGCCCTAGACAGCGATGGCCCACAGGCACGGGCCCCCCAAAGGACCCAGACCTCATAATCCACATCTACACGTGTCACATTCCAACTGCAAAAAATCATAGGCAAAGACAAATTTTGAAAGAGGCCAGAGGAAAAGGACTTTTCTATGGAGGAGCAAGGAAAGAATTACACAGAATTTCCCTTTGGAAACTATGCAGGCAAGAAATGGATGGAAAAATTGGAAGTTTTGAAAGAGGGACGCTCCTGGGTGGCTTGGTCGGTTAAACATCAGACTCTTGATCTCAGCTCAGGTCTTGATCTCAGGGTGGTGAGTTCAGGCCCCATGTTGGGCTCCACGCTGGGCATGAAGTCTACTTAATAAGATGACCACGTTAGAAAAAGAAAAAGAAGATGGCCATGTAGAAACAGACACTCAGGGAGAAGTCCGTGTCAGGATGGGAACAGAGGTTTGAGTGATGCATATACAAGCCAAGGGACACCAAGGGTGGCTGACAGAGAGACCAGAGACCTGGAAAAGACTCTCCTTCAGAGCGCTCAGAAGGAAGCAACCCTTGGGTACCTGGCTGGCTCACTGGGGTGTGCGACTCTTGACCTTGGGGTTGTGAGTTTGAGCCCCATGTTGGGTGTAGGGAATATTTTTATATATACATATATATAAATGTATATACCTATATATCAATTTTTTTTTTTTTTTTTTCAGAAAGCAGCCCTGCCAACTCCTTAGTTTTGGACTTTTAGCTTCCAGAACTGTAAGACAAGCCACCCAGTTTGTGGTACTTTGTGAGAGCTAAGGAAACTAAGAGAATAATTTCGTTTAGGTGGATTTTACCTCCTGACATGTATCCCATTAAGCATCTTTGAAACACGAGAATCTACCAGTACACATTCCACACGCTGTCAGCACAATGACGTCATCACGTCACACAACCTCTGCAAACCCCCGCTGTGCACACGCCGTAGGATGAGAGTAACAAAGGCAAGTAACATCTTAGTTTGTTATAAAATGTTGTTGACCTCACAGACCACTAAAAAAGGTCCCTTGAGAACTGCCGACTAATCTAAGTCCCTTCTTTTTTATAGCTGAGGAAACTGAAGCTTAAGGATGGGAAGGAGGCTCCCCTTAGTCTTGGGCCAATTAGAGTCTCAGCTTCCTGACTCAATTGTGGGGGTTCCTCGAACCATAAAGCCACACAACAAATGTTTAGAGGGGAGACAAAGGCAAGTAACTAGTATGAAACCAACGAGTTAGTCTAGACTAGACAGTGCTCTAGACTTTGTTATATCATTAAGTACAAACCCTTACCCCCTCCCTTTGTCCTTCCTTCCTTCCTTCCGGCCTTCCTTCCTTCCTTCCTAGGGTACCCACAACTGCCCCCATGCCCGGAGTTGGCATGAAGAAAACGTGCACGCGGATGTGTGTGAGCAGCTGCCGCACACACATCTTTGGGAGAAGGAGCCGTAGTGCTCTCGGGTTTTCAAAGGGGGTCCGTGACTCAGAGAAGATTACAAACCACTGCAAGAGGGAAAGGTCATCCAAGGAATGCTGACTTAGAGGCGGTCTCTCCTGGGTGTGCGAGGACTTTGAAATCAGGCTGCCTTTCCCTCCTCTGCCCCCAGGACGGGTATGCAGCACCCTCCACAGGGGTGCGGTGTGACCGCTCCCAGCCTTGAGCCTCTTGTGCGGCTATCTCGTGACCTGAACCCAGATGTGCGTGAAACAGCGAATTCATTAAAAAGTCATGTGAAGAATGACCTCTGCCTGCAGGAGCCATCAAGCAGCAGAATAATTTAGGGTTGTCCGGACAGGGAGAGGGCACCGCGAGGCCGAGGCGTCATGCTTTCACTCTGTTTGGCCCAGAACAACCAAATGTTCATATAAGTACAAACCTTGGAAGAGTGATGTTTAAAATGCTAAGTATTTTATGGGGAACCCCGGGTGGCTCAGTCCATTAAGTGTTATATTTTGGCTCAGGTCATGATCTCATGGTCTGTGAGTTCGAGCCCCACATCAGACTCTGTGCTAACAGCTTAGGGCCAGGAGCCTGCTTCAGATTGTATCTCCTCTCCCTCCCCCGCTCATTCTCTCTCTCTCTCTTTCTCTCTCTCTCAAAAATAAATAAATTTTTTAATTCAAGTTTTTTTAAGATTTTATTATTATTATTTTTAATGTTTATTTTTGAGAGACAGAGCATGAGCGGGAGAGGGGCAGCGAGAGAGAGATACGCAGAATCTGAAGCGGGCTCCAGGCTCCGAGCTGTCAGCACAGAGCCCGATGTGGGGTTGGAACTCATAGACCACGAGATCATGACCTGAGCCAAAGTCGGATGCCTAACCAACTGGGCCACCCAGGCGCCCCTAAAACAAAAAATGGTTTTTACATTTATTTATTTTTGAGAGACTGGGAGAGACAGAGCACAAGTGGGGGAGGGGCAGAAAGAGCTGGAGACACAGAATCTAAAGCAGGCTCCAGGCTCTGAGCTGTCAGCCCAGAGCCTGACATAGGGCCTGAACTCACAAACAGCGAGATCATGACCGGAGCGGAAGTCAGACGCTTAACCGACTGAGCCACCCAGGCGCCCCTAAATATTTCAACACTTGAACATACATTGATGGACTAAATCCAGCTCTAGGTAACTAAGATTTTTCTAATTGGAAATAAAGAGAAAAAAAAAAAGCATATATATATGTATATATAAAATGAGATAAAATCTTGTCTTTGTCCCTCCAACTACCTAAAGTTCAATTTCATGATAACCAAATGCTTCAGTTATTTGTCTTTGCACAATCATGTTCATTCATCAGCTGCACTTGCCCAAATCACATTACTTTTGGAGGATTCTGAGCAAAGAAAATTAGCAGATTGATTTCTCATCCAAACACCAAAATATGCAGCATCAAAACAATTTTTTAAAAAATGCTTTGGTTGAACAACTGTTTGAAATAACTCATCGTTTATTTTTGTATATTTTGTGGCACAGCGGTAAGGTGTCATGGCCACTCCTGGAAAAGGAAATTTATCTTCCAAGAAATGTATTGGCTCACCTTCAAATTCACAAATGCTTCAGTTGCTTATGGCCAAACTAGGTCTTTCCCCTTGGGTGGAGATTTAACCACATATACCCCCAGTTCCCTCTTCATGTATTGTGTTTATACCTTGCAGCAATAAAAAGTAGTTCACTCTTGCTTTTTATCTGGTAAAATATCACAGTTTAATTAAATTATTTTGGTCTGAGTCCAAAACTGCCTCTTCATGATGTCATAGAAGTTATAGGTTTTCCGAAGGACGCCAAGGCTATTTAGACGGTACATACATTATGATCATTACGGCCGCGTATTATAGTTACCTCTGTTTTACAGTTCATTATTTAACAATGCTTGTCGAAAAGGTCAAAGCCTTTACAGAATCATTTGGCTCATTGGAGACTTGGCTAATTTACAAATAATTTCACAAATATTTTCCTGCCAGCGTTGCTTATTGACAAAGATCTGATTCAGGATATAGAATCTTCAGATTATAAACGCTGCACTGCCTCAGCCAGATACTCGTCAGCATTTCCTTATTCCAAATCATACCACCTTGTTAAATAGACATGAAACACACTCATAATATGGCAATCTCCATTTTAAAAATCATCTTCCTTTCATTATAAATCTCACAAATCAGTAATCTAAGTTGTTTCCCCTTGCCATTAATGTGCATTAATACATGCCTTCATATGAAAAATAGGAAAGCTGAAGAAGTGGAAAAAATATCAAAAGATATTTTTCCTAACAAAATATTTTGCATATCTAATGAAACCAATCAAAAGCACAAAAATTCTAAAGGGATCATAAAAATACAATAAATCATCCCAAAGAATAAAATGCTCTTAATGTTCATATTACCGCTCCCTGCACTAGGAAATGCATTAGGGATACATTAGCCACATCGCTGCAATTCTGGCCAATGGCCTCTTTGTCAACCTGTCCCTTATGGAGGAACACAAATCGATTTTTTCCCCCACAAATCGATCTTTAAAGCTCATTAAAAAGAGAAAAGTGATTCCTTCATTCACATCTTAACTCAAAATCTCAACCTTTTTTATTCACAAAGGATAAGAACATCAGAGCCATCTGTAATAACTGGCCCATCCCACAAATATTTGTTCCCTGATTATGGGAGACTTTTTCCTGGGAGCAGAGGCTCCCTTTGGGTCCAGCAAGTATCTTAGAAGCCCCTGGATGCTTTGCGCTTCCTAGCTGCAAGCCATTTCTTTGAGGTTGGTAAGTAAGCTATGCTACCCCTCTGAAAACAGATCTGAAGGGGTCATCTTGAATTACTTTGGTTCACGACTGCAGTTTTGCCACTGAAGACATGGATGCATGGCACATTGGTTAATCAATAATTATTAAGCCAGAGATTAGACCAGGAAGGGTCCTTCCAGACAAAGTAGTTATCTAGGGGGGAGGGGGAAAGTCAATGTGCAATCATACTTTATCATCATACACAAAATAAAACCTTAATGACTTAAAGAGTTAAGTAGAATATGTGGTGCCTGGTTGAATCAATTGGTCGAGCTTGTGACTCTTGATCTCAGGTTCATGAGTTCGAGCCCCACACTGGGTGTAGAGTTTACTTGAATAAATAAAGAGTTGAAGACAACAAAAATATTTAAACCTGAAGGATATCTAGGTGACCTCCGACCTCCAAACATTGGACGGCTTTGGGGTCCTCAGGGCTTTCTCTTCTCTCTCTGCACTCACAAGCTGGGTGCCTCATGTGTACTTGCGTCCATGCTGACAGCTCCCAGATATATGCTCCAGCCCAGACCTCTTCCCAGAGCTCTGGACTCCTAGACCCACAGGCCTTCATGGCATAGTCAATGTGGCATCTTAAGCCAATCAGGGCCCAAACCTCACTCTTGCTTTCCCTCTCTCAAACCTGCTCCATCCAGGGGTTTCCTCATCTCAGTCAACAGCAACTCCATCCATCCAAAACCTCAGAACCATCCTCGATCTGCCTCTTTCAGATACCCCACATCCAAGCTATTGGCAAATCCTACCTTCAAAATAGATTGAGGCTCAGAGTGCCTGGGTGGCTCAGTCGGTTAAGTGTCTGACTCTTGATTTCAACTCAGGTCATGATCTCACAGCTCGTGAGATCGAGCCCCACATTGGGCTCTGTGCTGACAGCACAGAGCCTGTGCAGGATTCTTTCTCTCTCACTCTCTCTGCCTCTCCCCTGCACATACGCACTCTCTCTCTCTATCAAAATAAATAAAGTTTAAAAAAGTAGATTCAAGCTCTGATCCCTTCTAAGCACCCAGATAGCTTCTGCCCTGGTCCAGACACTATGCTCTGTCTCCTGGATTATGGAAGTAGCTTCCTCACATCGGACACTCTATGCTCAGTAGAGCCACCAGAGGGACTGTTTTAAAGTTTGATTCAGATTTCACCTTTCACCTCTCAAACAAATTCACTGGCTTCCAACTCATTCAGAGAGAAACCAGAGGATTTACCAGGGGCCTGCGAGGTCCCACGTGTTCTGGCCTTGTGTGTTCTCTACGGCCTCATTTTCCACTGCTCTCCATCTGGCCCATTTTGTTTCTGCCACAATGGCCTCCACACAGATAATAGGTTTGGCACCCCAGAGCGTTGACATTTGTCATCATTTGCTTGAAGGGCCCTGTCTTGGGTTGAATTGTTTCCCCCAAAAAGGTGTAGCCAAATCCTAGTCCCCAGTACTTGTGAACGGGATCCTGTTTGGAAAGCGGGTCTTTGCAGATGTAAGCAAGTTAAGATGAGGTTATATGGGTTAGAGTGGGCACTTAAAAAAAATCCAATGTCTGGGGTCCTTGGACAGAGAGAGAAATTCAGAGAGGCAGAAGAGACAAAGAGGAAAAGGCCACGTGGTGACAAGGGCAGCAATAGGAGTGATGTATCCACGAGCCTAGGGACGTCAAGGAATGTTGGGGGAGGCAAGGAAGGGTCCTCCCCTGGAGGCTTCAGAGAGAGCATGGCCCTGCTGATGCTTTGTGGTTTTTTTTGTTTGTTTGTTTTGTTTTTAAATATTTTTATTTATTTCTGGGAGAGAGAGAGACAGCGTGAGCAGGGGAGGGTCAGAGAGAGAGAGAGTCACAGGCTGAAACAGGCTCCAGGCTCCGAGCTGGCAGTCAGCACAGAGCCCGACGCGGGGCTCAAACCCACGAACCGTGAGATCATGACCTAAGCGAAAGTCGGACGCTTAACTGACTGAGCCACCCAGGCGCCCCAATGCTTTGATCTTAGACTCTGGACCCCAGGACTGTGAGAGAATAAATGTTCATTGTTTCAAGCCACCTAGTTTGTGGTCATTTGTTATGGCACCTTTTGGAAACGAATATATCAACCCCCGTACCCCAATATCAGATGTTTCACACTGTCCCCTGGATGGGGCTGCTTGCAGGGAGGGCTCCCAGGGCTAACCCACTTCACACCTCTGCTCTACAACCTCTTCTCACCCCAGCCTCATTCTCCCTCCCTGCCCCAGCCCTGGGGAGTCTCCCATAGTGTGGGCAGGGCCCGGGGGCACCCCTTCTCTCTCCATCCTCTTTCCTAGTCTTTCTGAGTGACAGACACTCTGCCTTTTCCCTAGCTTTTCCCTGCTGAGTCCCCAAAGGGGGGATCTTGATTGTTCCTTGGCCTTCACATTCTTCCTGTGCCTCTCATATTCTTGAAACAATGTGGACGCCTTTTCCTAAGTGAGGAGCAAAGGAAGTGGGAAAAAGAAAAGTACAAATATTAATAGTCCAGGGCGCCTGGGTGGCTCAGTCGGTTAAGCGTCTGACTTTCGCTCAGGTCATGATCTCGCGGTTCGTAGGTTCGAGCCCCGCGTCGGGCTCTGTGCTGACTGCCAGCTCAGAGCCTGGAGCCTGTTTTCGATTCTGTGTCTCCCTCTCTCTCTGACCCTCCCCTGCTCACGCTGTCTCTCTCTCTCTCAGAGAAATAAATAAAGCATTGAAAAATTAAAAAAATATTAGTAGTTCAAGATCTTCAAGATATTATCTTGCTTTATTGACTAGTGGACAGGTGGGGTTCACCCGAGGGCAGTACTAGAGAGAACACAAGCCTTAACCTGTTCATAGCCAGATACCCCTCAGCCATTTCTTTCTTCCACACCTGACTCCCACAGCTAATCCTCTATGATAACAAAGCAAAAATGGGAGG
Source organism: Hyaena hyaena (assembly GCF_003009895.1). Lineage (NCBI taxonomy): Eukaryota > Metazoa > Chordata > Mammalia > Carnivora > Hyaenidae > Hyaena > Hyaena hyaena. Next base: position 2,454,252 of record NW_024080726.1, on the reverse strand, counting down.
CTCAGTCGGTGGAGTATGGGACTCTTGGTCTCAGAGATGTGAGTTTGAGCCCCATGATGGACATAGAGTTTACTTAAAGAAAAAAAGAAAAAAAAGACTTGGGTATGTCAATTACATCTCAATAAAACAAAAAAATTAAAAAAAAAAAAAAGAAGGAAAAATGATGGGAACCCATGATGTCAATGGGATAAGTAGAAACAGGTAATACACCCAACAGGCTGTCTGCCTTGCAAAGATCTGAGCAAATGTAAGTGAGGCTTGCTGCTATAACGGGCCCAGAACATCACGATCCCAGCTCTGATGCTCACACGCTGGCGTTTCAGAGGTGGGGACACTGCCATGCACCCCACCCCGGCTGTGGACCTATGACTCAGGTGGCAGAGGGTCTGTGGGAGGCACCAGATGGAAAGCTGCGAAGACCGACAGAGGGAGGGACAGGGGACTGAGTCTTCTTGGGGCCATTTTCCAGGAGAGGGACAGAGGGCCCAGCAGAGTAAGAAGCCTTTCGGTGCCTGGAGACAGAAACGTGGTCAGTTTGTTTTCTTTTCCTTATGGAAAAATGGTTCAGGTTCCCATGCATTTTGTGTTCCATTTTCTCTCCTGGCATGGTGGCTCATGATGGACGGGAAAGCTCACTGCGTGCACTTGGCCTGTAAAGCTCTGTAGGAGGCCGTCGTGGGCAAAGCAGGGAAGAAACCTGTAAGAGAGGGGGAGAGGAGTAGATGGAGGACCCGGGCTTTGTACACGCTCAAGGGGCCCTGAGGACAGACGGATGCGCCATCCCCCGCCTCCTCCGGACAATGACAAAACCAGCCAGCCAGCCACAGACCCTGGTGCCCGAGGCTTACCCATAACTAACTCGGCCAGCCTCCAGCAGTGCCCGAGGGTGCCCAGGGACAGTGGCCGTCCCCAAGGCTGCGCTCAGGGCTAGGTGCTTCCTGATGTAAACTTGCTACTTTGCCCACATCCTGCAAAACACAGGGAAGGACCCGTGGGGCGCCATGGGTGGCTTAGTTGGTTAAACATCCGACTCTTGATTTCAGCTCAGGTCTTCATCACACCGTTCCCGGGTTTGAGCCCCGAGCTGGGCTCTGCGCTGGTAGCGTGGGGCTTGCTTGGGACTCTCTCTTTCCTTCCCCCTGCCCCTCCCCTGCTCATGCTCTCTCCCTCTCAAAATAAATAAACATTAAAAAAAAAAAAAACAGCAAACATGGAAGAAGCCTTTTGCTCAGGACTTCACAGCACTAAGAGGCCCAGATGGAGGTGCCAAATACCCTCTGTGCCTCTCTGCTCCGAGGCTCCAGAGGGAAACTTAGGGGCCAGGACCCGGACAGGGCTGCTTAGCCTGCCTGTGCCCTTGAAGTGTCCTTCTCTTGGGAGCTCCTCTGTCTTCTCTTTACAGAAAGCTCTTAAGGAAAGGGGTTTATCTTTACTGGAGTGTCATTCTCCCTTCCTCTTCCTCATTCTTTGCTTATAAGGGCCAAAGGAACTGAATTCCTTTTTTGTTTGTTTGCTTGCTTCAGGGTGTTATTTAAATTCTAGTTAGTTAACATATAGTGTAATATTTATTTCAGAAGTAGAATTTAGTGATTCATCACTTATATATAACACCCAGTGCTCATCCCAACAAGTGCCCTCCTTTTAAAAAAATTAAAAAAAAATTTTTTAATGTTTTATTTATTTCTCAGAGAGAGAAAGAGACAGCATGAGCAGGGGAGGGTCAGAGAGAGAGGGAGACACAGAATCTGAAATAGGCTCCAGGCTCTGAGCTGGCAGCACAGACCCCGATGCGGGGCTTGAACTCATGAACCACAGGATCATGACCTGAGCTGAAATCGGATTCTTAACCAAATGGACCACCCAGGCACTCCCAAAATTTCTTAACCATTCATCATTTAATGGACATTTGGGCTCTTTCCATAATTTGGGTATTGTTGATAACACTACTATAAATATCGGGGTGTATGTGTCCCTTTGAATCAGTTTTTTGTGCACTTTGGGTAAATATCTAGTAGTGCAACTGCTGGATCATAGGGTAGTTCTTTTTTTTTTTTTCATTTTATTTATCTTAGTGAGAGAAAGAGAGAGTGGGAGAGAGGGGCAGAGGGAGCATCTCAAGCAGGCTCCATGTTCAGCACAGAGCCCAACGTGGCACTCAATCTCACGACCCTGGGATCATGACCGGAGCCAAAATGAAGAATTGGAGGCACAATCGACTGAGTCACCCAGGCTCCCCAGGATAGATCTATTTTTAACTTTTTGAGGGACCTCCATGCTGTTTTCCAGAGTGACCGCACCCGTTTGCATGCCCACCGTCATTGTAAGAGGGCTTCCCTTTCTCTGCATCCTCGCCAACATCTGCTGTTTCCTGTCTTGTTAATTTTAGCCATTCTGACAGATGTGAGGTGATGTCTCATTGTAGTTTTAATTTGTATTTCCCTGATGATGAGTGATGTTGAGCTTCTTTTCATGTGTCTGTTGGCCATGTCTTTGTAGGTCTTCTTTGGAGAAGTGTCTATTCATGTCTTTTGCCCACTTCTTAATAAATACCTCATCATCTATTTTCATGAAAGGTTTAAATACAGTAGGAACTGCCATGTTCCTGTTTTTATAAAGGAAGGGACCATTCAGAGTGAAACCAGTTCTACGGTCTCAGAGAAGTTAATTGACCTGGCCAAGGTCACACAGCCAGCAGATGGCAAGAGTCATCGCCCCAAGAGTGGACGCTTGGCCTGCCTATCACCCGCTCACCCGTTTTCCAGTGGCAGCGTCTCATTCTTCCTTTGGGAAATGCCCCTTTTCCAATCCAGCCCACATTGTTGAGTGAGGCTAACCTGTCCCCACAGTCCGGGGGTGAGCATGTGAGCCAGATCTAACCAATCAGTGATTTCATCCCCCTCGACCACAGTAACTGGTTCAAGAATGGGCATGTGACCCAACTGGAGCCAGTAAGAGTCAGACTCAAGACTTTGGCTGTGACAGTTGGGAGAAAGAAGCCAGGGCTGCCAAGCTCAACACAAATGGGTGTCCGGGGCCACCAAGCCTGGAGACCCTGCTTGGGGGTTAAACCAGCACAGAGGACAACAGAGTGGAGAGATGGAGAGACACTGAGTCCTGCTGACATTTTCTCAGCCTCTAGATCCAGGCATGCCTGAGGCCACATGCCGATAAATGTCCTTTTTAGTTTAAGCCTCTTTGAACTGGTCACTGCCACTGGCAAAGGAAAAGATTGAATTAAGCAGACCCCAAATCCATGTCTTCTGCCGGCATCCCACCGCCAGGTGCCGGCTTCATCATGCCCCCAGATGCCATCGCAACACTCCCCGGGGCTTCTACTCCAGCAGCACTGAGCCACAGCTCACCTCTGCTCCATAAAGCTGTGTTCACCTTTAAATCTGGCCCCTGACAAGGTCCCAGCTCAGGATCGGTGCCCAATAACCCAGAGAGGAGGGCGAGCAGGTGAACAAACAGGCATTGCTTTGCTGCTGTTTTCTCCTTTGGATCAAATTAGCTCTAGGGAGTGTGGGAGCCATAGCAGCTCCCAGGATACTCCAGGCATTGCCTTCTACCTTCTCTCCGGGTACCCTGTTGCCTCTTCATCCTTCCTAGAAGGAGACAATTAGAGACAAGTGAAATGGAAGCTTCCATCTACCATCTCAAAGCAGGCAGGGACTATGTGTCAAACTTCATAAGCATTGTATCTTGTAAACTTTTCTTAGTTTTGTTGTCCAACAGATGTTTCCCCATAGGGTCTGGAAGAGGAGGAGGAAGAGGAGGAGGGGAAGGGAGAGGAGGAGAGGGAGAAACCCCTTATGGAGTAAAGAGACCCAAGGTAGAGAGCTAGTCTGTGCCGGCTTCTGCATGAATTCCCAGCATCGCCATCAGTTTGTCACATGCAGCTGCTCTGCTCATGTATGACGGACACTGGTTTTGGCGAGAGCTGCATCCTGAGTCCTGTCTGGTGACAAGTCACCCCTCGGCCATGTGCAGGTCCTGAGGGATTTTGTCCTCCAAATCTCATGTGCCAACAACCCTGGAAGCTCTCATCTCCACCCGGCATGTGACTGGGATTTAGAGCATGTCAATAGAGAGGCTGTCATTGTTAGTTTGCAGATATTGGAAAGGAAGAAGGACACCTGCGCAGGCAAAGGCATCCTTCCTCGGGACTCAGCCATTTGAGGTCGGTGGTTACTTTCTATTCTGGTCTCTACACTTCCCTTGAATTGGGGTAATCTGAGAATGGACATATTGGTTCTGTGTTTGTAGGTGGGTTAATCTGAGCAAGTGCCTTTCTTTCAGGAGGAGGGGCCACAACCCATATTGAGAGCCCCCCCCCAAATCCCTCAAATCTTAGTTATTTTAGCCAGTGTCTCTATTTCTTTTTTTAATGTTTGTCAATTGATTGATTGATTTTTGGTTAATGTTTATCTATTTTTGAGAGAGAGAACGCAAGTGGGGGAGAGGCTGACAGAGAGGGAGACACAGAATCTGAAGCAGGCTCCAGGCTCCAAGTTGTCAGCACAGAGCCCACCGTGGGGCTCGAACCCATGAACCCTGAGATCATGACCTGAACTGGTCAGACACTTAGTGACTGAGCCACTTAGGTGCCCCTAGTTTTTATTTATTTTTGAGAGAGAAAGGGGGGAAGGGCAGTGGTGAGGGGGACAGAGGATGCAAGGTAGGTTCCACACTGTCAGCACAGAACCCAGTGTGGCAATCGATCTAACTCATGAACCATGAGATCATGACCGGAGTCAAAGCCAAGAGTCGGACATTCAGCAGACCAAGCCCCTCAGCTGCCCCGCAGGTCTCTATTCCTACTCCAGGATTTAGATTTCACCGGGGCTGATATTTCTAGGGTTTATGGAGGTGTTGGCCAGACAGTTGCAAGCATCTTTTAACACCAGAGGCTCTCTGCCAAATCTTTCAGCCCCTTTCCTCTGGAGGCTGCCTGCATTTGATGTTGTGGATAGGATGAGGCCCCACATTCCACAGAAGCAGGGGAAAGGCATGGACGTGATGCCCCAGAGGAGAGACCCCAGGGTCTGGTCACTCCCCCCAGCCATCTCAGGCCTCCCTTCCCCAGATTGGGACCCCAGGCCCCCCGCCTTCCGCGCAGTAGCTGACCCTCCCGGAATGGAACCAGAGAACAGAGAAGGCCAGAGCCAGACCGCAAGGCCAGAAACCCCGTCCGGACCCCCTCTGAACAGGGGTGTGGTGGAGCCCCTGCAGGAAGCCCTCTACCTGAGCTGTGGCCTGAGCCCGGGGGTCCCCCTCCAACCTGCTGGCTTCCTTCAAAGTGGGTGCACAGGACATGGCCTCCGGGGCCCTGCTCCCCCCCAGGGTGCTCCCCTCCAGCTCCCAGGAGATGCCACCCCGTGTCCTTAGCTGGTTTCTCTGGCAACGCCGAACACAGCTGTGCAAAATGGAGGCCCCGCCCGGCTGCTACCACACTGCTTCGCGTCCCCGTGAGGCTGGGCCAGACCAGATGAGACCCACCGCTCAGGACCCCAGCGTTTGGCTTTAGGGCCGGCACAGCAGGGTGGGGAGGCAGGGCCTTCTATCTCTCTGCCTCCGTTTCCTTTTTGTTCCCTTCTACTTTGACCAAAAGTCCTCAACAGGCAAGACATTGGAGGGAGGGAGGTGCTTCCTGAAAGGCTGGGAGATCACAGCAAGCCAGAGAAGGGCCCGCCTTGACCATGGCCCAAGGCGCTGCTGCCGCCTCTATAGGGGCCAGTTACTATGCACGTCTCCACGGCCTCTGCGGTGACAAGGGAGAGAGTGGGTATTGACGAGGACTTGTTCTCCAGGAATTTTCCTTTAACCAATGACAGCTCCATTCATCTCTCCGAGCTCTTGCCCGGAGCTCTGAGCTGGCTTCGCTCAGGCCCCGAGCCCTTGCGAGCTGCCAGGCACTGTCAGCTCAGAATCACAAACCTGTGCCAGCCAGCCGGGCTGGAGAGACGGCAGGGCGAGGCTGGGAGGGCCAGGGACCCAGGGCAGCTCCCACAGCGCCCCCTGGTGGCCCGGACATGCCCTAGCTCACCCCAACCCTCCAACCCCCATCCTATGCACCAGGTGAGCCCAGACCTCCCCACCCCACCCCAGACATTAGCTTCCTTACTGCTCAATTAAGGAGGGCCAGGGGGCGCCTGGGTGGCTTAGTCGGTTAAGCGTCCGACTTTCGCTTAGGTCATGATCTCGCGGTTCGTGGGTTCGAGCCCCGCGTCGGGCTCTGTGCTGACTGCCAGCTCAGAGCCTGGAGCCTATTTCAGAGTCTGTGACTCCCTCTCTCTCTGACCCTCCCCTGCTCATGCTGTCTCTCTCTCCTAGAAATAAAACATTAAAAAAAATTTAAAAAAAAAAAAAAAAAAAGGAGGGCCAGGATGAGAGCCTAGAGCAGGGCAGGGACTAGTCAGAATGAAGCTTCTCCTTGGAATGTGTGTCCCCAGCCTCCCACCCCCAAGCCCTGGCTCTGACTTCACCCTAGGATGGAGGATGGAGGGGCACCTTGCTCTCATGCCAGGGGCTGTTGAAGCTGCACCAGCAGAGGGCTGAGGGAGCGCCTGGGGTCCTTTCTTGCCCCGTGGCCACAGGCATTACCATGTGGAGCCAGGAGTCGGGGTCCTACATGGGCTGGCAAGTTGAAGGTTTCATGCTGACTTCCTGGCCAGGCTTATGCTCAGCTAAGGCAGCATTTTCAACCCTGACTGCACTCTAAGGGCTCCTTTCTTTCCTCCATCCTTCCTTCCTTTCTAATGTTTATTTATTTTTGAGAGAGAGAGAAAGAGACAGAGCACAAGCAGGGGAGGGGCAGAGAGAGAGGGAGACACAGAATCCAAAGCAGGCTCCAGGCTCCCAGCTGTCAGCACAGAGCCCAACGTGGGGCTCAAACTCACGGACTGCGAGATCATGATCTGAGCCAAAGCCAGACACCTAACTGACTGAGCCACCCAGGCGCCCCTCTAAGGGCCCTTTTCTTAATGATAACAAGGAGCAGAGGCCTGGGTGCTGCAGAGGGTGGGGGTGGCCAGGATGTCTGAGTACATTTTCCGATGAAAATGGCATTTTTGCAAAAAATGGTGCAGGGACCACTGGATATCCACACACAACAGCTTATACAAGCAGTGAGGTCAAATGGACCAAAGACAGTTCCAGAGCCAGAGCTCTGACCCTCAGAACACATGTTACACATAGGTGTACATCTTCAGGTCCTTGGGTTTCCTAAATAGGGCACCAAAGTCCTTGTAAGTCATATATCTGATAGTATCCAGAATATATAAAGAATTGTTACAACTCAACAACAAGAAGACAAACCAATTAAAAAATGGACAAAGGACTGGAGACATTTCTCCAAGAAGACATACAGACTGCAAATAAGCACGTGAAAAGATGTTCAGCATCATTAGGGAAATGCAAATCAAAACCACAATGAGATATTACTTCACATCCATGAGTATGCTATAACAAAAATAAACCCCAGGGGTGCCTGGGGGGCTCAGTCAGTTAAGCGTCTGACTCTTGGTTTCGACTCAGGTCATGATCTCACGGTTCGTGGGAGCCTTGTGAGAGCCCTTGTTGGGTTCTGTGCTGACAGTGTGGAATCTGTTTGGGATTCTCTCTTCGTCTCTCTCTCTCTCCTCTCTCTCTCTCTCTCTCTGCATCTCCCTGCTTGTTCACTCACTCCTCTCTAAAGAAACACTTTAAAAAACCCAGAAAATAATAAATATTGGTGAGGATGTGTAAAATTCTTACTGTTTTACATTCCCAGTTTTGGTGGGAAGGTAAAATAGTACAGCCACGGTGACAAATACTTGGGCTTTTCCACAAAAAGTTAAACATAGAGTCACCATATGACCCAGCAATTCCACTCCTAGGAATCTACCCAAGAAAACTGAAAACATATGTCCATACAAAAACTTACACATGGATGTACACAGGAGAATTATTCACAAGAGCCATAAGGTAGAAACCCAGTTGTCCACCCACTGACGGATGGACACAATATCCTTGCAGAACACCTTACCTCAAATGGATCAAAGGACAAAACCACTAAACTTTTAGAAAGAAACATAGGTGAAAACATAAAGGTTTATATCTATGGCTTAGGTGGTGGTGGCCTTTCCATACAAGAGAATGTTATGAAAAAAATATTTTTAACATTTATTTATTTTTGAGAGAGAGAGAGAGAGAGAGGGAGACCCAGAATCAAAGCAGGCTCCAGGCTCTGAGCTGCCAGCATAGAGCCCGGTGCTGGGCTCGAACCCACAAGCTGGAGCATCATGACCTGAACCGAAATCAGATGCTTAACCAACTGAGCCACCCAGGCGCCCCAAGGAATATTTCTTAATACATAATTGTTTTACATTTTAAAAGTATTTATTTATTATTTTTTAATTTTTTAAAATGTTTTTTATTTATTTCTGAGAGAGAGAGAGAGAGAGAGGGCGTGAGCAGGGTAGGGTCAGAGAAAGAGAGGGAGACACAGAATCCTAAACAGGCTCCAAGCTCCGAGCTGTCAGCACAGAGCCTGATGCGGGGCTCGAACTCACGAACCGTGAGATCATGACCTGAGTCGAAGTCAGACGCTTAACCTACTGAGCCACCCAGGTGCCCTAAGGAATATTTCTTAATACATAATTGTTTTATATTTTTAAAGTATTTGTTTATTATTTTTTAAGTTTATTTATTTGTTTTGAGAGAGACAGAGACGGCACGAATGGGGAAGGGGCAGAGAGAGGAGAGGGAGAGTCCCAAGCGGGTACCACACTGTCAGCACAGAGCCCGAGGTGAGGCTCGAACTCATGAAACTTTTAGATCATGAACTGAGCCGAAACCAAGAGTTGGATGCTTAACTGAGTCAGCATACCAAAGAATAAAGTGTTGACATGTATAAACCTTGAAAACATTATGCTAAGTGAAATAAGCCAGGCCAAAAAAGATAAAAATTGTACAAGTCCCCTTACATGAAATACCTAAAACAGGCAAATTCAGAGAGAGAGAGAGAGAAAGCAGAATAAATGGAGGAAACGGGGAGTCATTGCCTCATGAGCGTAGAGTTTCTGTTTGGGACACTGGAAAAGTTCTGGAAACAGATAATGGTGACAGGTGTAAGTGCCTTGGTTGTACTTAACTGCCTCCGAATGGCACACATGAAAAGGGTTAAAAAGGGAAATTCTGTTGCGTATATTTTGTCACAACAAAGATGAGGGCATGGTCTTGCCTAGTAACTCTTTCAGAAGATCATCGGAGGTCCCAGAGAGGACTCAGAGTCTGGGGACTGTGGCCCCCTTAGATCCGAGTACACCCCCCTCAAAAAGGCGAGTGTCATCAGTTAGTCTCAGAAGTGGCGGCTGCATGACAGTGATGTTGGAGGCTTTTAATTGCTCCTGAATTAATGTGCTCACTTCCCACCCCTGGGGCGCCTGGGTTTAATTACTATCTTAGGTCACATATGCAGATGAGTCTGCTGTCTTCCCTGGTCCCAGCGGACAGCAATCCCCACACGTGGCGGCAAGACGGGCAGTTAGGGAGCGGAGAGGCCACTGGCCAGGCTGGTCCACGTTGGAGCAGCATCGAAAGAAGGTGGTGCCTGGCCACCCTGTTTCTAGGTCTGGATAAGCTGGGGCATTCAAGGTCGGTGTCAGTGCCGGAGAAGCCCGGGGACCCTGAACTCACGGAGCCCTTGGATATCGAGGGTTTCCACCTAAAGGGAAGACATTGGGAAGGTATCAGCTGTAGAAGAGACTGTGGACCAGGGGCTGCACTGAGCAGGTGTGTAAGTTAGGAACCTGGGGGTGGGGGTGGGGGGCACAGCTGCCTTGAGAAGTGATCGGCCAACCTCTCAGCCCGTCAGAGCCAGAAAGTGGAATTTTTACAAGAAATCTCCTTTTCAGGGGCGCCTGGGTAGCTCAGTCGGTTAAGAGTCTGACTTGATTTCCGCTCAGGTCGCAGAATCGAGCCCTGAATCCTGCTCCTCGCTGAGCCTGCTTGGGATTCTCTCTCTCTTCCTCCCTCCCTCTCTCTCTCTGTCATTCTGCTTGTGCTCATGCTCACTCTCTCTCTCTCAAAATAAATAAATAAACTTAAAAAATGCTTTAAAAAATCTCCTTGTAGATTTTGACAGCTAATTAGAATGAAAAGAAAAAAAACACTACGATGCCTGAGTCCAAGGGGTGGGGATGGGGATCGGGAAGGAAGGAAGTCTGCGGGGTGCTGGAAATGTTCTATGTTCTAATTGTGGCACAGATGTGGCCTGTCCCTGAATGCGAATTATACCTGGATCAGGTCGCTGACCTGCAGCCCGGCTCCGCGGTGCCCATCTTGTCCCCGGGAGGCTGGCAGTGCCCCTGCGAACTCTCCCGGTCCATCCTGCCAGCGGATCCCCCTATGCTGCGCCCTTCCTCCCCTCCCTGTGCCCTACGCCTCTTCTGCGGTGAGGAGCTCCGGGGGGTGAGGTAGGTGTGAGCAGTAACAGCACTATGCAACAACCGTGGCATTATTAGCCCCATTTTACAGATGGGGACGCAGAGCACAGCTTTTCAGGGGAAGGGCCAGAATCCAAACCCATCCAGCTCCACCTGGTGGCCGCTGCGCCGGGGAGCAGGCTCCGGGGTCCCCACGCACGGGGGAGAGCTGACCCAGCTGCGTCTACGGGCCCCAGCGTGGAATTCAGCCAAGGCGCAGGCTTCTATCAAGGCTGCTTCTCAAGATGTGGCGCAGCCATGTGGCTGGCGTGGCCAGCGTACAGCTGCCACCTCCGGGCCTCGGCTGGGCTCACCCAGCAGAAAATGACCAGGACTGGGGATTTTCAGGGGACACCTCACCCTGCCCGGTCGTCACCGGCCCTGAGATCCATTAACCGCATGCCCAGTGCTTCTCAAGGTCAAGCTGCCAAACTTTAACAAAAACTGCTGTTCTGGGTTCCTGAGGTTCTGATTGAGTTCATCTGGCCAATGGGAGCTTTTAAAAGCTTCCCAGGTGTGTTTCTGTTTTTAATTTTTATTATTAAATAAAATTTTTTTGTTTTTCCGTTTTTGAGAGACACAGCACGAGCAGGGGAGGGGCAGAGACAGAGGGACATACAGAATCCAAAGCAGGTTCCAAACCATGAGATCATGACCTGAGTTGAAGTCAGATGTTTAACCGACTGAGCCACCCAGGTGCTCACTTCCCAGGTGTTTCTAACTTGCCAAGTTTCAGAACCAAACTGCTTCAATTTTTTTTTTTTTTTTTTTGAGACAGAGAGAGTGAGCAGGGGCCGGGCAGAGAGACAGGGAGAGAGAGAATCGCAAGGAGTCTCTGTACTATCAGCAAGGAGCCCAGTGCAGGGCTTGAACTCAACAAACCGTGAGATCATGACCTGAGCCAAAGTTGGGTGCTTAACCAACTGAGCCACCCAGGTGCCCCTCAAATTTTTTTCTTAATGTTAATTTATTTTGAGAGAGAGAGAGAGAAAGTGCTTGTGTGCGAGCGTGAGTGGGGGAGGGGCAGAGATGGGGACAGAGGATCCTAAGCCATCTCTGACCTGACAGCAGTGAGCCCGACGCACGGCTGGAACTCATAAACTGTGAGATCATGACCTGAGCCAAAGTCAGATGCTTAACGGAGCCAGCCGGGGGGCCCCAAACTGCTTCAGACTTTCAGTTGATTTTTGTTTTGGGGTCAGAGTGTCAGAAGCTTTGAAGAACCACATGACCACAGATGAGAAATATATACGTAAAGCAAGTGCAGAGACTAACACAATGCTGACAAAGGTGTTTCTAAAAAACCCTTGAAGTTCCTAGAAACTTGTGATTGAGAGACAGGTTTCACGTTGCAGGCCGTCGGAAGGCCAATAGTAGCTTTCTGGAAACTTAGAACTAATGTCGCCTGACCTGCTTGACCGGGCCTCTCGGAAAAGGTCCTTAGGTCTGCAAATCTGTCTGGTCCTCACTGGGTCAGAAGGGCCCAACGCCAGCACGGCAGCCCCCTGTATGGGCTGTGCACCTGAGACGGGTCCCACCTACACTTGCCCTTGACCCCGAGAGATAGATGCCTTCATATGCCATTGCTTTAAACCAAAGTGTCAGTAAATGGGGACACGAAACCAAATTTGGCTGCTTTAAAGTTGGATCAAATTCTAGTGAGACGGTCAGGCCCAGGTCAAGGCTTCCTTTCCCTCCAGAGTCAATTTTCAGATCGAAACCAGTCATTAACACCTGGAAAGGGTAGTTTCGGCCACAGGAGCTATGCCACACGAGGTGGCAGTAGGACTTTGTTACGATGCCTGTGTGTGTCTGCCGGGTTGACAAGGGGCCGTGGCTTTGTGGCCTGTCACAGTTCTGTTACTCGATCAAATACGAATCTAAGTATTGCTGTGAAGCTACCCGGCAGACGCAATTAGCCACTAGTCACTGGACTTTAAATAAATAATCCCGGATGATCTGTAGGTGCAGAGAGCCAGGATTCCCTGACTGAATCGGTTGGGTCTTAAAAGCAGGGCCTGTGTCCCCAAGAGAGAAATTCCACCTGTGGATCAATGCTTCACCTGTGCCTGTGCTCGGTCCCGGTCATCTTCCTGCCTGACAGGCTGCCCTGCGGGTCTTGGATTTGCCCGGCCACACCCCCCAGTGTCAGAAGCCAATTCCTTGAAAGGTCTTGATGTGTCTTTTCCCACTGGGAGAAAAATCCTGGAGTTAAATCCTAATAAACTCTGAATAGGTATGTCCACAAGGGGGCGCCCTAGTCCTCCAGCTGGGGATTAAAACACAATTTGAGGGTTTTAATCCCCAATCGGATTTGGTTGAGTCCGGCTTCAGTTCAGGTCAAGATCTCGTGGTTCATGGGTTGGAGCCCCGCGTCTGGCTCTCTGCTGTCGGTGAAAAGCCTGCTTTGGATCCTCTGTCCCCCTCTATCTCTGCTCCTCCCCTGCTTTCTCTTTCAAAAATAAACATTTAAAAGAAAAACACAAAAAATCACAATTTGAGACGACTAAAATAGTGGGAAAAAATAAAATGTTAATAAAACACCAGATGCTTCCAAAGGGCAGATAGCAACAATACTTCATCTGTCACTTCTAAGAAAAAGTACCGCCTCGCTCTGTTTGTGAACACAGTACAGTGTTTTCTGCAGTGCTCAGCACGCGGTGCAGCGGCCATCAGTACGCGTAGCTTTTGAGCACTTGAAATAAGATTAGTGAAAATGATGAACGGCATTAAATTGTATTAATCTAAATAAGTTTCCAAGACCTTCTAGATGTGCCCCTCCCACCTCCCTGGAGCTACCGTTTAGCCATCCCTTTACCTTCCACTCCCAGGAGCCGAGAAACCACTGGACAGTCAGCTGTGCTGTCTGGCAGGCCTTCTGGTTCGCACAATTACAGGCCCACGTGATCTATTTATTTATTTAATTTTTTTAAAAAAATTTTTAACGTTTTATTTATTTCTAAGAGAGAGAGACAGCGTGAGCAGGGGAGGGTCAACGAGAGAAACAGGCTCCAGGCTCTGAGCTGGCTGTCAGCACAGAGCCTGATGCAGGGCTCGAACCCACAGACCGTGAGATCATGACCTGAGCTTAAGTCGGACGCTCAACCGACTGAGCCACCCAGGCGCCCCTCCGTGTGGTCTATTTAAAAAAAAATTTTTTTTTAATGTTTTATTTATTTCTGAGAGAGAGACAGCGTGAGCAGGGGAGGGTCAGAGAGAAAGATAGATTCTGAAACAGGCTCCAGGTTTTGAGCTAGCTGTCAGCACAGAACCCGACGTGGGGCTTGAACCCAAACTGTGAGATCATGACCTGAGCCGAAGTCGGACGCTTAACGGAGCCACCCAGGTGCCCCAGGCCCACATGATCTAGAAGCCACCACCCTGAGGCCACTGTAATAGTTCTACATTTGTCTTTTCTCTCGGGAAGAAGTCACGCTCTGTCTCCCAGGACAGACCCTACTTCTGTTCAAAGATACAACACGCCCCTTCCTCTCCCCTGTCACGACACAAAGCCCCCCAACTCCGAGAGGCCCGCACCCTGGTGTAATGCTCCATGAGCCCTCAAGACATGAGGAACGGACAGAGTCAGAACGTTTTATACACACGCACACACAACTCTTTAATGGGTCACTGAGGCCTTTTTATTCTGCAAACAAAACCGCAGGGGATCTCGCCTGTGGACACCTCGAGATGACAATGTAGTCAGACTCGGCTCCAGACACTTGGTGGGAAGTGAGGTGAGAAAGCACTGATCTGGACCAGTCATATGATTACAGAGCAAGGGTTGCCGGCAGGGTTCTAGGTGGCCGAGCCTGGCTTCTGCGGCGGCTCTACAGAAGCAGTAAGAACATCACAGGCAGGGGGGAGGGCAGGTGACTAGCAGAGGCTCCTGCCAGCACCGGCTGGGGGCCCCGAGTTGCCCGGGGGACGCCAGGAGCAGAGGTCTAACGAGCCGACTCAGGACCGCAGAGCTCGGGGTGCGTCGCCCGGAGCTTACTTGGCGAGGGGGTTTCTGAAGTTTCTGCCGGCGAACTTAGCCTTGCTACCCAGTTCCTCTTCGATTCTTGGGAGACAGAGGAGGGAAGAGAGAGAAGTCAGATCTCCACCCCCGAGGCCTCCGTTTCCCCACCTGGGGACAAGGTCCTGGCACTCGCCCAGCCTCCTCGCTGCGGCTCCCTGGAGGCGGCAGGAAGACGGGTGCATCGGGCTCCCAGCAAGTGGGGCACCTGCTGCCCCTTCTCCTTCTCCGCCCCCAGGGTTCCCCAAAGACAGCCTAGAAGACAGGTCAAGAATGCTACTTTGGGGCGCACGGGTGGCTCAGTCGGCTTAGTGGCCGATGTTGGCTCAGATCATGATCTCATGGTTCAAGCCCTGCATCGGGCTGTGTGCTGACAGCTCAGAGCCTGGAGCCTGCTTTGGACTGTGTCTCCCTCTCTCCCGCCCCCTCCCCTGCTCATGCTGTCTCTTTCTCTCAAAGATAAACATTAAAAAAACAAAAACAAAACAAAAAAAAAACCCGCCATTTTTTGGAATACAAGAAAAAAAGGTTCTTTAACGAACAGATGACCCAGTTTCTTCAAATAAACGGCACGGGGACAAAAGGAGGGGAGCTCCCGAATGAAGGGTTTGCATCCTGGTGTCGCACCAGGGACACGGGCCCCAGGAAGCCCGGGCACTCTCACAGCACAGTGCTTACGTTAAAAAATAAACATAAATGTTTCTCTGAGACATATGCTGAGGTATTTATAGGTGAAATCCTATGGCTGGAATGTGCTGGAAATTCCCCAGCCAAAAGGGAGGGAGAGCAGGCGTACAAGACGAGCCGTGCTCGAGCAGCGGCAGCCGCGGTACCCGCGGGGTGGGGAAGGGCGCGTGCTCTGCTGGTCACGCTCTGTCTAAGGAAAGGGAGATGTGGGCAGAGCTATGAAAGAGCTTTCTTTCCCTGCAGGACGGGAAAAAGGGACCAAAAAAAAAGAGGCAAGTTTCCATATTCAGGAAGTTTCCAAGGACACATTATGATAAAAAGGGACCAGGTATCCAGAAGCACTGAACAGCGGAAGCTTCCTGTTGCCCTGATTTCCCTGCTTCGCTGGGTCCTGGTTTCCTGTCTGCCAAACCCGGGCGCTCAATCACGGATCCGCAGAGGCCCCCCCGCAGCTCTGGCCACGTTCTCAAGGGGAGCCTGTTCCCTCCTCCACCAGGAGGTGGCAGCACAGTACGGCACCGGCTCCAGGCGGGGGGGCCCCACGGCGAGCTTCTAGGCCCAGAGCACCCCCACCTAACACTGCTGGCGCCAGGCCCCCCGGCCCCCGCCCCCCCGAGCTCCCGGGGGAGGGCAGTGCCCACGGGCTTGCTCTTTACCTGAGGATCTGGTTGTACTTGGCCAGGCGCTCAGATCGGCAAGGTGCACCCGTCTTGATCTAGAAAGGGGAAAAGAAAGGTCACGTGGGCTTGTCGCGGACTCTCCATCTTGCGGGCATTTGGGGCAGGACTTCTGGCCCTAGGAAGGAGGGGGTGCAGGGGCATCCAGGACCCCATCTGCCCCCCTCCTTCTGGTCTGCGCGCGCGAAGCTGAGGTCAGAGAAGCCAGCTCCTTACCTGCCCGGTGCAGAGCCCCACCACCAGGTCAGCGATGAAGGTGTCCTCAGTCTCCCCGGAGCGATGCGACACCATGACGCCCCAGCCATTGGACTGGGCCAGCTTGCACCTAAAGTCAGGCAACGACCAGATGGCTGTGACAGGGGACGAGAACTCCCACCTCCCCCTCCGCCCCCAGAGCCCCGGTCTCCTCTGTCCTCTCAGTCACGTTTGAAACATGGGGTTTAGCGTCCTCGAGGGGACAGCCTTGTTCCTCCTGACCGCATCTGCGACCAACGTTCTCCGTGTAAAATTAAATCTCGAGTCTGGAGCCAAGATGTGGTCAGGACTGGCCACAGGGCCCCACAGCCCCACCCCTGCCACCACTGCTTTTTCAGCAGCCACCGTGGTTCACACTGAAGTCCCGTGAGAGTCCCAGCCGGGAGCTCTGGCTGCGGCTCGTGCCTTGCCCCGTGACAGCCCACCCCCGGGGACACTCACGCCTGAAGGGACTCGGTCACGGAGCCGATCTGGTTGACTTTGAGCAGCAGGCAGTTGCACGACCTCTCGCTCACGGCCTTGGAGATCCGCTTCGGGTTGGTGACGGTGAGGTCGTCCCCCACCACCTGGATGCCCGCGCTGGCGGTGAACTTCTGCCACGCCTCCCAGTCGTCCTGGTCAAAGGGGTCTTCGATGGACACCACTGGGGACAGGAGGGCCACGTTTCGCCAGTGAGACCCCCGTGCTGAATGGCAACCGAGCCCCCTTCCCCTCTCGACTCGCTGCCTGCCCGACCTCACCCCTCTCCCCTGCAGGACAGGACCGGCTCCCCAGCCCTGCCCTGGAGACACTGTGCTGACCCGCTGGCCCCTGCGACAGCAAAGTCCACTGCAGTCCTGGGTGCCCTAGAACCGCTAAGTGGGACACTTTCCTGCCCGGAGTGGCCTGACTTTAGTGCCATCGAGAATACAGCATGGGCTCAGGTGGCCACGAGCTGGGCTGGTCTTGGCTCCACCTTGGGCACATTTTTTAGCTTTGAGTTTCATGCATGGGCTTCCTGGTCCAATTCCTGCTCCATCACTCGCTGCCCGCCCTTGGGCAAACCGCTAACCCCCTGTGCCTCCGTTTCCCGCCGCGTGAACCACTATGAACAGCGCCTACAGGGGCGCCGGCTCCCAGTGCGCGTCAATCACTGCAGTTCGGTTTCTCAAGACTCGCTCTCCTCGCCTGTGTAAGGGGCCAGGACCACCGCGTTTGCTCAGGTGGTGACAGTGACAGAAGCCCTCACACTCTGCAAACCGATCCCACGTCAGTGCCTGGCCAGCACCCCAGACCCACCTCCCGATCCTCCTGCTGCCACCGGCACCTCTGTGAAGCCCTCCCCTGGGGAGGCGGGGGCGCAGGCATCCCGCTCGCTGTCCCGGGGGCACGGCCACCGGTGGCGGGAGGAGGGGCGGCCCCGAGCACTCACCTGGGTAGTCCCTGATGAAGGACTTGTACAGGTTGCCCAGCTCGTCTGGGCTGATGTACCTGCTGGGGTCATCGGGAGACTTGAAGTCCAGGTCATACTTCCCCGACCTGAAGAACTCCGAAGCGGCTACGTCCATGCCGATAACGACCTTGTCGGTGTAGCCGGCCTTCCCGATGGCGTTCTTCAGCAGCTCCAGCGCTGGAAAGAGACGGTGGCCACAGATGGAAACCAGGCAGGGAGAGAGGAAGTTCCCCGGTGATGCCTGCCGGACGGGAGCCCTAACGGAAGACCACGAGGCGCTCGGGCCCGGCCTTCTGTTTCAGTGATGCCACTTACTTTCTTCTGCTTTGGAGCCAAAAACCATCGGTCACAGGCCCCTGGCAGGTAGGCACGCGCGCAACGGAGGCTTGGCTCTCCGAGGCTTCCTCACGGACAGACGCTCCCCCAGGCAGCGCCCAGGAGCGGTCGTGCCGGCCAAGCCGCGGCGACAGGGCCCAGCTGGCATCAGTCGCCCCAGGGAACAGGCTTTCAGCATCACTGAGGCCGGGGTCCGAGAGGGAGCCCGGAGTAGCGAGGGGGACCCCAGCCCCGGCTCTGGTTGGCCTCGCGTGGCAGCACCATCTACACGGACACAGGCGTCCGACGCCTGTTCCACACTGAAGATCTCCAAACTTACACCACACCATGCGAAAGGGTCACTTTTTTATAGGTCAGAATGGCTGAGCATCAGCTCTTCGTAGGACTGACCTGAAGGGCAGGACTGACATTTTTTTTCCACTGGCTGCCGCTGAAGGCAACAAAACGTGGTTGAGGCCTCTGTTCCTTCTAGAACAAAAAGCTCAGGTTTTTCCTGAGACTCTCTGCGTCCTCCTCAGTGCTCACACTGAACTCTGGGCCTAAGCATTCAAGGCCGAATGATGCCGTGTGAGCGCCCCCGAGGTGGGAGAGCTGAGGGGCGCTGCTCAGTCTGGAGGGACAGCAGCCCCAACACGGAGCGGCCTCCAAACCTTCGCCATCGCGACATACGCTAGGACAGGAGTGAGCTGTACGGACGCCTGCACCCACTGACGAGCCTACTTCAGACCAACCAGTTTGTGCGGAAGTCAAATTAATAAGGAAATCCCTTGCTATTTAAAAAAAGCCCAGTGCTGGCTCCCATCCCCTTCCCGGGACGCTGCCTGTAGGCAGTTGGCGAAATGAAGGTGGACAGAGCGACGGCCCCCGGGCGGCAGGTGCAGGCAGTGCCACGGGGCCTGGGGACCCCCGCCGAGGCCCTCACCTTCTTTGTTCTCCAGGATGTTAGGAGCGAAGCCACCTTCATCCCCCACATTGGTGGCATCTTTTCCATATTTCTCCTTGATGACGTTCTTCAGGTTGTGGTAAACCTCCGCCCCGATGCGCATGGCCTCCCTGAAGTTCGCCGCGCCGACGGGGAGGATCATGAACTCCTGCATGGCCAGCTTGTTGCCGGCATGAGAACCGCCGTTGATGACGTTGAAAGCCTGCGGAGAGACAGAAGTGCAGCATCCGGCCTACAGGGTCCCACCAAGCAGCCCCCTCGTGGCCGGGAGAGGGTCAGTCTCTCCTGGTAACCCAGCGACCGCCACCAGGCACACCCGCTGGCCTGGCTGCCACCTCGGCCAACACCCACACCCCAGCACGGCCAGTAGGATTTTCATCCCCCCCTCGGCAATCAAGGATGTGGGGTACAGGGGCGTCGAGTCCCCTGCTCAGGGTCACTCGACAGGCGGCAGGTGTTTGTGGAGGCGGGGCCTCCAGAGCTGGCCTGTACCCATGGAGCAGGCACGGTCACACGTGGAGGTCGGGATGGGGGGAAGCCTCGCTTGGGAAGTTCAAGGCCACTCACCGGAACCGGCAGGATGACTTCCGAATTGCCAGCCAGGTCAGCAATGTGGCGGTACAGGGGCACCCCCTTCTCGACGGCCCCCGCCTTGCAGACGGCCAGGGACACTCCCAGGATGGCGTTTGCACCAAATTTAGCTGGAACGAGAGAGTTCAAATGAGGGGTTTCTCACAGCGCTTCTCCCGCCAGCCTTCTGGCCCGCACCCCGACTGAGACCCACAACAGTCCCTCTCTTCACAGCACCCACTCCCCGCAACCAACCCGGAAACACCACCACCCGGTGTGGATTCATCTGCTTTCTCCCCAGAAAAGAAAGCCCTTCCTTTGGTCTACAGAATTCTGGCAAATTCCACGAACTGCCCGATTTACGATAAAGCAGAAGCCTCTTTGGGAGTAGCCCACGCACGTGCTGCCACCCGGTACCGCTCCTGATATTTAAACGCATGTTTGGTGTTTTAAGTAGTCCTCGTCCCCGTCACAGAGCCTAACGCGGGGCTTGAACTCACGACCCTGAGATCAAGAGTCCGATGCTTATCTGAGTGAGCCACCCAGGCACCCCCAAAACATGTTTTATTATGGTGAGTTGAGGGGCCCCGCAGAGCCTGGGGATGGTCACATCACACAGTCCCCGCACGGGGCCCCTCAGAGGGCCGTTGGGAGGCCGGCCGACTCCACCCCCATCACTCACATTTATTTTCTGTCCCATCCATCTCGATCATCAGTTTGTCAATCTTCTCCTGCTCCACGACGCTCAGTTTCTGTCAGGAGAAGGGAGGGTCAGCCGCTTGGCTGGGAGGGACCGCGCTCCCCCCGCTCACCTCTGTGCCCCCATCCGGAACCCAGACAACTTTGGAAGGGTCCCAATCCCGAGTCAGTTCTATACTATGTGCATCTGCGTGGTGGGCAAAAAGGGGGGGGCCAGAATCAAGAGAAACCGGGAGTCACAAAACTGCCCTTTGCTTGGTTTCGCGTTCTCAGACATTCTCCAAGCACTAGGGAGCCAACGAGGAACTGCGAGAGATGCGGACCCGGCATCCCAGAGGTCAGTCTACCTGGGGGGTCTGAGATGACACCATGGGTGTCCCCAGGCAGAGCTGCCTGGAACGTGCTAACTAAGGTATTACTACATATTAGTGCGAGCTTTTGGCTAATAAATAACAGAACTCCGTTCATGCAAACGAGCTGTGGTCCTCGAAGGTTAAGTGATGGGACCAGCACTCTGGGGTACCCTCAGTGACGGCGAACTTCACATTCTCGAGGGAGAAAGGACTTGTGCAGGGAGTCCAAAACCATTCAGCAAAATCCTTGATCACTGATCAAAATGACCAGGGGTCTTCTGGTATAAAGTAGTAAAATTGGTATACATATATATATTCTTTAATGTTTATTATTAAAGAAAGAAACAGTGTGTGAGCAGGGAAGGGGCAGAAAGAGAGACCCAGAACCTGAAACAGGCTCCAGGCTCTGAGCTGTCAGCACAGAGCTCAATGCGGGACTTGAACCCACGAACTGCAAGATCATGACCTGAGCCGAAGCTGGACACTTAACCGACTGGTTGAACCACCCAGGCGCCCCAGAACTGGTGACTTAAAGGGACACCTGGCCGACTCAGTCAATAGAGCATGCAACTCTCCATCTCGGGGCTGTGAGTGCGAACCCCACACTGGGTGTAGAGTCTACTTAAAAAAGAAAACAAAAACACCCAAAAAACTGGTGTCTTTAAAAACTGGCTCAAAAAAATTTACTAAAAGTCAGTATTATTTTAAAAACTTCCTAATTGATCATAACAGTCTACTATTTTATTTATAAAGTTCTTTGTATAAAAATTAAAATACAAGTAGAAAGCCATCTATAACTCCATCATGCCACGTTAATAACTTGACAACTTTTGCTTTTTTGACAAAGCGTGTTTGGCAAAAGTTAGCCATCAGCAAGGCAGGATGGCTTCAGGCAGATACCCCCCCCACCCTGGGAAGAGACCCGCCCAGGAGAGCCCTTCTCACTGGGTTAGTCACACTAGGGAAGGACACCAGGGCACAAAGGACACAGGGGGGTGGGGGGTGCCCAGGAGACCGGGTTGGAGCCGGCAGAGGAGCCTCGAGAAACTATCTGGGGACCAATTACCAAGGGCCAGGCTGAGGGGAGCAGGCTGGGGACAAACAACAGAGGCCGCCTGCCACTGGCAATCAGGAGGGACTGAAGGAGGGGAGGGACACACTCCAGAGCAGTACGGGGGGGCCTGTAGCTGCCTCTGGGCCCCAAGAAGGCTTCTCTGGCCAGGGGTCTTTAAATCCTTCCAGCCCTCACCAGCGCCCCGGGAGTTAGGGGCCTGAGGCAGGAGTGAGTTGGGGCGGGTGGGGGGGGTGCCCTCCCTTCTTCACCCTACTTCTATGACACACTGAGGCTCCAAGTAAAATTTTATTCAACCGGAGCTCTGCTGTTAAAAAGAGTCAGTAGAAATATAGTAAATAATTCCATGGTTCCTGAGAAATAGGCGGTCACCAGGGATACCAGGTTCAAAACCCAAGAGCTGCTCTTAAAACTTGGATCTTAACTTCCCAAAGGTAAAGACCGTTGAAGGGAAAAATCCGGAGACGGCCTGTCACTCTGACCCCACTTCATGCGCTGTTAGACGTGGACGCGGGCACGGGGTGGATTAGCAAAGGGGAGCTCATTCTCACGCAGGACAGGGAATCCAACGGCTCCTTTAGCTCTCAGAATAAGCTCTTCCATAACCAGGAAAGCCCACTGGCCTGGGAGACGCTCTGACGGCATTAACACATTAGTTACCGGGAGGCAGGTCCTACCTTGCTAATCAGGGCAGGTGCAATAGTTTTATTGATGTGCTCAACAGCCTTTGAGACACCTAGAAGGAACAATCAAACCACATTACCGACGTTAAGGAAAACCAGGCGTGAGCGGCACTGAGCGAACCACCAAGGATACGAACCCAGATATTCAGAAGCGCGCCCAGAGACCTTAAATGGGACCACTTTCAAATCCCCAATTCTCTGTCCCCCCGAAGTTGGGGTGTTTTCTGGCCCAGTCTGAGTGCTCTTACCTAGGACCCCCAAGGATTAGAGCCACACACAGAGCAGCCACCTCGAGGGAGGTTAGTCGGCAAGGGCATGCACTGGGAACCAGCCGCGGACGCTGAAGGATGCCCCGTGCATTACCTGTGTGCACAAGGCTGGTGCCAGGAACTCATTAATATACTTAACGGGTCTGGAGACACCTGACCAGTAGAGATTGACGGAGAAGGAAAAAAGACAGACTCAGAAGAGGACAGGCTGTGAAGGACACGGAATGAGAGAAGACAGAGGAGACAGGAAGGCAGGGAGAGTCCTCGGGGCCACGGGTTCACCCGCTTGACGGTCAAGGTGACGCTCAGCCCTGCTCGGGGGACCGGTATCCGCCTGGGAACCCGTGGGAGGTCGTCGCCACAGCGCCGGCCTTGGACTTCCCTAGGTCACTTCATTACCACCCCTTCCTTGCAGTCTTTTTAGGATTTTCCCCTAATGGCCCTTCTCTGAACCTAATACCACAGACACGGTGCACACCCGTTTATATACTGTGGCCCTTTGGAGGGCCATAACCCACAGTAATATTGTAGGATTTTTTTTTTTTTTTTTTTTGCCTTCCCCAAGAACCAATTTCTATCCCCGGGGTGACACTGCCCTGCTGAGAAGGCATGGTCTAGCCCCAGCTGCTCTTCTGTGATGTGGCCACACAGCCTCTGTGTACGGCAAGGCGGACTTTGCCTTGGTGAGTCACCCAAGAGAAAGATCGCACCGCCAGGACTGGTCTGCAGGCGAGCCATTCGCCAGGCCTTCCAGACAGCCTCCTGACAATAGCCGCCTGGAGGCCCCCCTACCCCCCTGGCCCCCCCCGGTCCCCCCAAGGCTCTTCCTCAGTATGAGGGAACACATCTTCTCCTTGCACTTCGACCCTAACCAGGACTTTTCCAGATCGGAGACCAAGCGCGATACAAATGAGCAAGAAACTCTTGCCCCCGAGTTTATAGGTTCAGGAAGGCTGGAATCGATACCCAGCTCTCCCCCCACCCGTGCAGGGTACACGCTCGCCATCGACACCACAGGCCAAATCAGAGGGCCGGCCTCAAGTACAAGGTGCATGGAAAGTCGGGGAGGCTGTGACGGGCTGGAGGCGAGGGCGACGCACGCAGCCACGCTCCGGAGGCAGGTAGAGGACCCGACCCTTACCTTTTCCCATATAGCGTGTCTTGTCATTGTCCCGGAGCTCGAGGGCCTCGTAGATACCAGTTGAGGCCCCGCTGGGCACAGCAGCTCTGAAGAGACCTGCATGTTGAGGGAGGGAGAGGAAGAAATCGTGACTGTGAGACACAGTCCCACCCACTCACTCACAGATGGCAGCCATCAGGAAACGCTTCCCCGCACCACCTGGGAGATCCAGACCGTCTGTCTCCCATCCCCTTCTCGTGGGGACCATTTCCCAACGCGGACTCTACGGCAAAGCCGGAGAACTTCTCTAGTTTCAAGAGTGTTCAGGCAGAGCCTCTCAAATGTTCCTGCACACAAATGATCACCTGGTAACCTTGTTAAAACGAAGGTTCCGAAACGGGGGGTCTAAGACTCTGGCCTGTACCTCCAACAGGCTCCCCGCCAGTGCCCTGCAGCTGGTCTGTGACCACGCCTGCGGCACCGCCTCCCGACAGAGATACGCGCAGGCCACGGATGGGATTGAAGATCCTCCAGTAGCTACGCTGAAGCCAGAAAGTAAAACCAAGGGCGCCTGGGTGGCTTAGTTGGCTAAGCATCTGACTCGGCTGGGGTCATGATCTCACAGTTCGTGAGTTCAGGCCCTGCATTGAGCTGATAACGTGAAGCCTGCTTGAGATATTCTCTCTCTCTCTCTCTCTCTCTCTCTCTCCCTAAAAAGAAACAAACTTAAAAAAAAAAGTAAAACCAAGAGAAATGAAACTATTCTTTAACCCACTACATCAAAAAGATTATCATTCAACATGTAATCAATAAAAAAGAATGAAGCTGGTCCAGGTCTGAGCTCGGGAACACTGGAATGCGATCGGGCCCTGCAGCACGCCGTCCCGCGCACGGGGGACCCGCCGTCCCGCGCACAGGGGACCCGCCGTCTGGCAGGAGCTGCGCTACAGAGCAGAAAAGTCGCTGATCTTGAAAAGGACAGTGTCAAGAAAGGCACTGCAGGCAGACAGGTTCAGGGGAGCAGGAAGTGAAGGCAGCTTCTAGAATCTACTTGAAACTGTAAGGGATTTCCCCACCTGAGACACAAGATGGGAAACGAACAAAGAAAAAAAAGAATCAACCAGGCATTTTAAATAAACGGTCCGGTAATCTGCCTGCATCACTGCAGTGACCTTGTGGGCAGCAGGACACGTGGTTTTCTGACATGCGCCCTGGCTTTCTAGATCCCCACCAGCACTGGAGGAGTTGCAGGAGCCGCGAAAGGACGTTCCAGTGTTGGCAAATGTCCCACTTGGGGGGGGGGGCGTGCCCAGGTGGGGACAGGGGCCACGTGCTGTCTGTACCTTTTGCTCCATTTTGCTGTGAACCCAAAACTGCTCTCAAAAGTAAATTAAAAAAAAAAAAATGATGAAAGCATCTTCACAAGTCCACGATTTCCTGTTTTTGAAAAGCATGAAGAGACTTGCAAGAGAAAAATTTCCATTCATTAAAAAAAAAAAAAAAAAAAAACACCTGGTCATTTTAAAGTATTTCAAAGAAAATACCCCCTTCCCCAACAATCTTTCAGTATCTTGAATCCTTTCTTCACTGTTGGTTAGAGGCTGTTAACTTCCCAACGGAAAGTTCCATGCTCTAAGCAAGCCAATCTTGCAAGACGCAAGGAAATTCCCAGCATCCTCTGCGAACCCGTGGTATTGGGCATGAAGCACATGCTGTGTGGAAACCCTGCTCGGAGAGCACCCGCCACAGCCAGGAGCCACAGGCAGGGCAGGAAGGGAAGGGCCGGACTTTCTACAGACCATGACTCAGCTCTGACTGGCGGGTCTGTGTGCTCAGCACCGCTAGGTGATTCTGCCTGAAGCTCCTTTCCTCCCCCACCCACGAGGTCCATTTAGAAACTGGCTCACACATTGTGCTCTCTCCAAAGAAAGAAGCTTTAATAGAAAAAGTCTCCATTTTAATATTTTCTCCATTTGGGCAAAGTCCTCCCAGGGGGACTTACAGCTAGGTATAAAACAAGAGCCTTTGGAAGGGCCCAACACCCAAATGTTAAGAACTGTCCCCAATTCTTGGTCTAAGAGTTATTTCTGGAAACAAGAGAATACACTTGCACTCCTCTGATCTTTCCATTTCAACGGAGAAAGCTCCATCTTACCACTCAGATCTGCTTTGCTGGTCAGGAGCAAGCTATGAAGCAAACTAGTGATGGGCCCTTTTTGGGACAAGGAATCGCCTTACCTCCCAACTCAGTGACCTAGGAGCCAACCTGCTTTCTGTTTTAAATACCAAGAAGCAGTAAGTCAAGGACCCCATGCTGGGCAACCTTCCCCACCTCCTCCCAGTGAGGAACTACAACCTACCAGCATGTGGGGATCAGAGGGAAAGGCTTTCACAACAGACCTTTCCTAACCTAAGGCTCTTGTCATTTAAATTAAAAACAAAAAAACAAAAAACAACGTGGAGGGTGGGAGCAGACCTGCAGAGAGGAAGGCTCACGTACCTTTGGAGGTATAGAGGTCAACCTCCACAGTGGGGTTCCCACGAGAATCGAAGATCTCTCTGGCGTGGATCTTGAGAATAGACATGGTGACTATCTGTGGGGAGACACAGTTCATACTTTCCATAAGCCATAATGCAGTGTTGAGTCATCTGTTCAAAGACTCGCTTTGGAAGGTTCCTGGACAAAGAAAGACTTTGTACTGGACAGATACTGGATGCGAGGCCGACAAAGGTGGGGAAGCCTGTGGGCCCTGGCCCTGAAGGCCCTAAACCCCAGCAGTCTAGGCCTTGTCCTCTACGTGAAGAAAGCCTGAAAATGTGTGCCAAGGCAGAACCAGAAACAACCGGAAAGATTCATGTGCTGCCGGCATGCAGAATGGCTGAAGAGGAGGCGGTTTGAAACGGGTTATTGTCAACAGTTCCCAGAGAGGGCTGGCATGGGAATGGAAAGGACCAAGTAAGGACCAAGGGGACATGAAGGTCATAAGCAAACCCACCTAGGACAAAACACACACACACACACACACACACACACAAATCCAAAACCAAACCAAACCACAAAAAAACCCAAAAAATACAAAAACCAACCAAACAAAAAACAACCCTGATGTGATCCAAGGAGGAAAATCTGGTATGTAGTGTAGCAGTGAATTAACAGCTGGGGACACAAATCACCAAGTTGGAGGGTAGCAGTAAAAGATATTCAACTGGTGGATACTGGATACTCAGAACTTTTGAAGCCAGGAGTGGCCTCGGCCTGTGCACGATCTTTGCCACCGCCAATTTCACACTTCACTGTACTTGGATCTTTACCAAGAAAGGACCCACAGTGATATCTAATTAGTATTTCTTTCAATAGGCATTTGACCCATTCAAAAAAAAAACCTTAATTATGAAACGTCCTAAGTTGAAAGTAGAATAAAGATTGTATCTTTGTTTTTTTAAAAAATTAAAAAAATTTTAAAAAGTAGGCTCCATGCCCAACGTGGGGCCTGAGCTTACCACCCTGATACTGAGTCACATGCTCTGAGCCAGCCAGCACCCCCCCACCCCCCCCACCCCCCTCCAAGAGTCCATCTTTGAATGCTAAGATACTCCAGGGAAAGTTTTCTTTGAAAGCACGCGCCCGTGTGCGCACACACAAAGATTTGCTGCCACCAAGAGCAAACACCAAGTCCTTAAAGAAAGCCCTTTCTCACCTTCCCCTCCAGGGACTCCCAAGGAAGATAAGAACTTCCAGGACTGAAAGCCGCCTAGTGGAATTGGGTGAGTGTCCAGAGCCATTATCTAGCTGGGCTCCTCTCCAGGATCTTGTCTGGAATGCTCTGAAGCAGCAAATGGCATCTTTCTTTTTTATGTTTCAAAATTAGACAGTGAAATCACTTCAGTGGCTTCACTAGGTTTTTAACAATAGAGTTTTATTCCTTAGTCAATAAAAAAAGGCATCTAGTTTTTATTATCTCACAAAAAGGCAAATTTGTTTACACATTTTTTTTTTAGCTTCATGATTTTGGTTAAGTTCGAATTTTGGCGTATTATGCCTGTGTATGACTGCCACCACCTGACAGAGTCCCTCAGGCACTTTGCTGCCAATCTCCCCCCCCACCCCCGAGGCCACCAGACTCACTTCATAGGTTTCAGATGCACTTTTATTTTTCTTAATGTGTAATTATTTTGGGAGAGGCAGAGAGAGAGACAGACAGATATACTTTTAAACACATCTTTATGACACTATGGCCTCTTAAGAACTCATTTTTTGTTTCATTTTAGAGATATTAAAACAAAGTAATCGACTTATTTCAGCGTGTGAAAATAAAATGCAATTTAAATTGGAGAGGAAACTATTCTTGAAGTCATTAACGTACGGTAGGCAGAGACCACAAGGAGGGCCGGTCTCCCCAGTTCATCTGCCTGCACTGAACCCCGGACCAGGGGCAGCACGTGTGGACCGCGGCGGTCCAGGGCCGAAGTGTGTCCTCGGCTGCGAGTCACCGATGGGCCACACCACCCAGAGGGACGACCACGTTGTAGGGGAAACCGCGAACAGGAAGTTTTCTTTAAAAGGCATCCTTTCTAAGGCAGATCGGGAGCCGACCGCGGGTGGCCAGGCCGGGCAGCGGGAGCAGCTCCAGCGTGACCCGGGCGAGGTCGCCTGGAGGGCTTTCCCAATTATGCAACGGTCCTGCCGCGGCCTCCCTAAGCGTAAGGGCCTCCTGAAGTTTCATTCATCAGTCGCTCTGCTCACCCCGTCCCCCCGCCGCCCGCCTGCAGGCCGAGGGCCCCCAGGCCGGAGCAGGGGCTGCCGGCGGGGGGAGGGGACCGCGGCTTCCGGGCATCTCTCCCGTCCCTGCCCCTTCCTCCATTTTAGGAAAGGCCCGGCGCTCATTAGCACCCGGGGTTAGGCCCGTATCTTCCCCAGAGCCCTGCACCCTCCGCGCCTGCCGCATCCTACTCCCGAGCTCCCGCTGCCCAGGAGGCCCCTTAAGTCCGTAATCGCGGGCTCATCAAATCCTGCCCCCGCCCCGGGCACAGCCCGGCGCCGCGCCCCTGGTCCCCGAGGCCCGCTCGCACGTGCCGGCCCGCCCCTTCCACGTCCCCGCGGGCCCCAGGGGCAGGGCCCCCCGCAGGCCTGGGCGCCGGCTCGGCAGCCCCTCCCCGAGCCCCTACCTGGCCGCCGGATAGCGCTGCCCGGGAAAGAAGCAGGGGTGCCGCAGACACCGAGCCGGAGGATCAGCCGCAAGGTCTCAGCGCTCGGAGGGCTCGAGGCTGGTCTCCGGGCTGCCTGCCCCGACTTCCTGCCCAGCTCCCAGAGGCCCCGCCCACTTCCCGCCCCCGCCACGCCTCCTCGCCATTGGCCCGGCGCGCCGTCATTCGGGCCCGCTCCTCCCTGGAGGGGGCGGGACTGCAGCGGCCGCCGTGGCCCGGAGTGGGAGGCGACGGTCCGGGGACGGGGAGCGGAGCGGGGCCGGGGGGCCCCGACTCCCCCGCCGCCGCTGCGTGGGGGTGCGGGCCAGCCCCCGCCCCGATGAGCCCCACACTCCCGCCCCGCGCTGGGACCTCTGGCCGAGCGGGGTCTGCGGTGCCGGGGCCCCCGGGAGGGGAGGGGCCGGGCGGGGCGGCCGGCATGAGGGTTCGGGGCTCTGTCACGTACTCCGAGTCCCGCACGCACGCAGCGTCGCTGCGGCGCCGCACGTCCGGCCCACGACCTTGGCGGCGACCTGCGCGGCCCGCCCCTCCCGGCCTGCCCTGCTCCGTACCGCGGGGCGGGAGACCCGGCCGGCCTGGCGGCCTCGACCCTGCGCCCAGGCCGGGGTGGCGGCGCCTCGGGGCGCGGTGCTGGGGGCCACGTGCGCCCGCCTGCGTGCTGCGCCCCTGGCCGCCCGCCCTCCGCGGTGCCCCGGTCGTTCTGTCCTTGTGCGTCGGTCAGACAATGGGTGTCAGGCGAGGTGGCCCACAGAAAGCCAACTTCCCTACATTTTGGCGCTGATGCCTTTTGAGCGCTTTCTACGTGCCCAGTGTTCGTTCGGCCTTTAGCCCTTAAGTGTTGCATCTGCGCGGGAGGCTTCGAGCCTTTATCACCTGGTACCTGTGAACCACGAGTGTAATGATTTGGGACTGGAATTTCGCACAGACCAGCGGAGGCCTCAAAGCCCAAAGCAGGTGGTATTCCACGGTGGTCTGGCAAATGAGAAACAGGAAAGGGTGGGTGCAGTGATTTCACCTTTCTGATCAAGAAAGAACTGCTACTCAGGGGCGCCTCGGGGGCTCAGTCAGTTAAGTGTCTGACTTTGGCTCAGGTCATGATCTCACGGTTCGTGGGTTCGAGCCCCGCCTCAGGCTCTGTGCTGACAGCTCAGAGCCTGGAGCCTGTTTCAGATTCTGTGTCTCCCTCTCTCTCTGACCCTCCCCTGCTCACGCTGTCTCTCTCTCTCTCAGAAATAAAATTAAAAAAAAAAAAAAACCCTGCTACTCATGTAGACTCACTCCTACATCACATCGCTCCCCTGCCCCGGTCCAAGGAAGTGCTGAGGCAACTACTTCGTTGTCTATTGTCGTTAAATTTGTATTTGTCAGCCTTCTCGGTCTGTAAATCTGAGAGCTAAAATGTAACGCATCTCTTTGTTCTCTGCATTGCCTTGCAGGTAGAGATTCAAATGTGTGTTCGAATTTAATTATTATTTCTTTTGGCCAGCGGCAGATCCCTCTTTTCTTCCTCGGCTCCTAGCACTTTGATCCCCCCAGCCAGGGGCTTGGGTTTCCAAGGCTCTGGTGCACAGTATTTTGTTTCCCACTTGCTGAGCAAGAATTTTTAGGATTAAATTCAACTAAAGAAACAACAAGGAAATTGCAAAATATTTCCAAAAGAATTATGTGAATTTTGCAAGCAGAGTTTGTGATTTCACCAATACACTGATGTTTCAGGCTGCTTAAAACCTAGACCCGGGCCCCATGACTCAGCAGCTAAATCAACAGCCAGCAACTCCTAAGCATTATAACTAAGGAAATCAGCCTCACAGAGCTCATATTCGGAGCGATTCTAAGGTGTGGCCCTGAAAGGGCTCCAAAAAACAATCTCTCTTATTTTACATCAGCATGGTTAGAGCGATAAAGATAGAAAGAGAGGGCTCTCTGGCCAGAGCCAGTGAATCTAGCAGGAAATCAAATGCAGAACCTGACAGCTGCTGTTGCAAGATTTTTAGAGGCCTCAGCATAGCGTTCCAAGCCAGCGCTTCAACCTCAAATTGTAGCTCAGATGTTAATGATTGGTAGAGATGCCCTCACATCTTTCCCCAAATCCCTAGGCTGCCAAATGCCCTCCCTGCCTCCACAGATCCTGAGGTTTTGTTAGCAGGCCACTGAGCTCACGTTTGCCTCCTGTGCAGTGCGGGAGCTTTTACCTTGTTACGGGAATTTAGTTATTATGTATCACCGACAGAATGCTTGTGGAGCAATTGTGCCAGTGCTGGAGCAAAAACACTCACCTTCGCGGTGGGCAGGGAGGGGCTGTGAGCATCCAAGGCCACCATCAGAACCCCACACGGAATCACTGCAGATACCTCCTTGCAGGACCTTTGCTGATTGACACTGGGATTGGGGGACAGTGAGTCTGCCGCAGCCTGCGACCGACCCGGGTTACTGATTGCATCTGTGGCACATGTGTGCACCTCTGGGTGAAAACTGCTGGCCCGCTGAAAAAGTGACCCCCTTTTCTCAGAAGGCAGGTCTGTAGCCAGATAGAAACTTCAGGGTTGGGTAAGGGGCCTGAGGGTGGTGAGAGATCGGAGGAGAGCAGAGGACCATCAGTGGACCTCAGCGATTGGCCTCTCTCCTTGTAACAGACCAGGAGGCTTCCATGTTTGTTACTAAGTAGTTCCCACATACCAAAGAATATAGAAAGCACATCTGGTGTAAAGAATAATGAAAGAAAGGAATAATAAGTTAATATCTGTGTATCCATCAGCAATGCCATTAATGTCCATGTGTCGTCTTCTCTGGCCCCAGACGGAGCACTGACTTACCCACTGTCCACCATGCTTGTGCTTATTATTCCCTTGCTTCTCTTTATAGTTGTTAAATACATTTTTTTGAACTTTATATAAATGGTATCATACATCGTAGCCTCTTGCTATAATTTTTTTGGGCTCAACTTGGCGTCTGTAAGTTCCATCATAGATGGTTCAATTTCAGGGATGTAGAGTATTCCATTGTGTGGATAACACACTTTTTTTAAAAAATCAATGTACATTTGGGTGGTTTCCTAGTTCTTTTTTACTTGTTAGCACCAACAGCACTGGGATGAACCTCGTTGCAAAGGTCTCCTGAGTGCAGGTACAATTTTCTCCAAGGTGCGTGTATAACTTGCACTTGCAACTAGATGTGGGCCGTGAATGTAATCATCTTCAGCTTTGCTTTCAAAGTACCTGTACCTCCAGGCACGTCCACCAGCAACGTATGAGTTCAGACCCGTTTGAAAAGGAAATTCCACTCTTCCCTGGCAACTTTTTCTAGAAATTTGATTGATTCTCAACTTACCACCCTTTTCAAGTCCTTCACTTAAAAAAACCCACATGTCCTCATTGTACATTGCAATCAACCCTCTATTTTTATGGTAGCTTTGAGGGCCTGTCTTCAGGCTTCCTGCCATCAACGGCCCCTCCTCTGCCTTCTTCAGAGATGACTTTGCAAAGTCAGCTGGAGGAAGTAGGGCTCGGGCAAGACGTGGATTTAGGAAGACGGAGGGGCGCCTGGGTGGCTCAGTTGGTTAAGTGTCCAACTTCGGCTCAGGTCATGATCTCACGGTTCTTGGATTCAAGCCCTGCAATGGGCTCTGTGCTGACAGTTCAGAGCCTGGAGCCTATCTTTGGATTCTGTATCTCCCTCTCTCTCTCTGACTCTCCCCTGCTCTCTCTCTCTCTCAATCAAAAATAAATTAAAAACATTAAAAAAAAAAAAAAGAAGATGGAGCACAGTATGGTTTTTAAACCAATCCACTGCCAGGAGGGTATTTAGGGGTGCCCAGATGAGAAGAGGAAGGAGGAGGCCGCCTAGAGATAATATGTACACCGGAGGGGCATCTGGGTGGTCCAGTCAGTTGAGCATCCTGCTCTTGATTTCAGCTCAGGTCATGGTCTCACCGAGATCCAGCTCCGCATCAGGCTCTGCACTGACAGTGCGGAGCCAGCTTCGGATTCTCTCTCTCTGACCCTCCTCCACTTGTCCTCGCTCTCTCTCCCCCTGTCTCTCAGAATAAACAAACCTTAAAAAAAAAAAAAAACCTAGGGAAATTGGGGAAGCATGGAACAGACACCATCGAGCAGAATTCCCCTTGAAGGAGCCCATGGAGGAGAGCGCAGGGGTCGGTGGGGGCGGGGGGGGGGGACCGAGGGGCTGTAACCAGCTAGAGGAAATCGGCCTAAATGAGCATCAGAGGGAAGGGTCTCTAAAGTGGATACTCTGTGCCTTAATTCCTTTTTCTTTGAAATGGATGCGATAATCCTAACCTCAGGAGGCAGCCTTGAGCCGGAACAGCCCCAGGTACCTCTTTCTCATCAGCAAGGGAATCATCTCTCAAAGGTGGAGTGAAGGCCTGGGAGCCGCCCAGACCTCCTAAAGCAGCCGGGGCAGGTCTCTAGGGGGCTTTAAAAAATTTTTTTTTGATTTTTTTTTGATGTTTATTTTTGATGATATTTTTTGATGTTTATTCACAGAGAGAGAGATAGAGAGACAGAGCATGATTGGGGGAGGGGCAGAGAGAGGGAGACACAGAAGCCGAAGCAGGCTCCAGGCTCTGAGCTGTCAGCACAGAGCCCGACGTGGGGCTCGAACTCACAACCATGAGATCATGACCTGAGCTGAAGTCAGATGCCTCACCCACTGAGCCACCCGGGTTCCCCCCTGCTTTTAAAAATTCCTATCTGTTGCCACCCTCTTTTTTTCAGGTTGTCACAAACGGATACCCAGGCGGCTGTAGCTCTAGAGGCTGAGAAGCCCTATTTCTGTGGCCGACACAGGGCTCCTGCCTGTCAGCTAGGTGGGTGGCATTTCTAGAGGCAGGGAGTGCAGACGGCCCATTCCCGAGTGCCCATCTCTGCCAGGGAAGGAGAGGTCAGAGGACGCAGTGGTGAGCTCCGGACGGAAAAGCAGGAGCCAAGTTCTTTCAGAAGACAGTGGTCCCTGCTGATTCACTGAGAAGAGGGTTTCCGTGGGGCTTCATGAGGACCTCAAGATCATGAGAAACTTCTCCCTCCACCTGTCATCAGTTGAAGTTACTGAGGCCTCATTACCTGCCAGGTATAGCCCACTTCGCTGTCAACAAGACCAAGGATGGGATCCGTGCGATCATCTCCACTTCTCAAAGTACAGAGAGGCTGGCGGACTCGCCCAAGCCCGCAGCTAGTGAATGGAGGCATGACGGGCGAGGGGGTGACCCATCTCTTGTCCCCAACCACTTAGCATCCTGCCTCTTCAAGATGAAGTTCACCTTGTCCTTGGATTTCAACCAGCTGCCACAACACTCAACTTAGTCCAAGGAGCCTTCCCTTAACTAGTGTATCTACCCACGACTTCTAACCCCCACACAGAATGTAATTAATTAAATTAATTTAATTTCTGAATTTGATTTTTATTCCGTAGCATCTTCCGAATGAGGTGCAAGGCTCACAGAGTCTTCATTATCTGCTGGATCTTGAAGGGGTTCTCTCCAGAAGGGGTTTGGAGCCGGAAGGAGAAAGCCACTTGCAGAATCAGAGTGGCTGTAACGTCATATTGCAGTTTGAGTTCCAGTTACAAAATGTCCCCAACCTCATGGTGCCATGTGCGGGCATTTCCCAAACCAAAGGGTGGAAACCCTCCTGATTTTCCACAAACACATTACGGCTCCCTGGCTGGGAGGTCCCTGGACCTCTGTTACTGGAATTCCATAGACCCCTCTCACTGGTTTGAGTGCTTCCTGATGGTCAGGAAAGTGCCAAATAGAGAATGGATTTCAGCACCGCATTTGTCAGAGCCTGTTAGGATATTCTTTCTTTCTTTTTTTTTTTTAACGTTTATTTGCCTGGGGTGGGGTGGTGGGGGAGGGGCAGAGAGAGAGGGAGACACAGGAAGCAGGCTCCAGGCTCTGAGCTGTCCGCACAGAGCCCAGTGCAGGGCTTGAGCTCAGGAACCGTGAGATCATGACCTGAGCCGAAGTCGGATGCTTAACCAACTGAGCCACCCAGGTGCCCCTAGGATATTCTTGTGGTTAGAAGGGCAATGCAGACTGGGTAGATTTATTTTTATTTTTTTAAGTTTATTTATTTATTTGAGGTGGGGGGTGGGGAGGAACAGGGAGAGAGGGAGAGACAGAATCCCAAGAAGGCTCCTTGCTGTCAGAGCAGAGCTTGATGTGGGCTCGAACTCATGAACCGTGAGATCATGACCTGAGCTGAAATCAAGAGCCTTAACTGACTTAATCAAGGCTTAACTGACTGAGCCACCCAGGCGGCCCCAGACTGGGGAGATTTATAACTGGCTGACTGGGTCTCCTAAGGGGCTGATTCCAAACAAGGCTCGCTCCTTGATGAGGGAAGCGAGGACACACAGCTAAAACGTCACAGGTCATCAGAGCTAGGTGGGACAGCTGTGCTAGTGAATGGCTGACTCAGGGTTTGCACCAGACAGGCCAAGCCAAGATGCCGGGGTGACCAACTGCCACCCCCAGGAGCTTCTGAGTGCCAGCCATGCCCCAAGAGGCTGTGGAAGGACTTCTCAGACAGGGGAGGGAGTTACCTCCTGAACGCAGCTGAGTTGGTGACATTTGCGGGGTGCCTGGGTGGCTCAGGTGGTTGAGCGTACGACTATTTTTTAATGTTTTATTTATTTCTGAGAGAGAGAGAAAGAGAGAGAGAGAGAGAGAGAGTGAGCAGGGGAGGGTCAGAGAGAGAGGGAGACATGGATTCTGAAGCAGGCTCCAGGCTCTGAGCTGTCAGCATAGAGCCCGATGCAGGGCTCGAACCCACGAACCATGAGATCATGACCTGAGCCGAAATCAAAAGTCGGACGCTTAACTGACCGAGTCACCCAGGTGCCCTGAGCATCCGACTTTTGATTTCGGCTCAGGTCATGATCTCACAGGTCATGAGCTTGAGCCCCGGGTCAGGCTTTGCAATGTGTCAGCTCAGAGCCTGCTTGGAAGCCTTTCTCTCAATCTCTCTCTCTCTGCCCCTACCCTGCATGTGCTCTCTCTCTTTCAAAGTAAATAAATAAACTCCAAAAAAAAAAAAAAAGGTTATAAAAAGAGAAATTGTGATGTTTGGGCACCTGGCTGGCTGAGTCAGTGGGGTGTGTGAATTCTTGATCCTGGGGTTGTAAGTGTGAGCCCCACGTTGAGTGTAGAGATTACTTAAAAATAAAATCTCGGGGCACCTGGGTGGCTCAGTTGGTTAAGCATCCGACTTTGGCTCAGGTCATGATCTCACGGTTCCTGGGTTTGGGCCCCGCTTAGGTCTCTGTGCTGACAGCTCAGAGCCTGGAGCCTGCCTGTGTCTCCCTCTCTCTCTACCCCTCCCCCACTCATGCTCTGCCTCTCTCTCTCAAAAATAAAGATTAAAAAATTAAAAAAATAAAATCTCAATAAAATAAAATAGTGATATTTTGCTCATCGTGGATTTTGGTGTTAATTTCAATGTTTTAAAATGTGATTTCTCTGCGTTACTCGGGTTTGAGCCCCACCCTGCCCTGAATTGTGTGCCCCAGACGAGTGCCTGCTTGCCTCACCCTAGTTCCCGGCCCGGGGTGGTGTGGTAGCTGGTGCCAACGCAGCACTGATGGAAGGTTCCTGCCCAGCTCACGGAGGACCCCTCCGGGGTGGCGGCATGGGGGGAAGCCAGTACCCCCCCAGCCCCAGGAGCAAGGAGTCTCGGGGAGGCTGAGAGCAGCTGGATTTAGGAGAGAAACGGAAGGGGGCATTTCCAGAGGACACGCGGCTCCAGCCCGGGCTGCGGGCTGTGCAGGGAGTCGCTGGGGGCTGCGATCCGTCCCTCGGTGCCCAAAGGGCTCTGCGGGTTGTGTCCAGGCTGAAGGCGCATGAAAATTAACTCGCTGTCGACCCTTTTAAGATTTTTATGATATCTTTCAGGTGATCTGTGACCACTTGGGATTAAAACAAAAGAGAAGAGAACAAACAAAGCCCCCGAGGCCGAGAATGAACACCCCGCACAGATTCCATTCATGACAAATGGATTTTTGGATCTGGGGAAGAGAGATGCTTTAGCAAAGACAAAGATGCTTCTGTAACTTTCCAATTAAAGCGCCCCATTTGGACGCCATCCCAAGCCTCGCTGAGGCCTGTGCACAGGCTCCTGGCAGGGAAGGGGTCACCGCAGGCATCTCTTCCTAATGGGCGTCCTTGGGCTCCCTCTAGACAGAAGATTTTACTGCTACTGCCAGACCCACAGACACCAGCTCCTCAGGCTGGAGCTTACAGCTTGCCAGTGCTTCCGACACTGTGAGTTTAATTTATTCTCATTCACCCCGAAGAGTCAGTATATATATATATACACACACATACATTCTATGTCCCGTTTGCTGCAAAGCAGTTTTCAATCTGGGCAGCAGTCCCGTGAAGGAGCTTCTAATTAGAAGTTCAAGGAATGCCCGAAGCTGCATGCAAATGTGGTGAGTCTGGGGCATTTTCTTTCTTTCTTTCTTTTTAAAAAATTTTTAATGTTTACTTATTCTTGAGAGAGAAAGAGCATGAGCAGGAGAGGGGCAGAGAGAGAAAAAGAGAGGGAGACACAGAATCTGAAGCAGGCTCCGGGCTCCGAGCTGTCAGCACACAGCCCGACTCGGGGCTTGAACTCACGAACTGCGAGATCATGACCTGAGCCAAAATTGGAGGCTCAAACGACTGAGCCACCCAGGCGCCCCTTAAAGACTTTATTTTTAAATAATCTCTACACCCAACATGAGGCTCCAACCCACAACCTCAAGATCAAGCGTCTCATGCTCTACTGACTAGGCCAGCCAGACAACGCAGATACACCACATTTTTAATCCATCAACAGCTGGTGGACATTTGGGTTGTTTTCATTTTTTGGCTGCTGTAAATAATGCTTCGATGACCATTCATGCACTTGTTTTTGTGTGGACATATGCTATCATTTCGCTTGTGTTTAAACCTAGAAGTGGAATTCTTGGGTCGAATCAATCTTTTTTCCTTTGCTTAAATATTGATATAGCCCCCCCAACAAATGGACTGATTTTGGGAGGCACCTGGGTGGCTCAGTTGGTTAAGCATCTGGCTTCAGCTCAAGTCATGATCTCATGGTTTGTGAGTTCGAGCCCCACATCAGTGCAGAGCCCACTTCAGATCTTCTGCACCCCTCCTCTCAGCGCCTCCCCGACTATTTCTCTCTCTCTCTCAAAAATAAATAAACGTTAAAAAGTGTTCTTTAGGGGCGCCTGGGTGGCTCAGTCAGTTGGGCGTCCGACTTCGGCTCGGGTCGTGATCTCACGGTTCGTGGGTTCGAGCCCCGCGTCGGGCTCTGTGCTGACAACTAGCTCAGGGCCTGGAGCCTGTCTTCGGATTCTGTGTCTCTCTCTCCCACTCTGACTCATGCTGTCTCTATGTCTCTCTCTCTCTCTTTTTTTTTTTTTTTAATATTTTTATTTATTTCTAGGAGAGAGAGCGTGAGCAGGGGAGGGTCAGAGAGAGGGGGGGATACAGACTCCGAAATAGACTCCAGGCTCTGAGCTGGCAGTCAGCACAGAGCCCGACGCGGGGCTCGAACCCACGAACTGTGAGATCATGACCTAAGCGAAAGTCGTACGCTTAACCGACTAAGCCACCCAGGCGCCCCTGTCTCTATGTCTCTCTAATGTTAAATAAAACATTAAAAAAAATTTTTTTTTAAAGTGTTCTTTAAAAAAAATGGGCTAGGGGCATCTGGGTGGCCCAGTCGGTTAAGCATCCAACTCGGCTCAGGTCATGGTCTCACAGTTCGTGGGTTCAAGCCCCGCGTCGGGCTCTGTGCTGGCTGCCAGCTCAGAGCCTGGAGCCCGTTTCAGATTCTGTATCTCCCTCTCTCTCTCACCCTCCCCTGCTCACGCTCTCTCTCTCTCTCTCTCTCAGAAATAAATAAAACATTAAACAATTTTTTAAAAATGAGCTAATTTTGAACGTACTGTTGAGTAGCTTGCTTTTTTTCCCCCACTTAAAAACATACTCTGTGACATCTTTTCATATCATTAAGGATTTCTAACCTGTAATCTGAAAAACAAATTAGTGTTTTGGGCAAAATACACCCTAGGTCTGAAAAATGATATTTAGGGGGTGGAATCGACACTTTCTGTAAGGCTTTATATTGTTTGAACAGTAAAGTCAACACACCAGTGTCCCGTGTGCGTGGAATGACGCACAACTTTCAAATATTAACACCCCCTCATTGGTGGGAGTTTGGGCTGCTTATTTCAAATACTTGGATACCTTCACCCCGCGATTCCTTCCCCAGCAGAGGCACCGCAGGGAGCCGTCAGCCTCGTGGCTAGTGAGGGGTCTCGGTGGGGCTTCCCTCTGTCCTGGCTCTTGTGTGACCGTTGACCCCCTGCGTGTGACAGCGAGGCCTGAACTGGCAAACAGAGCAGGCTTCCCTAGGCAGGTATGAAGGATTTCTCAATTCAGTCTGTAAACAGGAGCACTTTGGGTACGGACAAGTCTAACACCAAGTACATAAAAAGTACCTAAAAGGAAGTTCTGTGATTTCAAAGGATTAAAAATAGGGGCGCCTGGGTGGCTCACCTGTCTCAGCGACCGACTTCGGCTCAGGTCATGATCTCACGGTTTGTGGGGTCGAGTCCTGCGTCGGGCTCTGTGTTGAGCATGTGGAGCCTGCTTAGGATTTTCTCTCTCTTCCTCTCTCTCTGCCCCTTCTGATGCTCTCTCTCTCTCTCTCTCTCCCTCCTTCTCTCTTTCTCAAAATAAAATAAAGATGAAAAAATTAAGGAAAAAAGGAAAGAGAGGCATCTGGGCGGCTCAGTTGGTTAAGCGTCTGACCTCAGCTCCGGTCATGATCTCGCAGTTCGTGAGTTCAAGCCCTGCATCGGGCTCTGTGCTGACAGTGTGGAGCCTGGAGCTGCTTCAGATTCTATACTTCCCTCTCTCTCTGCCCCCTCCCCTGCTTGTTCTCTCTTTCTCTAAAAAGTAAACATTTAAAAAACTTTAAAAAAAAAAGAAAAAGGAAATAAAATGATATTTAAAATTTTTAACGTTTATTTATTTTTAAGAAGGAGAGAGAGACAGAGTGTGAGCAGGGGAGGGGCAGAAAGAGAGGGAGACCCAGAATATGAAGCGAGCTTCAGGCTCTGAGCTGTTAGCACCGAGCCCGACGCAGGGCTCGAACTCATGAATCATGAGATCATGACCTGAGCCAAAGTCGGCCACTTAACTGGCTAAGCCACCCAGGCGCCCCTAGAAACCTTTGATCGGCCCTTGGCTTAGCGGCTTGGTGTTCCTTCAGGGAAGTAGCTGATGCTTGTTGTCAGGAAAGAAACCCCTGAGCCTCAGGCTTGGGTCCTGGCCCGACACACCAGGTGACCTTCCAGGCCTCAGGCTCCCTATTTGTTGGATGGGGAAGAAACATCTGCACCGCTAACTCAGGCTGTCACAGAAGAAATGGCCACAAGCTGCTCCCTGCATATCACCAACACAATCTGTTGCTAAAAGAAAGCGAAAAGAACTGCTTACGGGGGTAAGGGGGGTCCCCACTTTCCAAAGTTTCAGCAGGTCCTGTGAGGGGGCGTGGTAAGGTCAGCATTTATTGGTCACTGAAAGTGCAGTTTAAAGTGCGTCTGTCAGGTGCCTGGGGGGCTCAGTCGGTTAAGCGTCCGACTTCGGCTCAGGTCATGATCTCACGGTTCGTGGGTTCGAGCCCCGCGTCGGACTCTTTGCTGACAGCTCAGAGCCTGGAGCCTCTTTTGGATTCTGTGTCTCCCTCTCTCTCTGACACTCGCCTGCTCATGCTGTCTCTCTCTCTCAGAAATAAATGAAAACATTTTAAAAAATTAAGTGCGTCTGTCAACACAGAAGGCTTGGTTTGCGTTGGCCAAGGGTCACACGACAGCCCAGGACTGGTGGGAAGGGGACGGGAGGATTGTGAAATTAGCCAGTATTTTTGTTTTAATGTTTATTTCTTGTTTTTGAGAGAGAGAGAGAGAGCGAGCAGGGGAGGGGGAGAGAGAGAATCCCAAATCCCAAGCTGACAGCATGGAGCCCATGTTTTGGTTCCTGGGCGCCCTCCCACCTGGGATCCTGACCCTCGTCTCTGATTGGCTGACCCAAACGACAAAACAACCAAGCCCCTAATGATGCTTCAAGCGGCGCCAGCACAGAGGATATTATAAAGCCAACACCTCTCCCCCCGCAGCATTCCGTCTGCACACAAGCCCGGCTCCCAGCCTGCGGCCGGCCACTCCCCGCTCTGGGGCAAGGCTCTGTCATTCCCTCACCCTCTGACTGCCTGATCCCCAGGCCGGCTCCCCCATCGGTCTGGAAAACCCAAGCAGCGAACGTCCAGCTGGATCCACAGGTTCAGCCCAGAGCGTGGGCCTGATACACTTTTGCTGGATGGACGAGGGCTTCTCCCCGGGGGTGTAGGATTCTATTTTCCAGCTTCCCCAAACCCGCTGTGTCAGGTTCCCCGCACTGTCCTTATCTGTCATGCTGAGGCCTGGCGGGAGCCTTCTTCAGGAAGCCACCGCACCCATGAGATTCGGAAGGAGGAAAGGACGCAGGCTTCTCAGGCCCCCCGAATCCCCGCTCCCAGGGGAGGCCGGCTGTGGGGAATCACAGAGCCGTCTGCCTCTCCTTGTGCACGGGGCAGGGCCTCTCCCGGCTGCTGGCGGCCACAGGATGGCCAGCCGGCCGGATCTCTGCCCAGCCTCCTGGGACCAATGTGATGACCTAGTTAGGACCTCAGCAAGCCGCCCGGGGCGCCATTAGCCTGGCATCCGTGAGAGGCACGTTCTGGCACTGGTCTGTTGAGTGGATGATGTTTGTTTTTCCCCCTGTAATCAGCAATTTATAAGACACTGAGGCTCCAAACGCCATGTCCTAAGGAACAGGTGGAACGGGACATAGAAAACGTCGGCTTCGGGGCACCTGGGTTGCTCAGTCAGTTAAGCATTCAACTTCCCCTCAGTTCGTGGGTTCAAGCCCCGCATAAGGGTCCTCGCTGAAATGCAGAGCCTGTTTGGGATTCTCGCTCTCTCCCTTGCTCTCTGCCCCTCCTCCACTCGTGCTTTCTCTCTCTCTCTTTCTCTCTTAAAATAAATAAACTTAGAGAAAGAAAGAAAGAAAATGTCATCTTCAGGAGATGCTCAGCACCTCCCTGACAGAGAGGCAGGGGGCAGGTACTGATTTCTCCGCAGCTCCCGGACAGACCTTCAATGGGGGCACTAATGGAGGGTCTTTGGCTCCCTTATAGTCTCCACCAGCATCTCCCCAAACACAAATTAGGTGAAAGTAGGCACACATGCTATTTTGAGACAAGTCTTCTAGATCTCTCTTCCAATCTAGTTGCTGTAGTGTACAGAAATCACGGGGCTAACACTCACCTTGTATCAGTGTCTTCTATATCAGAGTTTAAAAAAATGTTTATTTATTTTTAAGAGGGGAGGAGGGGCAGAGAGAGGGGGACAGAGGATCCCAAGGAGACTTGGTGCTGACAGCAGCTAGCCTGATGCAGGGCTCGAACTCACAAACTGTGAGATCATGACCTGAACTGAAGTCCGATGCTTTGCCGACTGAGCCACCCAGGCGCCCCTCAGAGTTTTGTTTCTGTTTTTGTTTTTTTTTTCCTGGCAAATTTTGTCCGGCTAAGTTAGCAAGCGTTCCAAAGTGATTGTAGTTGATAACGTTCCTCATTCCCGTGTGTCCACGAGAATAATTGTTTTTTCTAAAGGAAAAGGATGTCACACAACTTCATGGCGTAACAAGCCATTCTCTCACTACCGTTAATACCCATTTCAGATCTGTTTCCCTTCTCATCTCCTGGGGGCACTTACGGTTTCCGCGGCGTCAGACCACGTGGCATTTTATTACATTTCATTCACTGTTCTTCCATTTTGTGGCTGCCTGTGTCGCATGCCGCTCCTCTCCGGAGGAGCAAACATCCCCAGTTCAGCCCTCAGGATTACACACGCCAAGTTCCACTAAAGGCAAGCTCATGAGACACGATTTGCAAACACATAAGGAAAGAAGCAGTTATGAGTGAGAGTCGACAGAAACGATCAACAACAGACTAAGGTCAGCGAACGATGTCAGACTGTGGAGCGATCAGATACAGATAACTAAATACCTATATATGAAAGTTTTTTTAAAAATGTTAAAAATTGAGCAATCAGAAGAGACTTCAAAACTGACCAGAGGGGGGGGTGCCCGCCTGGCTCAGTTGGAAGAGTGTGCAACTCTTGATCTCGGGGTTGTGAGTTTGAGCCCCACGCTGGGTGTAGAGATTACTTAAATAAATTAAAAAAAAAAATTTAAATGACGAGATGTATTTTTTTCTATTTTATTTATTTATTTA
Source organism: Hyaena hyaena (assembly GCF_003009895.1). NCBI lineage: Eukaryota > Metazoa > Chordata > Mammalia > Carnivora > Hyaenidae > Hyaena > Hyaena hyaena. The sequence continues at coordinate 2,411,113 of NW_024080726.1, read as the reverse complement.
TTTTTTGATTTACACCCAAGTTAGTTAGCATGAAGTACAATAATGATTTCAGGAGAGGATTCCAGCGATTCATCCCCTGCGTATAACACCCAGTGCTCATCCCTCCCAGCAAGTGCCCTCCTTCCTGCCCCTCCCCCACTTAGCCCATCCCCCCCCAACCCCTCCAACTACCCTTAGTTTGTTCTCTACTGTTAAGAGTCTCTTATGGTTTGTCTCCCTCTGTTTTCATCTTATTTTTCCTTCCCTTCCCCCATATTCATCTGATGTGTTTCTTAAATTCCACATGTGAGTGAAATCGTATATTTGTCTTTTTCTGTCTTATTTCAGTTAGCATAATACTCTTTCGTTCCATCCACGTTGTTGCAAATGGCAAGATTTCCTTCTTTTTGATGGCCAAGTAGTATTGCATTGTGTATATACCTCACACCTGTCAGAATGGCTAAAAGGAACAATTTAGGAAGCAATAGATGTTGGCAAGGATGCAGAGAAAGGGGACTATTTTTGCACTTCTGGTGGGATGCAAACTGGAGCAGTCGCTCTGGAGAACAGTATGGAGGTTCTTCAAAAAATTAAAAATAGAACCACCCTATGACCCAGAGATTGCACTGCTCAGTATTCATCCAAAGGATACAGAAATGCTGATTCGAAGGGGCACATGTACCAATGTTTATAGCAGCGCTACCGACAATAGCCAAAGTATGGAAAGAGCCCTAATGTCCATCGACGGATGAATGGATAAAGAAGATGTGGTATGTTTATTTATGTTGAGAGAAAGAGAGAGCACATGGGAGGGACAGAGAGAGAGGAGGAGAGAATCTCAAGCAGGCTCCTCACTGAGCTGGGGCTCAAACTCACGAACCATGAGATCATGACTTGAGTTGAAATTGAGTCAGACACTTATTGGACTGAGCCACCCAGGCGCCCCAAGGCAAGCCCCTTCCGAAGCCCAAGCCTACTCATGGCCGTGGCCACAGTGGCAAAAGGAAAGGAGAGATGGCATTTTGAGGGGCAGAGCTGGCTGAGCCCCTGGCGAGGCCACGCCACCGCTTGGAGGGGAAGCAGAAGAAAGAAAAATTGTGATCTTCTCTCTGCATCACGTTACGGTGCATTCACTGAGCAGGATGGCCGTCCAAAACTAAAAGAATGAGGTGGGACTATAGTGTATGCACGACGTGGAAAGGTGTCCACGGTGTAGTGAGGGGGAAACGGATCAAAGTTCCAGGCAACACGTGGCACGTGGCTCCAGCTGTGTGCGGACGTGTGTGCGCGTCTACGTCTGGAGGACACACCCATACGGGTAACAGGGGCTCCCTCTGCAGAGTGGGTGAGGGGAGGAAGGAAAAGGATTTACTTTCACTCCTCTATGCACTGCTTGGAGAGTTTCTTTCTTCCTTTATTTCTTTTCATCTCGTTTAGTTTTGCTTACAACGGGCATTGTTACTTGTGGTGCCCAAGTTTTGGAGCCCACACATGTTTGTTTCTGGCTGGGACTCAGCTTGTTATAATTAGGAGTGTGGCCTGGGGCGCCTGGGTGGCTCAGTTGGTTAAGCGTCCGACTTCGGCTCAGGTCATGATCTCACGGTTCGTGGGTTCGAGCCCCGCGTCGGGCTCTGTGCTGACAGCTCAGAGCCTGGAGCCTGTCTTTGGATTCTGTGTCTCCCTCTCTCTCTGACCTTCCCCTGCTCATGCTGTCTCTTTCTCTCAAGAATAAATAAAACATTAAAAAATTTTAATAATTAGGAGTGGCCAGGCCAGGGCAAGAGGGGGTGATGGCCTGTGTGTCCCTGGGGCCGACTGGAGAAGGGCACCGGCCAGGGAGAGGGAAGGTGGGGTAAAGCAGCCAGTGGCTACATCCAGCTGGGTTTTTTAAAAAACTGTTTAATGTTTATTTATTTTTGAGAGAGACACAGAGACAGAGTGGAGGAGGGGCAGAGGGAGGGAGACACAGAATCCGAAGCAGGCTCCAGGCTCTGAGCTGTCAGCACAGAGCCTGACGCGGGGCTTGAACCCACAAATCACGAGATCATGACCTGAGCCAAAGTCGAACACCTAACCGAAGGAGCCAGCCAGGTATCCCCAGCTGGGTTTTTATATTTACCTCCTTGCCCCACACCTGGGTTACAAGGGAGAGCTGGGTGGGTCCCTTGATGGGATCCCTCCATCCTCCCACCAAGTCCACTATGGCAACAGGCCATTTCCTTCTCCTTGGTGAAGGGTCTGTTTGAAGATGAGCTTTCTTGGGGCGCCTGGGTGGCTCAGTCAGTTAAGCGTCCAACTTCAGCTCAGGTCATGATCTCACAGTTTGTGGGTTCGAGCCCCATGTTGGGCTCTGTGCTGACAGCTCAGAGCCTGGAGCCTGCTTCAGAGTCTGTGTCCCTCTCTCTACCCCATCCCTGTTCATGCTCTGTCTCTCTCTGTATCAAAAATAAATTTTAAAAAAAGAAAGAAAAAAAGATGGGCTTTCTTGCTGTGCAGAGTTGCCATGGGGCTCAAGAGGTAAATAGAAGTGACCTATTTTCTTCACTCTCTTTTTGCTTTGTCTTCCTGTGTGGGTTAAGAACAGGCCAGGGCCTGGTTCCAAAAGTCCCTTTAATTATTTAGAAAAAGTCTTACATAATTTAACCAGAGGGACCCCAGGAATCAAATGCGTAGTGGCTGCAGAACACATGGAACGGAAAGTGTGAATTTAGTGAATAGGGCCATTTCAGTTCATTAACTGCCCACATCTCCCAGGAAGTAGTTTTTAAACATGATAATGCCTTTGCTGGTCCTGGGGTGAGTCCGTGCTGCCCCTCAGGTCTGGGGTGAGTCCGTGCCCCAGGAGGCCAGCAGTGCCAACCCAGGGCACCAAATGCCAGAGACTGGTCACGGCTCACCCCCAGGTTACTTGTGGCCTGCTGGCTGGCTGGCTTGAGAATGACGCTGTTGTCATTTTTTTTTTTTAATTTTTTTTATTTATTTCTGAGAGAGAGACAGTGTGAACAGGGGAGGGTCAGAGAGAGAGGGAGATACAGACTCTGAAACAGGCTCCAGGCTCTGAGCTGGCAGTCAGCACAGAGCCTGACGCGGGGCTCGAACCCACGAACCGTGAGATCATGACCTAAGCGAAAGTCGGACGCTTAACCGACTAAGCCACCCAGGCGCCCCGACGCTGTTGTCATTTTTGAGATTGGGCTGATTGAAAGTGACACAAAGATCCAGGGTGACTAAGGTCTGTCAAACACTCTTGCCATTTTCAGTGAGGACTTTGAAGATACCTTTGATCAGTTGGCGGACTCCTCAGAAATCAAGCCAATGTTATTCCTGTGGATTTGTGTGTCTGTTCTGCGTCTGTGCTCTTTTTTTTTTTTAATTTTTAAATGTTTTATTTATTTTTGAGAGAGAGAGAGACAGCGCGAGCAGGGGAGGGGCAGAGAGAGAGGGAGACACAAAATCCAAAAAAGGCTCCAGACTCTGAGCTGTCAGCACAGAGCCCGACGTGGGGCTCGAACCTGTGAACCGTGAGATCATGACCTGAGCCGAAGTCAGAAGCTCAACCAACTGAGCCACCCAGGCGCCCCAATGTGCTCTTAAAAATGCAGATAGCTTACCCCTCAGTTTGTTTTCCCAATGAGCTCATATTGTCTAGCTTCTAAAGACCAAAGGGTCAGTAATGCAGGACACCACACCCTCTTTGCAGTTAGCCCGTAAAGAGACTTTTCTTTCTTTTTTTACTTTTTAAAAAAGATTTTATTTTATTTTTTAAGTTATAGTTTATTGTCAAGTTGGTTTCCATATAACACCCACTGCTCATCCCAACAAGTGCCTCCTCCATGCCCATCACCCGTTTTCCCCTCTCCCCCACATCGACCCTCAGTTTGTTCTCAGTATTTAAGAGTCTCTTATGGTTTGCCTCCCTCCCTCTCCTTGACTATTTTTCCCCTTCCCCTATGGTCCTCTGTTAAGTTTCTCCTGTTCCATATATGAGTGAAAACATATGGTATAAACTCTTATTTTTTAAGTAATCTCTACCCCCCAGTGCAGGACTTGAACTCACAACCCCAAGATCAAGAGTCACATGCTCTACCAACTGAGCCAGCTGGGCAGCCGGAAAGCAAGGGCTTTGGAGTCCGTGTTGAGTTGGCCTCAGGCTAAGTCCCTTCAGGCCACTGCAGAGGTTGCCTGGGGAGCCTCTGGGGAGAAACGCCCCATGGCTGTGAGGAGGGCAGGACCAGGCACTGGGAGAAGGTGACCCCGGGGCAGCTGGAACGGAGGCTGGTTCTGCGAGAAAGCTCCGGCCTGAAATTGAGACCAGAGGGCCCGGCCTTTGCCATGTCGGCAGGTGAAGGACAAGTATCTGCCACAGAGGTGGGATCTCAGTGTGACTGCGTTACCTACTACCTCTGGCTCCCACGGACAGCTGCGTGTCGCCCGCGGAAGTTACTTTCTATCTCCAAGCCTCAGTTTGCTCCTCTGTGAAGTGAGTAAAAAAAATACCCTAACTTGCAGGATTGTTTTAAGGATTAGAGATATAAAATACACAGAGAGCTTCTAGCACAGTGTTGGTGTGGCTGGTAATATGCAAAATACGCAATGGATTTTCAAGACATGGTACAAGAAGAGAAGTAAAATATCTCATAAGTATTTGAAATGCCAATTACCTGCTGAAATGATGTTTTGGATACATTGGATTCAATAAAATTTATTATTCAAATTAATTTCATTTGTTTCTTTTTACCTTTTTAAAGGTGGCTACTAGAAAATTAAAATTACCCACAGGGCTCATCAGATACAGAAATGCTGCTCACACACACACAAAAATGTCTAGAGTCTAGATTCTAGACAACTTCTTGGCTATTCCATCATTTCATCAGCGAAAAATTGTTCTTAGGACCCATTATGCTAATTAACAAACCATCTGGTGTTGATTGGAGATAAAGAGAGCCAAAGTGGTCTTCCTTTTTTTTTTTTTATGGTTATTAATTTATTTTGAGTGGGGGAGGAGGGCAGAGAGAGGGAGAGAGAGAATCCCAAGCAGGCCCTGTGCTGGCACAGAGGATGAGGGACTCAGTCCCATCAACTGTGAGATCATGACCTGAGCCAAAATCGAGAGTCGGATGTTTAATTGACTGAGCCCCCCAGGCGTCCACCAAAGTGAGCTTTCGATGTGTTTTTCTTTTTTTTTCTTTCTTTTCTTTTCTTTTTTTTTTTTTTACAAATAGTTTATTGTCAAATTAGTTTCCACATAACACCCAGTGCTCATCCCCACAAGTGCCCTCCTCCATGCCCATCCCCCCCTCCCCCCCACATCCATCAGTCCTCAGTTTTTGTCAGCATTCAAGAGTCTCTCATGGTTTGCTTCCCTCCCTTTCCCCCACCATTTCCCCCCTTCTTCTCCCCCTTGTTCCTCCGTCAAGTTCCTCCTAATCCTCCTATACGTGCAAACATATGGTATTTGTCCTTCTCTGCCTGACTTATTTCGCTCAGCATAACACCCTCAAGGTCCATCCATGTTGCTACACATGGCCAGATTTCATTGTTTCTCATTGCCATGTAGTATTCCATGGTATAGATAAACCACATCTTCTTGATCCATTCGTCTGTTGATGGACACTTAGGCTCTTTCCATGTTTTAGCTATTGTGGAGAGTGCTGCTATGAACATTGGGGTACACGTGCTCCCATGCCTCAGCATTTCTCTATCCCTTGGGTAAATTCCTAGCAGCGCTATTGCTGGGTCCTAGGGGAGTTCTATCGTTAGTTTCCTGAGGAACCTCCACACTGTTTTCCAGAGGGGCTGTACCAGTTTACATTCCCACCAACAGTGTAGGAGGGTGCCCGTTTCTCCACATCCTCACCAGCATCTCGAGTTCTCTGATGTGCTCATTTTAGCCTCGATGTGTTTTTCAAATGCAGGTTCTAACTACCTCTGGACTTTGCATTTCCAACTGAGTAGAGCTGGCTGTCCCTGAGAAGTAGACCGAAACTAAGTCACATGTACATATCGTGCTGAAGGAATTTAGAGTAAATTGTAGGCACTATACCTCCCTTTCCAATCCCTGCTCTTAAGAAGACCACTGTGTTGTCGCTCAAACTGGGTCAGGCAAATATGTTGATAATCATATTTAGAATCTTCTGTTTAAGAAGATGGGAAATCGAGTGCTGTTTTAGAAAGCATTTCATCCAAAATGATTAACATGCTTATAACAGGGGCTTACAGGAGTATTCAGTTATGTCACATGGCTCCTCCTCCATGGATGTTAAATCAAGACTATGTTACAGCAGAGGGCGCCAAATACACTCCCCCATTGTTTTCTCTTTTTAAAGAAAACATGACAAGTTAGTGACCCGGAAGGCTTGAATGAAAAACAGGCCAGGGAAATCATTGTTTTGAGAGTTATTTTCAGCTTAATTAATTCACTTTGGCTGTCCAAATTCATTCTGGGTCTGCAGGCTACTTTCAAACAAATGTTATGACAGATCTCATACCAAAGATTTAGGGCAAGGATTTCCGTTTGCTGAACTGTCATCTCCAACTAAACAAACACAAACGTCAACAGAGGATCCTTAGGCAAATTAACTTTCCTCTGAATGGGCTCTTTTCTCTCTTCCATCTGCATTCATTCCCGTGGGTACTTTTCAATGGGGCTAATTCCTGTAGATACACACGAATGATGGAAACTTAAAAAAAAAATTCAAGGATCATTTGGGAAAGGTTGGTCCTGGTCTACATAAAATTGTTCCTCTATCAATTTCAAGGAGTCTAAACATCTATTTCAATTTCTTCTATCGATTTCAAGGATTCTAAAAATGTTTTCTTCAATGAGTTAAGTAGAATTACCATGTGATCTAGCGACTCCACTCCTAGGTATATACCTTTGAGTACTGAAAATAGATACTCAAACAAATGCTTGCACACAAATCCTCAGTTGCACCATTAGCAATAGCTGAATGGTGGCAACAGCTGAAATGTCCATCAACAGATGAATTGATAAATAAAATGTTATATATTTGTAGAATAAGCTATTACTCAGGCATGAAAAGGAATGAAATGCTAATACAATGCTATAGTGAATGAACCTCAAAAAATATGCTAAGTGAAAGAAGTCAGACATAAAAGTCACATATGGGGTGATTGTATTTATTTTTTCAAGATTTAAAAAAATTTTTTTTTATTTTTTTAAGTTTATTTGTTTTGAGAGAGAGAGAGAGAGAGGGAGGGGCAGAGAGGGAAGGAGAATCATGAGATCATGACCTGAGATGAAATCAAGAGTCAGATGCCCAACTAACTGAGCCACAGGTACCCCAATTTTTATTTTTTATTTCTAAGTAATCTCTACACCCAACATGGGGCTCGAACTCATGACTCCAAGATCAAGGGTCACAGGTTCCACCGACTGAGCCACCCAGGTGACCCAGGATGGTTTCATTTATATGAAATAACCAGAATGGGTAAATCCATAGAGATAGAAAACAGACTGGTGGTGTCCAGGGACTGAAGGAAGGAGGGAATGGGGGGTGACTGTGTAATGGGTACAGGATTTTCTTGGGGTTGATGAAAATGTTCCGGAACTAGACAGAGGTGGCGATTGCACGACATCATGAAGGTACTAAGCGCGACCGAACTGTCGTCTTTAAATAGGTTAATTTGATGTTATGTTAATTTTACCTCAATTAAAAACAACTGATCACTTTTTCTGTAACTGGATATTGGATGGTACAGGGAATGGGAGTTTCTGAATATCCCAAGGACCTTTTATAGGCATCCGTCAAATAGGTTTCCTGGGTCAGCCTGGCCTCTCCCTAACATGCCGCAGGGAGACACCAAACCCATCCCTCCTTCATGGTGGATCCTTTATCCCTCTACAGATCAGCTGTTGGCAGTTACACTATAGGTCGTGTCTGAAACTCAAAAAAAAATTCTGCACAGTATTTTTCTGGCCACTGGATGTCATGAGCGCACAGTGTACACGTCGGCTAGAAAACCTGCACCCTCAGAAGAATACAGCTTCATTCAATATGGCGGTGCCCTGTGTGTGGCCGCGCGAGCGTGTGGGGCAAATGACGAGCCCGTTGAAAAGTTTTGTTTCTGCAAGCATGACATTGAGAGGCAATCGAAGAAAAGCAAAAACACAGCACTGGCTTCTCTGTGTCTTCCAGAATACTTCAATGGATCACCAGTTACAGAAGGACAATCAAAATCTAACATGAGGTGCTGTTGGGGCCACTTCTCAAGCATTCGGACCAAGAAAACTGAGTCACCTGGTACCTCTGGCTTTGGACAGTACAGAGCTTCACTCATTTAACAAAATAAGGACAAGTAGATGCTTGTTGTCACTATCTTATTTCCTGTTGAATAGTCTTAAAAATATTTTTATTATTTATTTACTTTTTTGAAAAAAAATTTAATGTTTATTTATTTTTGAGACAGAGAGAAACAGAGCACGAGTAGGGGGAGGGGCAGAGAGAGAGGGACACAGAATCCAAAGCAGGCTTCAGGCTCCACAGAACCTGGCGCGGGGCTCGAACTCATGAACTGCGAGATCATGACCTGAGCCGAAGTTGGGCACTCAACTGACTGAGCCACCGAGGTTCCCCGCAAATGTTCTTTACACTTATTTATTCTTTTTAAGTAGGCTCCATGCCCTACATGGGGTTTGAACTCATGACCCTGAGATCAGGAGTCGCACGCTCTACGCACTGAGCCTAGCGGGTGTCCCCCAATGAATGGCCTTTGAGTTCCTCTAGAGAGTAGCCTCTGTGTAAATCATTCTCAAAGCCTTCCATGGTTGAATAATGAGTTGAAAGGGTGATAAATAACAAGACGACACTCATTGGGGCGCCCGGGGGCTCATTCGGTGAAGAGTCTGACTCTTGATCTTAGCTCAGGTCTTGATCTGGGGGTCCTGAGTTCAGGTCCTACCTTAGGCTCTACGCTAGGCGTGAAGCCTACTTAAAAGCAAACAACCCCTCAAAACAAAAAACAAAACCCATGAAAACAGGATGACACTCACATAAGGAACCAAACAGGCCCAGGGAATGGAGACTGAAAACTAGGAAAGTTTTAGGAAGATCACTTGTTCATTCGTTCGTTCGTTCGTTCATTCATTCATTCATTCCTGTTTTGTTTAGGATTTTTGTGTCTAAATTCCCGAGTGATATTATCTTATAATTTTTCTCAGTTATGCTGTCCTTGCTAGATTTTGGTGCCAAGGGTATACTAGCCTTATAAAGCTGTACAGGGCTCTTTAACTGGCATTTTTCTTCTGTCAAGGGCCAGGGAGGAAATATATCAGACTTTGCAGATTCTATGGTCTCTGTGGGGCACCTGGGTGGCTCAGTCAGTTAAGCATCCGACTTCAGCTCAGGTCATGATCTCACAGTTCGTGGGTTTGAGCCCCACGTCGGGCTCTGTGCTGACAGCTCAGAGCCTGGAGCCTGTTTCAGATTCTGTGTCTCCCTCTCTCTCTGACCCTACCCTGCTCACGCTGTCTCTCTCTCTCTCTCTCTCTCTCAGAAATAAATAAAATATAAAAATTAAAAAAAAAAAAAGAGCAGACATGGCCAAATTTAGCCCACAAACTGTGGTTTACATACCCCTGTTCTAGGCTATGCATTATGTAAGTTTAGAATTATTTGTTTCTTAAATGTTTGAGAAAACTCTCTTGTAAGACCTCATGGGCCTGTTTTTGATTTGTGAAGATGTTTTTTTATTTTATTTTTATTTTTAAAACTTAAAACATTTAAAAATTTTAATGTTTATTTTTGAGAGAGAGAGACAGAGTGCGAGTGGCAGAAGGGCAGAAAGAGAGGGAGACACAGAATCCAAAGCAGGCTCCAGGCTCCGAGCTGTCAGCACAGAGCCCGACATGAGACTCAGACTCATGAATCAAGAGATCATGACCTGAGCCGATGTCGGATGCTTAACCGACTGAGCCGCCTAGGTGCCCCATGTCCTGGTAACTTCAATTCTACTTTCTGTGTCTATGAATCTGCCTACTCCCTGGACTCCATGTAAATGGAATTGTACAATATGTGTCCTTCTGTGTCTGGCTTATTCACTTGAGATGTTTTCCAGGTTTGTCCTGGGTATAGTGTATCTGTCAGAATTTCCTTCCTAGTTAACACTATGCTGGTAATGATTTTGTGATATATACATGTATCAGATTAATACATTGTCCACCTCAAACTTACACAATGCGAGATGTGAATTTTATCTCAATAAAGCTGCAAAATATAAACAAAAATAATTTCCTTCCTCTTAGAGCCTGAATAATATTGTACTGTGTGTGTGTGTGTGTGTGTGTGTGTGTGTGTATCCATGCCACATTTGGTTTTTCCATTCATCATTCAACTGTCAAAGGACACTGAGCTGTTTGCACTTTCTGGCTATTGTGAATAATGCTGTTGTGAACATGGGTGTGCAAACATCTGTCTGAGTCCCAGCTCTCACTTCTGCCGGGTGTATCTCAAGAAGTGGAGGGGCGCCTGGCTGGCTCAGTCAGAAGGGCATGTGACTCTTGGTCTCTGGGTGGTGAGTTCAAGTCCCACATTGGGCGGAGGTATTACTTAAATGAATAAATAAGAACTTAAAAAAGAAAAAAAAAAAGAAGTGGAATTGCCGGATCATGTGCTTAACTTTGTGAGGAGAGGCCAAATGGTTTTCTTTCATTAACTTTTTAACTGAAGCTTAACACACCGATGATTGCATGAGTCATCTATGTATATTCCCCTCAATCATCTCAAGTCAATGCCCCGGTCAGGATCCCGACCGGCTCTCCACGAGGCCCATTGTGTTCCCTTCTGGTCACTTCCAACACCGGATATTAGCTTTGCTTGCTTTGAAACTTTCCGTAAATAGAATCATTTGCTATTTAATCTTCTGTGATTGGCTTCTTTCATTCAACGTATCGTGAGATGCGTCTACCTTGTTGACTGTAGCCAGTGCTCATTCTTTCCATTGTATAAATATGCCCCCATTGGGATGCCTGGCTGGCTCGTCAGTGGAGTGTGTGACTCTTGATCTCAGAGTAGGGAGTTCAAGCCCCATGTTGGGTGTAGAGATTACTTAAAAATAGAAAATCTTTAAAAAATAAAACCACTATTTATTTATCCATTCTGCTGTTGATGGATCCATGAGGCGTTTCCAGTTTTCAGCCAGAATGAGTAGGGTCAACATTCTTGTACTTGTCTGTTGGCACATGAACGTCCAGATTCCTGCTGGGTGTCTGCATTTTGTTAGGTTATTGGGTTTGGGTACCTTCAGCTTCAGTAGAAACTGACAGTTTTTCAAAATGGCTGAATCCACCTCATGCACTTCCACTACCAAGGAGTGAGAGTTTGAATTGTTTTTGCAATCTTTTCTTTAAAGTTTATTTATTTTTAATTTTTTTGATGTTTATTTATTTTTGAGAGAGAAAGACAGAGTATGAGCAGGAGAGGGGCAGAGAGAGAGGGACACACAGAATCCCAAGCAGGCTCCAGGCTCTGAGCTGTCAGCACAGAGCCCAACGTGGGGCTTGAACTCGCACAACTGCGAGATCGTGACCCGAGTCGAAGTCAGACACCAAACCCATTGATCCACGCAGGCACCCCAAAATTTATTTATTTATTTTGAGAGAGTGAGAGAGCGCGCCAGAAGGGCATGGTTAGTTGTGGAGCCTGATGCGGGACTCGATCTCACAACCAGGAAGGAGATCATGACCTGAGCTGAAATTAAGAGTTGGACACTCAGCTGACTGAGCCACCCTGACACCTTTATTTATTTTTTAAAGTAGGCTCTATGCCTAACACAGGACTTGAACTCACGAACCGAAGATCAAGAGTCACGGGCTTCATCAGCTGAGCCAGCTGAGTGCTCCTCAAGTAATCTTTTAAAACAATGTCTTGTTTAAAAATAAATAAATAAATAAATGAATTAATTGCAAATACCTTGTTTAAGAAATTCTTGTCCATCTTCCTATTTGTTGCTGTCTTTAATTTTTCTCAATAATCTTTTGTTAGGATTATTCATGGGCATTTGATTTTTTGATGCCATTGTAAAGGATATGATCTTTTAAAATCTGACTTTTTATTTTAAGTGATTTTAGATTTGTAGTACAGAAAAGTTATGAATATAGTGCTGAGAGGTCCTGTAGTAATATAATTTGTAAAATTAAAAAGATTTTGAGTTTTGGGGCGTCTGGCTTGTTTAGTCAGTAGACCATGCAACTTTTAAAAAAATGTATTTCTTTATTTTGGGAGAGAGAGAACGAACAGAGAAAGGGAAACAAGAAAGAGAGAGAGGGAGAGAGAATTCCAAGCGGGCTCCACACTGTTAGCACAGGGCCCGATATAATGTATCTTTGGATTTTGGATTGTTTATAAACCAGTATGTCATCTACGAATGAGAGAGTTGTTCTTCTGTCTTTCTAATCCCTACACCTTTTCCTCCTTTACTGCACTGGCCTGGATTTCCAGGAAAGTTTTAATATAATGTTGAGGTAGCAAGTATCCTAAGCTCTTTCCTAATCTCAGAGGGAAACTTCCAATATTTCACCATTAAGTATGATGTTTGCTGTAGAATTTTTCATAGATATTCCTTATCAGACTGAGAAAACTCCCCCTTTTCCCCTAGTTTCTTAAGAGTTTTTTTTTTTTTTTAAATCATAAGTGGACTTTGATTTTCTCTTTTGGATGATGAATTTTATCAACTGATTTTTTTCTCCACAGGTGTTGAAATGCCTTTAATGCTTTTTCCTCCTATTTTTTGTTACATTGATTTCCAAATGTTAAACTAACCTTGCATTCCTGGCACAAACCCTGTTTATATATCCCTGCCTTGGTGATCTCTGATGCTTTCAAAGAGGTTTTTTGAAAAAACCTGATTTGCGCAGCCTTTCTAACTTTCTTGGTGGAAGTGTTAGTAAAAAATAAGTTAGGTTTCCTTCGCTGAAGTGGAAAAACCCTAAATATTTAAAATTTTAGTGTATCTGTGATGCCCTCCTTTTCCCTCTTCGATCAATATTGCAGAGGTTTGTGGAGCACAAAGCAAAGGACTATATTTCTGTTGCAGAGATGCTCCCTGCATGCCAGATTGTGACTCAGGCCAAAAGGTGATTCCTCTGTCCCCTCGAGGCATACCAGGGGGTGCGGGTCCTGCCTGCTCTTGGCAGATTGACCACATCAGGTCTTGGACACCCTTTCCTAAAGTGCTACTGTCACTTTTTCAGCTTACTGGGTGGCGGTGCTAATCCAACCAGCTGACTCTGGCCATACCATTGTGACCACTACGAGCTCAGGGACACACCTGGCCACAGGGATTATGCCAACAGAGCGGCTGCTGTCCATCCTGGTCCTCCACAGCCCCCTCCATGCCTGGTGTGTTTCATGACCTTGCTAATGTTTTTAATGTTTATTTATTTTTCAGGAAGAGAGTGAGAGTGGGGGAAGGGCAGAGAGAGAGAGTGGGAGAGAGGATCTGAAGGGGGCTCTATGCTGACGGCAGAGAACCAGGAGATCATGACCTGAGCCGAAATTGGCCACTTACCCGACTGAGCCAGCCAGGCGCCTATGACATTGCCGATTTATTACTCCGTTCTTTAGAGTCTAAATCCAGTTTTCAGTAGCTCTCAAGTTTCATTTAGTTTGGTGGGTCCCTACGTCCTTCCTTGGAGTAGGCTGCATGTTGCCTTCACATGTATCTAAACCCTGGAAGCTGTGAATGTCACAGGAGACTTACAGATGCGATTAAGGATTTTTTTTTTAGTTTTTAAAAAAATTTTTTGAGACAGAGAGAGACCCAGCACAAGTGGAGGAGGGTTAGAGAGAGGGGGAGACACAGAATCCGAAGCAGGCCCCAGGTTCTGAGCTAGCTACCAGCACAGAGCCCGATGCAGGGCTCGAACCCACGAACCGAGAGATCCTGACCTGAGCCAAAGCTGGTTGCTTAACCGACTAAGCCCCTGGGGCGCTCCAGTTAAGGATCTTGAGAGGGGAGATTATCCTGGAATTTTTGGGTGGACTCTAAATGTAATCTCAAGGAGACTTGTAAGAGGGCAGCAAGATCCAAGGAGGAAACAGGAGGTGTGATGATTGAAGCAAAAGATTGGAGGGACCCTAGGAGGGAGAGCAGTGCCTCCAGATGCCAAAAGGGCAGGGGAGGGAACAGCTTCTCCCCTCAGAGCCTCCAGGAAAGACCAGCCCTGCCAACTCCCTGGCTTGAACCCAGTGAAACTGATTTTGGATTTCTGACCTTCAGGTCTGTAAGAGAATAATTTTTTCTTTTGTTTGCTTATCTATTTATTTTTGAGAGAGAGAGCACAAGCAGGGGAGAGGCAGAGAGAAAGAGGGAGACCCAGAATCTGAAACAGGCTCTAAACTCCAAGCTGTCACCATGGAGCTGGAAGCAGAGCTTGAACTCGCAAACTGTGAGGCCATGACCTGAGCTGAAGTTGAAGTCCAACACTCAACTGACTGAGCCACTCAGGCGCCGCTGTAAAAGAATAGCGTATGTTGTTTTCAGCACTGACTCAGTGGCAGTTTGTTACAGCAGCCGCAGGGAACTGATACAGTCTACGTACGTAACCACTCACTTGGGCATAAGGGGAGAGTCAGGCAGGACCTGTATAGATTTGGAATTACTGACCGGTTTAGGGGTGGAGCTGAAAGACACGTACCTGCCCGACAGAAGTAAAGTGGGGGTGGCCTACGTGAAAGGGATATAAGCAGGCCTCTGCCCTCCAAGAAGTAGGAGGTCCAGCGAGCAGGTGCAAATGCGAGGGCCAATTCGAACAGCAGGTTCTACGGTGAGTTCACACAGATGGCAGCTCAGAATGTCGATGGCGAGCTGAGCTGTAAGTGTTGTTAGGTATTTGGTTCCTATTTTGCTAAAACTTAAACTAATAAATGGAGAAGAGAATTTCCACTGGGGTTTTGGTCTGGGTGGTTTTTTTGTTTGTTTGCTTTTTGATGTGGGTTCCTGGAAGAAGGATTGATATGATGGAGGAAAATGCCTGTTGGTAGGGGCGCCTGGGTGGCTCAGCTGGCTGAGCGACTTCAGCTCAGGTCATGATCTCGCATATCATGAGTTCAAGCCCTGCGTCGGGCTCTGTGCTGACAGCTCGGAGTCTGGAGCCTGCTTCACATTCTGTGTCTCCCTTTCTCTCTCTGCCCTTCTCCCATTAACTCTGTCTCTCTCAAAAAAAAAAAAAATTTAAAAAAATAAGAAAGAAAACACCTATTGGTAGACACCCTAAAGGATAAACACTGAATTCTAGGGGAACAGATGAGATGGAAGACTGGATATACTTCCAGGGAGGCTGCTGAGAGTATTCACAGGCTTCCCCACTGAATTGCGAGTGGATATGGCTGACTATTCATCAAGAAGATTATTTAATAAGACAATTTCATTGTGTTAATGCTTCACTCATATGGATGTAGCTGAAAGTCAGAAAGGAAATAGAAATGTTTTGAGTAGTCAAAAACGAAGTTTCAGGGGCATCTGGCTGGCTCAGTCAGTAGAGCAGGTAACTCTTGATCTCTGGGTCATGAGTTCAAGCCCCACACTGGGTGAGGAGATTACTTAAAAAAATAATAAAATAAAAGATACTTAAAAAAAATAGATGTTTCAGGGTTTGCGTGTCTTGGTTTTAGTACAGACGGTATAGGCTCTTGGCTCTTGGTCTTCCTGTTCTTCTTGTGCATGTAATTCTAAGACGTGTGGTCATCTGATGTCTGGCCAGATAAAAAAACAGTAAATAAGAAGCCGGGAGATGAGGGCAGGTGAACAGATGACCATTAGAGGCACAGCTGGCAAGCTCTGTGAGCAGCGCTGCCTGTAAACAATAAACACATTCACAGCGCAGCCCCCGATGCTCTTGCTGCCCAGCCCTGCTCTGCCTCCTAGTCTCCACACTGTCCACCAACTAAAGGGCTAGTTCCTGACAGAGTAAGGGGCTTCCGACCCTGTGATAGCCCCAAGTCTCACTTCTGTCCTGATGGGCCATGCCCTGGCCTTATGGATATTAACAACTAGAATATTACTCAGGAACATCAGAGTACGTTGTTTTACGCTAGCTAACTTCCCCCCTCAATATCTCAGAAATCCAAAAATATAACAGTTAGGGGCTGTGTCATGCGAGAACAGTCTTACATAGTTACAGGCCCCGTGGGCTTTAATATATTACAATGCAGGATACTTGATTTTCAGATTAGTGAGCCTCTGTCATTAAGAAAAACTTAATTACATTAGCTGCATCTATTTGAGAAAACAGGCATGTGTGTGATACGTTTTAGAAGCTTTAGTCCAAAATGGACTAAACGTGTTGGTACTTATGCAGAATTGAGGCTTTAACTCTCTAGAAAGCTCACTTGTCCAGAAGGACTCATTCTTCAGGATTCCAGAGCTGGAACTCCTGAATGAAAGAAAATGATGGCCCGTCTGTACCACCACTAGCAGAACGTGTACACTGTTGTGTAGCCGGATCCATTCTTCCATGCTGGTCTTATGCAAAGCTGAGCATTGGCTCACCTGGCCTGACCACCCCTCCCTGCTCACCTGGCCTGGTCACCCCACCCTGCTCATCTGGGCTGATCACCCCTCCCTGCTCACCCGGCCTGACCACCCCTCCCTGCTCACCTGGCCTGACTAGCCCTCCCTGCTTACCTAGGCTGACCCCCTCTCTCTGCTCACCTGTGCTGATCACCCCTTCTGCTCACCTGGGCTGATCCCCATCCCTGCTCACCTGGGTTGATCCCCCTCCTTGCTCACCTGGGTTGATGGTGCCTCCCTGTTTACCTGGGCTGACAGCACCTCCCCGCTCACCTGGGCTGACCACAGGTCCTTGCCCCTTCCTTTTCTTTGTCTCCGTGGGTCTCTGTCATGGAGCTGTGGTGGCACCGAGGAAGGACAAAGCTCCTTTCTCATGTTTGACATGAGGCTGCGACGGAAATGTCAGCTCCTCTCAGACAGCTGCTCAAGGCAAAAGCCTAGAAAAACAGGAGTTTGGAATAAGATACAGCCTTGATGAGCCGGAGACGCGGTTGGATGAAGGCAGAAGCAGTTCAGAGTCAAATGTGACACGCTAAAAAAGCAAATTAAAATGAAAAAAAAAAAAATCCCCACAAAACCCAAAACAAGCAACGGGCTTTGCAAATAGAAGAAGGACGAAACTCATGTTCAAGGTTAATGGAAAATTTCACGGTTGAAGAAGACAGTGAGTTAGAAAGTAGGCAACAAAAGGAACCCTACCTGTTTGTGTGCCTGTGCCATTGCAGTGGCTACATGGGAGGGAGGGACCCTCTTTCTGCAGTAACGCACCCTCATTAGCGCTGGTCCGATCACCGTATTAGCGTAATTACTCACTCTACCCACCTATTGTCCACATTAGCCACCTGCACAGATTCCCGGCCCGCCCAGCAAAGGTTCGGAGAAACCAGGGCAGGGACGTAGGTCTGATGGATGAATGTGGTGCGGGCTGCCTGGTGAGGTTGCTGCAGTTGCAAACTCACAGAGGTAACTGTGCACTCACCGCGAGGACTCTGAGGACTCGGAGGGGCGATAAAAGTGCCAAAGCTCCCTGGGCGTTCCTAAGCGACAGGGGAATCCTGAATCCTGAATCCCTAGGTGACAGGGGAACCTGCTGGAAGTGGAGCCCCGAGTAAGAGCAGACACCCCCCAGCTCCCCAGCACCGGCTGTGGGCACCTGCTCCTGGGGCCCCCCTTCCTTTGAGCGCTTCCTGTCTCCTCGCATTGCCCCTGGCCCCTTCCTTCCTCCCTCTCTCTGCAGGTCGGCCCTATCCCTCCCTCAGCACCCCTCTCCCTCCTGCCCCCCCTGCCCTGGCTTCGTACCCCAGCGGCCATCACGTTATGACCTTTCGGGCTCCCTCTGTGCTCCCTCTTTCCCAGAGTCCCGCTTCAGTTTCCCAAGAAAAACACTCAGAGCCTTGGTGTGTGATTTTCTGCCCGCTGGATGTCGGGGGCCCCTGGCCCGTAGGAAGGTCAATGGTGAGCCTTGCGGTCTTCAGGCCAGGCGGGGTCTCCTGGGATCTATGAGGTGGCCCTCTTGGCAGGGCCACGCACCGGGTGCTATTCTGAGAACTACACACAAATTTGTTGTTGAATCCCCAGGAGGGAGGTATTATCGTGAAATCCTATTAAAGGTAGGGAAACTGAGGCATAGAGCTGGTGGGTAACTTGCTTGAGGTTGTACACGGCTAGTAAGTATCAGAGCAGGGACCTGAACCCTGTCAGTCTGACTTCAGAACCTCTTGCTCTTAACCAGGCCTAACCCACGCTGCCCCGTTGCCAACCAGCATCCCCAGCCCCCAGGGACAGGGGCGCAGAATGACCTTGATGGCGCTGGGGTGGGCTGGCTCTGCTCTGCAGAGCTGGGCGGACCCTTGTACCCGGCCGGTGCCACGAGCGAGAGGCCTTTGCCCACCCCAAAGGGCATGGGAAACCCTTGCCCCTCAGCAAGTGTCAAGGCCTCTGTGCCCAAGTGCGAGCTGGCGGGATTAGGCGCTGGGCTGATCCAACGCGTCTGGGTGTAACCGAGCACACTGCAGCTGTCAGGACACAGGCTTCCCGTGGAGACACACGGACGCCCACGCCAGCTCGATGGCCCGAGGGCACGCACGGGGACGTGGCTGACGGCTGATTCAAGGGTGAGCAGGAGAACACAGGCCTCCGGGTGGGAGTCTGAGGTCGGTGCCCAAGCGTGTAGGGGCTGGCGGGGCCCATGTGGGCTGCTGAGGACGGGCAGGAAATACCGAGCGGAATCCAGGGCTTTCCCGGCCCCCGGGGATGGCCCTCACCCGTTCCCAGAGCCCCGCTTGCCAGGAGCGAGGACACAGGAAGTGCCATTGTCCCGGGAAATCCTCCCTCTCCCGCTTCTCTCTGCCTTGGGCCTTTCCCCCTCTGTGGTCACTCATCCACAAAGGGTGCACTGTGTGGCCCTTTCAGGTGAGCTGTCATAAGTGAGGGCATTGAACAACCAAAGCCGTGGGCTAGCTGCTCACGGTGATGACGCCAGCGCAGACCGGGCAAGGTCAGGTCCCACCACCTGGCCCCGTCAACCGAGTCACAAGGGCCATTGTGGGAAGGTGTTATTGTTTTAGTGGGTGCAGCTGAGGGTGGGTCAATCAGCTAGACTTGGTAAATTGTTATTTACAGTTTCTGAGCTTTTAAAAGAAGCGCTTCCCCGGGATCAGCCTGATTCCAGACCTGCGGCACCATGGTGGCCCCCCTACCCCTGCTGACTCTGCTCCTCCTGGGGACCCAGGTCCAGCATGGCTCCCAGTGGACCTACTCAGGTAAGCCCCCGCCCCAGGGGCTGTGCGCTTCCTCGTTACCCTCACCCCTGTTGGGGTTGCCCTTCGTGGCTACGGAGAGCGCCCTGAACTCAGAACCCACCCCCCCATTAGGACAAGAGGAATTCGCTCTCCCTTCCCTCGCCCCCCATCACCTGCAGGTGTTTTGCCTTTTCCGGCCACAGTGCTGGTTGGGGAGCCGTCTGGGTGCCTCCGACTGCAAAGCCCTTTGCTTTCTGAGTCTCTGCGTGTGGAAAATGAAGCTGTCAGGGCTCCCCGCGGTCTTACAGGGGGTGTGCGGGCTTGCGAGAGCTTTCTTCACGGAGAGCTCACAGTAGGAGGTTTACCCAGAACTGCTCGGCTTGCCTTTGCACAGCCCCCGGGCTGCGCCTCCCAGTTGCCGCGGCCCTGCTGAGGCTCACGTCTGCACCTCTGGACACGAAACACCCCTCCCATGGGGCAGTGGGGACAGTTCCTGCCCGTGTCCCCCCTTTCCCACACTGCACCAAGGGGATGGGGCTCTGGACGACACTCGGGGTCGCTGGAAGACCCACTCTGCACGCGGTGCCCCCAGCTTCAGCCACGAGAGGAAACGTACATTCAGGGTGGATGTGTGTCCTGTTAAGTCAAGGGCAACAGAATTGGGGACATCACGGGAGGCTCAGCAAGTCCAGCGTCAGAGGACAGGGAGGCCCACGCTGACCAACCACCCCACTCTGAGGTAGAGGAGTCCCTGGGCTTCCTCGTCACGTGGCTCCTTGGTACTCAGGGAGGTTCAGAAGGACAAGCAAGAGAGAACCCCAAAGGCGGGTCTTGTCCTTCCCAGGTTCAGCCCAGCCCCTGGGACTGTGGCTCTCCGGGAAAGCCCTCAGGGGCCCAGGGGCACTCGGGGTGGCTACTTCAGATGCCTTTGGGGAATATTCCAGAAACCCAGAAACCTGCAACACTGCTAGGGACAAGGGCCAAAGCCTTTGGATTCATGCGGGGGCTGTGCTAGGGTCCTCCGGCCTTGAACTTGGCATCCTGCCTCTAGAAAAGAATTCCTTAAATATTGGTTTGTAGTATTAAATAAAGAGCAGAGAAATAAAAACTTGACTTGCCTGTTCACTGCAAAACCGAGAGGCTGTGAGGGGCCCCGATACAAACATCTTCCTGAAAACAAGCCAGGCCCCTGCCACGCAGCCACCCCGTAAGGTGGGGAGAGCTTGGATTCCCAACTGCAAATGGCAGGTACGGCCCCTGGCAACTGACTGGCTTTCTTCCTTCTCTCCCCTAGAATTATTACCCACCTCAAAAAAGATACATTTCCTTACTTTGTTTTTTTTTTCCCCCCCCCAACGAACCACTTTGGTCATCTTTGAACCTGATGCTTTCTTTCCCTTCCTGCCCTGAATCCAAAGTGGTTTTTACCATCCTGGGACCCAATGACAGGGGTTGGAGCAGGTAAACAGGTGGGCAGGCCTGCAGTGGGGGGGAGGGGACAGCACTATTGTTGGGGGAGGGGAAGGAAAACTGTGCCATTGGGAGCAAATGGAGAAAGGACCCCTAAGTGACACAGCAATGCCAAGCCCAGGGAGACTTCCGGCGCGTTCATCAGCGCATTCCCATTCCATGGGGGGAAACTAAAGCTCTATAACAATGACTTTCATTGTTTTTCCAAACGCTGCTTGACTGAAACAGGGGAGGAGTTCAAAGCCCCCGCCAGACACCAGGTTCCCCCGAGATGACTTTGACAATGCCCCCCTTCCTTCCTGGAGGCCGGGAAGGCAGACCTCTGCCCTTGATCCTGGCCTCTTGCTGGGCAGGCCCTGCTGTGAACTGAGCCCATCAAAGAGCTGGGACCCCTTTGGCTGTCTCCTGTCACAGAGGGGGCACTGGACCAAGCACAGTGGCGGAAGGAGTACCCCAGCTGCGGGGGGAAGAGACAGTCACCCATCAACCTGCAGAGGAGGAAGGTTCAGTACAACCCCTTCCTGAAGGCTCTGAACCTGACAGGCTACGAGTACCAGGCAGGCGAGTTCCCCATGACCAACAACGGCCACACAGGTAAGGGGACGGCACTTGGCAGCAGGTGCCAGACGCTAGAGTGGGCTGGGAGCTGGGGCCACAGGTGGGGGAGGGGGCTCTCCCCAGGCTCACCCAGGCCCAGCCAGCGGGAGCTGCGGCTGATCAAGGCAGTGCTGTTGAAGCCACTGCCCCGCTGCCAGTGTTCTGTTGATCTGTGCCGTAGTCTGATTTTCCATATTTTTGGTATTGAGTCTGATTGGCCCAAAATGTCTGACAATTGGGCCAGGATTTCTCAGAGATTTAGAAAGAAGCTCGGGGCGCCTGGGCGGCTCGGTCCGTTGAGCGTCTGATTTTGGCTCAGGTCATGATCTCACGGTTCATGGGTTCGAGCCCCATGTCAGGCTCTGTGCTGACAGCTCGGTTCTGTGGAGCCTAAAGCCTGCTTTGGATTCTGTGTCTCCCCCTCTTTCTGCTCCTTCCCTGCTCGTGCTCTCTCTCTGTCTCTCAAAAATGAATATATGTTAAGGGGCGCCTGGGTGGCTTAGTCGGTGAAGCGTCCGACTTTCGCTTAGGTCATGATCTCGCGGTTCATGGGTTTGAGCCCCGCGTCGGGCTCTGTGCTGACTGCCAGCTCAGAGCCTGGAGTCTGTTTCAGTCTGTGACCCCCTCTCTCTCTGACCCTCCCCTGCTCACGCTGTCTCTCTCTCTCTCTCCTAGAAATAAATAAAACATTAAAAAAATTTTTTTTTTAAAATGAATATATGTTAAAAAGAAATTTTTTTAAATAAAAAGAAGGTTTTGTATTGTTCCCTTCTAGGAAGGGGGTGGAGGTCAGACAGCAAAAGGTTGACCCGGGTCTTGGGGACCCCCACTTCAGAAGCCTGGACAGGACAGCTGTAACATCTGTGCTTTCTGTTTACTGAACATACTTTCTGATTTTCCAAGGAGGCCCGTCTCCTCTGAGCCTCATGCTTCCCTCTCCGCTCTCCCCCTGCAGGGGCGCCGTTTAGGGTAGAGGCTGAGGCCTTGGGAGGTGATGCAGCCTCTGTGGCCGAGCCAGGTCCAGACCCTGGAAGCCTGATTCCTCCCCACGTCCTCCGACACCTCCCCTCCCTCTCCCACCTGGGCTGGGCCAGTTCACTGTCCACCCGCTGGGGGGCCTGGGGGTCACGGGACTTAGCTCTCCTGTTCGCACAGTCGAGCAGATAAAACCTGGCGCCCTTGATGGGGTGGTGAACACAGGAGAATGCAGCTCTGTAAGAGGCCTCAGGTCCAGGAACTGCACAAATAATTCATGAAGTCTCTTGTTATCATTACTGTCAAGCTCCTGCTTCCAGAACTTACTCTCTGAGGCTGCCAGCAGGTCGGCAGTTTGGGCTTCGGCTGCTCTCTTTGCCCTTGATCAGGGACAAGCTTGGCTGACCCACCAGGAGAGCGGCCAGGGGGGTCCCGGGTCGAGCGCGCCCGCTGCGAGCAGGGACTGTGTCCATTACCTGCCGCTGCCTGGGGCTCTGTGCTGAGGATCCCAGGGAGGGAGGCGGTCGGGAGCCCCCAGCTCCCGGGGCTCTCGGAGGCTGCGTCCCCCCCATCCTCCCGTCTGGAGCCGGCCAGGCCCCCCTCCCGTGGGCTGTGCTGGGCTCTCTGGACCCCGGAAGCCTGTAGGGTCCCCAATCTACCCGACATCATATCAAACATATATCAGAACGCATTCACAGCTCACATACTTATATATTTTTAAATGTATTTTAAAAGATTTTTAGAACCCTTTACAATTGCTTATACATGTTCAGCAAGATCTAAGCTTAGAGAATTCTATGGAAGGAAAAAAAGTCCTAACTGAAGCATTTTCAAATTTAATACCATTTTGATGAATAAGTTTAACAATAAAGTTGGGATGATATAATTAAACTTTGCTAATTTGGGGGCGCCTGGATGGCTCAGTTGGTTAAAGTGTCCGACTTCGGCTCAGGTCATGATCTCACAGTTCATGGGTTCCAGCCCCGTCGGGCTCTGCTGACAGCTCAGAGCCTGGAGCTGCTTCGCATTCTGTGTCTCCCTCTCTCTCTGCTCCTCCCTCACCCCTATTCCTGCTCTGTCTCTCTTTCTCAAAAGTAAACATTGTAAAAAAATTTGTTTTAGTATATGTGCTGCCGAAGCGAGCACTAAAAAAATTTGTTAATTTGGATTTTGTAGGGTTCTCTTTATATCTTGGAGCCTAAGATATAAATATAGTATTTTAATATAAATAAATATATAATACATAATATCAATAATGTTATAATTTATAATATAAATGTTAATGTTATAAATAATATAAATAATTTTTTTAAGTTTTTTAAATGCTGAGTACAGTATTATGCTCAGCATGTTTTTAAATGTTTTATTTATTTCTGAGAGAGAGAGAGAGAGACAGCATGAGCAGGGGAGGGTCAGAGAGAGAAGGAGATACAGAACCTGAAGCAGGCTCCAGGCTCTGAGGTAGCTGTTAGCACAGAGCCCGACGTGGGGCACGAACCTACGAACTGTGCGATCATGACCTGAGCTAAAGTCAGGCGCTTAACCGACTGAGCCATCCAGGCACCCCATAAATAAAAATAAATTTATATTTATTAATTAAATATAAATAATTTAATTTACTTAATTATTTAATATATTAATTTTATGTTATATATAATATACATATTTATTATATATGTATTTTGATATTTATATAAGAATATATATTTAAATTTTATGTTTTAAATATATTTAATAATTATTATTTGATTATATTAATTATTTAATTTATATTATAAATAATATAGGTATTATTTATATTATAATACAAATATAAGTCTCCTAGTCTGAGGCTTATCTACTATATATAGAATCACATTTATAAATAATTTGTATCTAGATTATGTTTCTAATACAAATAATAATGGTATAAATTAAAAGATATATGCATATTTTTTAATAGACTTTTTTTAAGGAGAGTTTTTTTTTAATGTTTTATTTATTTCTGAGAGAGAGAGACAGACAACGTGAGCAGGGGCGGGGTCAGAGAGAGGGAGATACATAATCTGAAACAGGCTCCAGACCCTGAGCTAGCCGTCAGCACAGAGTCTAACAGGGTGCTCGAACCCATGAACCGTGCGATCATGACCTGAGCCGAAGTCGGATGCTTAACTGGCTGAGCCACCCAGGTGCCCCAAGGGCAGTTTTAAGTTCACAGCAAAATTAAGTGGAAAGTACAGGGATTTCCCATATATCCCCTGCTCCCACATACGTTGTCTCCTCCATTACCACTATCACTCACCAGAATGGTACATTTTTTCTTTATACCAAGGGTAAACTGACCTTGACACATCATAATCACCAGAAGTCCATAACCTACCTTAGGGGTCACTCTTGGTGTTATACATTTGACGGGCTTGCACAGATGCGGGATGACATGTGCTCCCCATGATAGCATCATACAGCATCTTCATGGCCCTAATTACTCTCTTTGCCCTGTCTGCACTCATCTCTCCCCCCACTGCCCTTGACAGCCACGGATTCTTTTACTGTCTCCACAGTTTTGATTTTTCCAGAATGTCATAGAGTTGGAATCCTATGGCACTGAATCCTTTTCAGAGTGGCTTCTTGCACTTAGTGATACATTTAAGTTTCCTCCATGTCTTTTCATGACTAGATAGATAGCTCATTGTGGTTTAGCACTGAATAATGTCCCATTGTCTGGATGGACATCTTGGCTGCTTTCAAATTTCAGCAATTGTGAACAAAGCTGTTATAAACATCTATGTGCAGATCCATGGACATAACTTTTCAGCTCCATTGGGTAAATACCAAGGAGCATGAATACTGGTATGGTAAGAATGGGTTTAGCTTTTTTTTTAATTTTTAAAAATTTTTTAAATATTTTTATATTTCTAGGAGAGAGAGAGAGAGACAGCATGAGCAGGGGAGAGTCAGAGACAGAGGGAGATACGGACTCTGAAATAGGCTCCAGGCTCTGAGCTGGCAGTCAGCACAGAGCCCAACGCGGGGCTCGAACTCACGAACCGCAAGATCATGACCTAAGTGAAAGTCGGATGCTTAACCGACTAAGCCACCCAGGCGCCCCAGAATGGGTTTAGTTTTGTAGGAAACTGCCAAGTGTTCTTCCCAAGTGTCTGCACTGTGTTGCGTTGAGTGAGTGAGCAATGAGTACCGTCATATCTCAGTCTCCTCCAACTGGGCTCAGTTTCTCAGTGTTTCTTTGACCTTCGTGGCTTCAACACTTTGCTGTCCTTTCTTGAGCACAGAAAACGCTCAGGTCATGTGCTTTTCCGGGCCCGATAAGAAGCTGGTTGAATTAGTTTCCAATAAAAGAGAGCAACTTCTGCTAAAAATTACATCAATTTTCAGAATCTGGAAAGTTCAGTGAGTTGATTTTTGGGGACAGGTATTTGGTCTCACCTTTTCAAAGGCACAGCAACGTGCTCTGAATTGCTGCCATTTTTTGACCCAGGCTGTGCGATCCTGTTGATAAAACCTGAGGAGTGAAACACTCTGTCTGCAGGGAATTGTGTTTTAGGGAAACATACCTGCCAGGAGTTTTGGTATCGCTCATACGGGGCTAATTGTCCAATTAGGAAGCTCCGGCTAGTCGTCTGCTTTCCAATCTCTCAGCAGATGACTTTGTACATCTTTTATTTTCTTTACTTATTTATAAAATATTTTTTATAGTTTATTTATATATTTTGAGAGAGAGTGCATGACTGGGTGAGGGAGAGAGAGAGAGAGGGAGGAAGAGAAAGAATCCCAAGCAGGCTCCACTCGTCAGCACAAAGCCCAGTGGGGGGCTTGAACTCACAAACCATGAGATGATGACCTGAGGTGAAGTCAGGCACTTAACCAACTGAGTCACCCAGGCGCCCCTGTACATCTTCTTTTAAAGGCTCTTCCATTTCTTTCTTTTCATGTGAGCATTGATTTGGAGGCTGGCCACATTTTAAGCATTAAATACATAGCACCTGCTCTACCAAAGGGCATGTGAAAATCTTTGGGGCCAGATTCTTGCTTCACACATATGAACTTAGTCACAGCTCCCTGACACTTTAGACAACTTGGAAGGGAAGCAGAGGACATTTGACAGATATCAAATACCTAATCTTTACTCTTTTTTAAAATGTTTATTTATTTTTGAGAAAGAGAGAGACAAAGCGGGAGCAGGGGAGGGGCAGAGCGAGAGGGAGACACAGAATCCGAAGCAGGTTCCAGGCTCTGAGCCATTACCACAGAGCCCGACCTGGGGCTCAAACTCACGAACTACGAGATCATGACCTGAGTTGAAGTTGGACGCTTAACCTACTGAGCCACCCAGGCGCCCCACCTAATCTTTGCCTTTTAGGAAAACCTATTTTGTTTAAAACCATCTTTGATGACTTTAAATAGACCTCGCTAACAGAATAGATGTTGCCTGTTCCTGGCCAAGTCCTAAACTATATCCTCATAGATATTTTTCTTAGTCACTCTCTGCTGTCACTCTTTAGGTCTCCCTTTTGCCTGGCTCATTCCAAAAGACAGAGATGTCTCTGAGCCCCGAGACAGTGCAATGACACTGCAGCTGGGGGAGCAGAGTGGCCTCCCTGTGGGAAGCCTGTAGGGTCAGGAGGGAGCTGGAAGAGCAATCCGTTTCCTGTGGGCAAGAACCTCACATCTGAACGCACCCATTGACAACCACATCAGGTGAAATCCCAAGCCGCGGGTTGGTAGGTTTCCTGACTTGCTGCAGAATTTGGTCTCTTGTCTTTTGAAGACAAGTTGAGCCTGTAATGGTGACATCCTGTCCTGGCCACACCCCGTTCTTGGCCTCGTCTCCCCTCCACAGATGAGCTGTGTCACTGAGCAAGTCTCTCCACTTCCCAGGGTTGACTTCCTTGTCCATAACCTAACAGTGTTGAAGCCCTATAGGGATGTTTCCAAAACGCTACACAAAGCAGGGATTTTCTTTTCTTTTCTTTTTAAAGTTTAATTATTTATTCTGAGAGAGACAGAGAGAACATGAGCAGGGGAGGGGGAGAGAGAATCCCAAGTAGGCTCTATGCCAGCAGTCAGCAAAGAGCCCGATGAGGGGCTTGAACTCACGAACCATGAGATCGTGACCTGGGCCAAAACAAAGAGTCGGATGTTCAACCGACTTAGCCATCCAGGCGCCCCCAGGACGAGGATTTTAAACACCTCAGCCTAGCCTCACAACAGCATTCTGGGTAGTAAAAGGCATCAAACTAGTCTCGAGAGGCCCCCCTTCCTATTCCTACACTGCGGGAAAATTCCAGAATTGGCTAGAAGTGGAGAGTGGAATTGTGGTTTCTATGCCCACCGGCCATGTTTTCTCAGGGCCTCCCCCTTCCCCAGGCTGACAAGCTGGCCCTGGCCCTGACCTCCAGCTCTGGGTGGGAAGGTGTGTGCCCCTGTGGGGGGCGCCTGCCCAGCCTGGCTCACCCAGGGCTGGTCCCCCATCCTGCCCTGAGTGCCGGCCACCTCCTCCCTGTGGGCGGCCCCGCTCGCGGCGTCCTAAGCCAGCATAGTACTGGCCTGCCCCGTGAGTAGGCAGGTGACCGGGGAGCTGCGCGACCCGTGCGTCCCCCTCTGTACCACTCACACCTTCGCCTTCCCCCCAGTGCAGATCAGCCTACCCCCCACCATGCGCATGGCGGCCGCCGACGGCACCGAGTACATAGCCAAGCAGATGCACTTCCACTGGGGTGGCGAGTCCTTGGAGGTCAGCGGCTCCGAGCACACCGTCGACGGGATCAGATTTGTGGCTGAGGTACTGTGAGGACCCCGGCCGGGTCCTTTTTTCCTCAAACCCCACAGTCACTTTCCTTAGCCAAAAAGATGGTGTCATGGTCAAGTCACTGTAAGGTTGACTTTATTTTTCATTCATTCATAACTATTCATTGATCCCTGCTGTGTGCTGGGGGTTCAGGCAGGGTCCCTGCTCTCACGGAAGCCACAGCAGGGCACGGGGCAAGCCTTCTTCGGGTTCAGCCCAGTTTCTTTCTTTCTTCCTTCCTTCCTTTCTTTCTTTCTTTCTCTTCCTTCCTTCCTTTTCTTTTTCTTCCTTCCTTCCTTCTTTTCTTTTCTTTCTTTCTTCCTTCCTTCCTTTCTTTCTTCCTTCTTTTTTTCTCTTTCTTTCTTTTTCTTCCTTCCTTCCTTTTCTCTCTCTTTTTCTTCCTTCCTTCCTTTTTTCTTTTTCTTCCTTCCTTTCTTTTTCTTTCCTCCTTCCTTCCTTCCTTTCTTCTTTCTTTCTTTCTTTCTTTCATTCTTTCTCTTCCTTCCTTCCTTTTCTTTTTCTTCCTTCCTTCTTTTCTTTTTCTTCCTTCCTTCTTTTCTTTTTCTTCCTTCCTTCTTTTCTTTTCTTTCTTTCTTTCTTCCTTCCTTTCTTTCTTTCTTCCTTCTTTTTTTCTCTTTCTTTCTTTTTCTTCCTTCCTTCCTTTTCTCTCTCTTTTTCTTCCTTCCTTCCTTTTTTCTTTTTTTTCCTTCCTTTTTTTTTCTTTCCTCCTTCCTTCCTTCCTTCCTTCCTTCCTTCCTTCCTTCCTTCCTTCCTTCCTTTCTTTCTTTCTTTCTTTCTTTCTTTCTTTCTTTCTTTCTTTCTTTCACGGGTGGGGGAGAGGGACAGGGGGAGAGAGAGAGAGAGAAAGAGAGAGAGAATCCCAAGTAGGCTTCACACTCAGGGTGGAGCTGGACACAGGGCTTGATCCCATGACCCTGGGATCATGACCAAAATTAAGAGTCGGATGCTCAATCAACTGAACCACCCAGGTGCTACAGTGTCAGCCAAATTTCTGGATTTTCAGGGTTGTCTCTCTTGTGTAGATTTGTCCTTAGGATGATGACAGGTTTACAGTGTCCTCCAGGGCAAGGTGACTCTTGCCATCTTCAAGAGAACCCATATGAGCCCCTTGGATGCTACCAGCTTGTCTTCCCAGAGGGAGGTGGGGTCAGGGAAATGCCCTTGAATTGCCATCTTCCCAGAATCCCACTCATGGCTCTTTCTATTCTTGGAGAACTTTCTGGTCTCGGGTAGATCTCATACCCAAATGGAGGGAAGTCAGAGTTGTTTGTGTGGGACAGGCTGAGGCCTTGGGTGGAGTATCTTTCTTTTCATTCCTCCCTGAAAACCTGAAGCATTTGAAGTCTACACAGACTGCCCTTGACTTAGCCTCTCTTTCTCCCACAGATTCATATCGTTCACTACAATTCTAAATACAAGAGCTACAGTGTAGCCCAGAGCGCACCAGATGGCTTAGCAGTGCTTGCGGCCCTCATTAAGGTAAGCTGAAACTACACGTGTGAAGTCATTGGCTGATGTCCGGAGGATTAAGTGTAGACAAAGGGCCTTCCTTCCAGCCCCTCCTGTCTGTTTCTAAGTTCATCACTCTTGGAAGCACCAACTCAATGAATATCTACCCTTTTCTAGCCCGTGCTCACAGTCGCTGTGTTCCTTCTGTGTCATCAATCTTGGGGACCTTGGACAAGTCAGACAATTGCCTTAAAAGACCTAGGATCACAGGAGATTGACTAGACATAAGCTGATCTGAGGGCAAGGGGTAACCAGCTATCTGGTGGATAAAGGCACTACCTCTCTGCGTTTCTCAGAAAGTCTGGAGGGCGGGACTTGTGGCTAGGTGGCCGGAAGTGATCAGTGAATTCAATTTCCCCCCAGACAAGTATTAGGTTGGATGAAATTGTCAAAAACAATCCTTATCCTGCTCTGGAAATGGGCCAAAGGAAAACAACAAGTTGAGGCATTTATCTGTGAATAATGGCTAGAATTTTGAGTAAAAAAAATGGGTCTATTCCTGTCGGCACCCTCCAGCTTGGTCAGAAGGGTAGTTTTATTGGGGCCGGCTGGACAGAAGGACCACTGCCTGGGGGTGAGGGACTCACCTGATGTGGAGTCTGAGTTGAAACCCGTGCCCCCGAGGCATTACCAGTAAGAGCAGCCTGATAGAAAAGACAGAAAACAGAGGGAAATTTGCGGCTCTGATAGTCTGAGGTTGTAGTCCTGGCTGGGATGAGTGGTAAGTGACAGACTCATCAGAAATGTAACGGGGGACTCTGGAAATGAGAGCCACAGAAGGGCTGTGCAAGCTTCCCGAGATGGCCTGATAGTAAAAGCTGAGGCTGAGGCTGAGGCTGATAACTGGCTGAACTTTGAACGTGCTTCTCAACTCGCACACAGATCCATCAGCAGAGGGTACAAATCTCATGGGCCCGAGGGGTTGGAGCACAGCCTCTGCTGTAATCACTGACTGACCACAAAACTATGCTGATGTTCCAGGGTCCCTAGAGGTCCCAAGGAATCCAGGCTGAAAATAAAATGTAAGAACTGAGCAGAAGTGACGCCTGGCTGGCTCAGTTGGTAGAGCACGCAACTCTTGACCTCAGGGCTGTGAGCGCAAGCCCCACGTTGGGTGTGAATCCTACTTAAAGGGCAAAGAATGAAATAAAATAAAAAGAATTGAGCAGAGACATCAGCTTCTGCACATGGCTGGGGAGACATACCCTGCTAGTGAAACCCATGCAAATTATTAAACACACACAAACTCTCAGGACGCTTTTTAAAATCAGGATTCATATTTGCTGCCATATATTATCTAAAAAGTCCAGTTAAAAAACATTGAGCATGCAAAGAAATAGGAAAATATGATCTATTTTTAGGAGGAAAAAAGTGCAGTCAACAGAAAGTGACTCTGAGTGGACCCAGAGTAAGTTAGCAGACTCGGCTTTAGTAATTTATTTTTATTTTATTTCTTTTTTTTCTTTTATAATTTATTGTCAAGTTGGTTTCCATATAACACCCAGTGCTCATCCCCATAGTGCCCTCCTCCATGCCCATCTCCCCCCTCCCCCCCCACACCCATCAGTCCTCAGTTTGTCCTCAGCATTCAAGAGTCTCTCACGGTTTGCCTCCCTCCCCCTCCCCCACTATTTCCCCCCTTCTTCTCCCCCATGGTCCTCAGTTAACTTCCTCCTAATCCTCCTATATGTGCAAACATGTGGTATCTGTCCTTCTCTGCCTGACTGATTTCGCTCAGCATAACACCCTCAAATTCCATCCACGTTGCTACACATGGCCAGAGTTCATTCTTTCTCATTGCCATGTCGTATTCCATTGTAAGTTATTTATTAAAAAATTTTTTTAATGTTTTATTTATTTTTGAGAAAGAGAGAGAGAAACAGTGTGAGCAGGAGAGGGACAGAAAGAGAAGGAGACACAGAATCCAAAGACAGGCTCCAGGCTCTGAGCTGTCAGCACAGAGCCCGATGCGGGGCTTGAACTCGTGAACTGTGAGATCATGACCTGAGCCAAAGCCAGACGCTTAACCGACTGAGCCACCCAGGTGCCCTTATTTTTAAATGTTTATTTAAATGTCCAAGATAGCTCTATTTCTTTCCCACCATTTGTCCTATTTTTGTCATTGACACTACAATAATAAACCCAACAATAAGTAGTATAATGATTGCTTTAAATAGTCATTGGGTTTTTTTAATTTTAAATGTTTAATTTCTTTAAAAGTTTATTTATTTATTTTGAGAGAGACAGAGACAGTGTGAGTAGGGGAGGGGTTGGAGAGAGAGGGGGAGAGAGAGAGAGAGAGAAAGAGAGAGAGAGAAAGAGAGAGAATCCCAAGCAGCCTCCACACTGTCAGCACAGAACCTGATGCAGGGCTCAAACTCATGAACTGTGAGATCACGACCTGAACCAAAATCAAAAGTCAGATGCGTAACTGACTGAGCGACCCACATGTGCCCCTTTTCTTTTTTTAAAAGTAGGCTTCATGTCCTGCATGGAGCCCAATGCAGGGCTTGAACTCATGATCCTGAGATCAAGACCTGAGTTGAAATCAAGAGCCGCACGCTCAACCAACTGAGCCACCCAGAGGTCCCTGATGACTTGTTTCTAATGAGAAGTCAGCCATTAATTGTACTGTTGGGCCCCTATCTATAAAAAAATATTTTTTCTCTTGTTGATTTCGACAGTTTGAATCTGACTCTGATTAGACATGGGCTTTGCTCGGTTTCCTGGTTTGGTAAATTAATTTTTTTCATCAAATTTGGGAAATCTGGGGCCATGTTTCTTCACCATTTTTTCTGTCACTTTCTTTTTCTCTTCTCCAACACTCTCACATGTAAGTTGGGCTGTGTGATCTTGTTCCCATGAATCTCTAAGGCTCTGTTCAATTTTCTTCAATCTTTTTTCTTGGTTCCTCAGATTGGGTAATTTGTTTGATCTCTCTCCAGATGCACTGACTCTTTCATCTGCTGCCTCATATCTGCTTTGAGACCATGTTGTGAAGTTTTCATTTTGTTTATTATACTTTTGAACTCTAGACTTTCCATTAGGTGCATTTTTGTGATTTCTATTTCTCTGTTGAGATTTCCCTTTTTCTGAGTCATTGTCATCATATTTTCCTTTAATTCTTTGAACATAATTATGGTAATTGTTTTTGTAAAATTTTTTAACGTTTATTTATTATTGAGACAGAGAGAAACAGAGCATGAGTGTGGGAGGGGCAGAGAGAGAGGGAGACACAGAATCCGAAGCAGATTCCAGGCTCTGAGCTGTCAGCATAGAACCAGACACAGGGCTCGAAGCCACAAGTCATGAGATCATGGCCTGAGCCAAAGTCGGAAGCTTAACCGACGGAGCCACCCAGGCGCCCCAGTAATTGTTTTAAAGTCCTGTCTGCTAAGGGTGCCTGCGTGGCTTAGTTGGTTGAATGCCTGACTTTGGCTTAGGTCATGATCTTACGTTCATGAGTTCAAGCCCCACATCGGGCTCTCTGATGTTTGCATCTAAATTATACACGAAGCTTTATCACAGGTATGTGTGTATTGGAAAAAGCATAGTATATAGAGGCTTTGGTGTCATGCATGGCTTCAGCCATCAACTGGGGGCCTTGGAATGTATTCCCTTCACAGAAGGGGGAACCGCTGTAATCACTGAAATGACCAGCAGCAATTAGAAAAGGTTAAATGGCACACTGAAAGTATTTGTTGGACACAAAAGCTGAAGCAGAGAAACAAGAAAACCATGAGGCATCTAGAAAACAAATAGCGCGTAGCTGTCATAAATCCAAGAAACTGAAATTCATACACAGTTGAAAGAAGAATCGATCAATGCCGCGGACTGAAGAGAACCATTGAACATTCACCTTTTCCACCAAAGGCAATTTTTCTGACTTCTTTTTATAGTTTTTTAAGGTTTATTTGCTTATTATCTTGAGGGAGGGGCAGAGAGAGAGAGAGAGAGAGGGAGAGAGAAAGAATCCCAAGCAGGCTCTGAGCTGTCAGCACAGAGCCCGACTTGGGGCTTGATCTCACGAACCGTGTGATCATGACCTGAGCCGAGATCAAGAGTCGGGTGTTCAACTGACTGAGCCACCCGGGTGCCCCAGGAATTCTTCTGGCTTCTGAAAAGTCAACACCCACGCAAAAAATAGCAACCTGGCAGTGGGCAGAATTGCAGCAGCTTTGCCGCGGCCAGATGACTGTCCTCGGCTCCATTGCCAGTGCTGGGGATGACGAAGGGGCGCATGAGACCAAGCCCCGTTCATCACAGTGAATCCTCCCGAGCTGACCCTGCCCGCACAGAGTCACTGGGGGTATTGTTACCCCGGTTCCCCGAGCGCCTCCCCCGTGACCGCCAGGATGCTCTTCCTCGAAGTTGCCACCATGTTTCAGTCTGGTCCCCCTGGAAGAGACGAGCGAGCCCAGGCAGTTGGTGGCAAAGACCAGCCAGACTACCTGTCCCGACACAAGTGGGGATGCGGATGGGCTGTGTCCCCCCTGCCCTCGAGGCTCTGCCCAACCCGCAGGGATACCGACTGCTGGACGGGGTGGGGACCGGACGGATGGAGGTCCCCTCTCCCGAGGTTGACGCCCTGCCTTTCCCCCCGCAGGTCGAGGATTACGGTGAAAACACGTACTACAGCAGCTTCATTTCCCAGCTGGACAGCATCAGGCATCCAGGTGAGAAAGGCAACGAAAGCTGCAAGAGCACGAGGTGGAGACGGGGTGATGGCGCTGGAGAGGGTGGCGCGCAGGCCCCGCCAGGGGAACAGGGGCCCCGTTCCAGCAATGCCTGCTGTTGGCGCAGGCTGGGAACACCTCCGGGAAGCCTCTGGTCGGAAGTTCCGCCGGTCGATTCCCACCACCGGAGGCTCCGCTGGCCAGGCTGCCACCGACCGGGGGTATCTTCACCTCACGGCTCTCTCCTCTGGCTCCAGCTGGTAGCGATGAGCCTGGGCGCTAGAGACAGAGAGGAGGGGGTGAGGGGTGTCTTTCTTAGCTTCGGGCTGGGAAGCACCTCCAGAGCGAAGTCTGTCCCCATCACGCCTGGACACACAGACACGTGGGGCTGGTCTCCTTTCCTCTGCGTCCCGAAGGCAGAATTCTTGTCTGAGGGGCCGCCGACGCCTATGACCCAGGACCTGAGCTACGGCCACGTCGGCTTTGATGCCTTTGTTTTATGCTTCTGACTTTGACCTCCTCTCCCAGACTCCAGCTCCCTGAGTTCAGTTCTGACCTCCTGGCCTCCAGCCCACGCATGTTCCATTCTGTCTCGTCACGCCTTGTCCCTTTGATCTCTCTGTGCTTGGTGGCCCCGCATTCTGCCCCTCCGTCCCTCCACAGGCTCACCGGGCAAAGCTCCACTTGGCTCTACTCAGAGCCCGGAGCCAAATGGCTGGCTGTGGCTGGACAGACACACAGACACCTGACTGCTGTTGTTTTTATTCATAGCTGCAAAGATGAACATGTACTAACACTGCCCGGAAATCCTAAGATCTTCCCCTGCGCGTTTCTTCTCCCCTCTCTCGAGTGCTTACTTCCCAGTTCTCCCCTCCACCTGCCACAGAGCGCCTCCGCCCCGGCCCGCTTCTCCGGGGGAGGGGCAGTCACACACCCACGCACCTTCTTTTCTTCTTTATTTAATGTTTATTATTTTTGAGAGAGGGGTGGGGAGGGGCAGAGAGAGAGGTGGCGGGGGGGGAACACAGAATCTGAAGCAGCTCCAGGCTCTGAGCTGTCAGCACAGAGCCCAACACGGGGCTCGAACCCACGATCCGTGAGATCATGACCTGAGCCGAAGTTGGACGCTTAACTGACTGAGCCACCCAGGCGCCCCTCTATCCACCCATTTCAAAGTGAGCCCAAACCAAGAAATCTTGTTCTCTATTCGAGAGTTCTTACTCAGAAGCCCCTAGCAGTCGTGATTAATCTCTTTCATTTATCATAAAGTGATTCCTCTGCTCAGCAGTGCTGATGACAGTTACACTCGTGAGTACTTTCCTCTGTGCGAGTTCAATGGCCGCCTTGAGCCCCACAGCAATCCTACCCTGAACATTCCCTGTTCACAGAGGAGGGAGCAACCTCTGGGGAGTTGGCACCCAGCAGCACCCCTCGCCCGGGAGGAGGTGTCTGAGCGGGTCTCTCCTCAGAGTCTTGTCTCTTCCTTCTAGGAAGCAGCAAACTGGGTGAATGTCTCCCACGATCAGCTTCTATGTTATTCTGCTGAATCAGGAGGTTCAGACTTGGAGAGGTCTGAGCCTGAGCTGTCCCCCCTTGTTAGGGACTAGAGTCCCCTAACATTCCTTTATCTTTTGGCCCCTCCGTTAGGACAGAGCACAGTTCTGAGCGGCCTTGACATTCGGGACATGCTCCCAGACAACGTGCATGACTACTACAGCTACAAAGGATCACTCACCACCCCTCCCTGTACCGAGAACGTCAACTGGTTTGTGCTGGCAAATCCCATCAAGTTCTCCAGGGCACAGGTAACGCCCGGCGTTGCCCCAGCAACGTCTCCCCTTTGGAGCGCCCGGCTAACAGGAGTGCTCCCCTACATCCCACTTGATGCCAATGCCTGG
This sequence comes from Hyaena hyaena, assembly GCF_003009895.1. Taxonomy (NCBI): domain Eukaryota; kingdom Metazoa; phylum Chordata; class Mammalia; order Carnivora; family Hyaenidae; genus Hyaena; species Hyaena hyaena. The sequence goes on along the minus strand of NW_024080726.1, from coordinate 2,374,932 downwards.
GCTCCTACTGTCCTCGCCTGTCCTGTCCTGGGCGATCTATTAAGGGCCGTGGCAGAGATCGACAAGTTGAGGGGTCAGGGGGCCCAAGGAGCCCTCATTGATACAGCAAAAGGTTGGGACTGGACCCCAGTCAGAGGAGAAGGGCCGCATGGAGAAGGCAGCGATTTACCGAGCACTGCTCCCGCTGGGTACTCTTCTAGACCTTTGATAGACAAACCCCCGTCCCCGTAGGGCTAACAGTCCAACGTCATAAGTGGCTTGATGCAAGGACAGCCTCACCATTAGCTCTTTCCCATGCTCACACACCTGCAGCCCTTCGGGGAGAAGAGCTGTGCCCGCCACCTTCCGTCCCCGGCGTAGCATGGGTGCACAGTAAATATTTGTTGGGTTAATTAAAGGACAGATGTTACTGAGGTTTGCGGAGACAACGCTGGCGTTTCCTTCTTCATTTCTCCAACCCAGGAAAAGGGGGGAAGACCCCTCTTGAAGGATGCCCGCACACAAAAATCTGTTTACTTCTTTCTCTCCTTTCTACTGGTGACCAAATGGTCCCAGAAAACAATTAAAAGAGGTTGTTGGAAGAATCAATGGATGGAAGGAAGCATGAATACTCTCCCTGCCACGTAGCAGGATTTGAGATCTTCTCACGCCCGCATTTTCCAGGCTTATATAAATAAATCGAAGCTCTGGTTCAGTTGCTAAATATACCCCTTTACACTATCCAGTACCTCTTCCCCTCCATAACTCCCTTCGTGTGGCCTACAGAGTTGGAAGCTAGAGAATTCCATGATGGATCACCAGAACAATCCCCTCCACAACATCTACCGCATGACCCAGCCCCTGAACAACAGAGTGGTGGAAGCCAACTTCATGAATCTCCCTAACGAGCGTAAGATCAACTATTGTTCATCCTCTGCAATTTTTTGAGTCCCGTTCTCTTCCTTCTCTGGGCGGGTCCATCTCTTCTGGGGATGGATGGAGAGTCATCTAAGGGTAGGAGGCTCAGATGGGCCAGTCTATGCAGGACACGCATGGGCAGAGGAGATGACTCATCTTCCCAGGCCAGACAGTGATGCCAGTGAGAAAAACAGAGAAGACCATGACGATGGACAGTTCGGTGCTTTATTACCTACTTGGTCTTGGCCAGACACAGGAGGAGGGGCAAGATGGTTAGCAACATCCAGACACTCCCATAAGAGTAGAGGTTCAAGTTAGCCTTATTAAGCAGAACTCAAATTATTTCCCTCGTACCTTTATCTTGGTCTGTTCACAAGACCATCCCCAATTCCCCCACATTCCCGCAAGGTGGGGTTGACTAGGGCACGCATCATTTACAACATTTTCTTGAGGGTCACGCCCCAGACACCAGGGTGCTGGAAGAAGGCATGATTAGTGCAGACAAACCAGGACCCTCTAACCCACTGGGTCAGGCTTCTTGGCTCTCCTCATTTCTGTTTCTGTGGCTGTAAGAATGCAAATATTCTGCAGTTTTCCCATCTTTTTTTATTAAAAAATTTTTTTAAATGTTTTATTTATTTTTTGAGAGAGAGATAGAGACAGTGTGAGCAGGGGAGGGTCAGAAAGAGAGGGAGACACAGAATTAGAAGCAGGCTCCAGGCTCTGAGCTGTCAGCACAGAGCCCGATGCAGGGCTCGAACCCATAAGCCTTGAGATCATGACCTGAGCTGAAATCGGATGCTTAACCAACTGAGCCACCCAGGCGCCCCAAATCCTGAAACCTTTATTTATATTCCTTTAATAGAATTGGTCTCCAATCAATATTGCCTACTCAGTATTACCCCAACTTTATTTTTAAGTTTATGTATTTATTTATTTTGAAAGAAAGAGAGAGAGCATGAGCAGGGAGGGGGCAGAGAAGGGAAGAGAGAGAATCCCAAGCAGGCTCCACACCATCAGTGCAGAGTCCAAGTCGGGACTTGAACCCACAAATCGTGAGATCATGACCTGAGCCGAAATCCAAAATTGGACGCTTAACTGATGGAGCCACCCAGGCGCCCCAGTGTTAACCCAACTTAATATGTATTTTTCAAAACTTTCAAATCTCCATACACGCTCCCCTCCCCCACCACCAACAAAGGCCCTTCTGTGATTTTCTCCCCATCCTTCCTTCCCGGTTCATTGATTGTTTTCTCTTGCATTGGTTTGCCCCTCTAACAATACTACCAGAGGAAAAATGACACCGGATGGCTCATAACTACCTGGTCCCACCCCGTTGGGTTATACTATCAACCCATCAATGAAGAGTGGCCTGACAAAGAAGGTCAGTTACAAAAACAAGATAACGGCCACAGAGAGATGTTTCGTAATTCATTTACTAGAAAACACTATGTCCCCTCAGCTTAAGGGCTAACGAGCGTCATATGAGGAACCAAGTTCCGTGAGTTAGGATCACCTTTAACATATCGCCCCTTGGATTCTACCAGCTCACAAGCCTAAATTCAGACACAGTGAGATGCTAGAAGCCGGTGGGGTGGGAACATGGGCGGCATTCTAAGGGACCAAACATCCTTCCCATAAGTGCATGTGTGGGGAATGGCATCTGGCGGTCCCACATCCCAGTTTTCACGAGGACCGCCAAAGGTTCCACCTTTTCATACTAACTCTTCTTTTATGGGATGTATTCTAGGTTCTGAGTTCCAGCTTTACCTAACCAAGTTCAACGATAAGCTTGAAAGCTTGAAGAAACTTCTGGAAAAGAAGTAAGGGAAGGAAATCCACCAAGGGTAGGGAGCTTGAAACGTATGGTACTCAGGACGAGGCAGCCGTCCCTTGAGCCCACACCCTGCCGCGGCTCCGAGAAACTCTATGTCCGGATTGTATGCTCCCCGAGGCGCCTGTTGGGTTTCTGAGTAAGATGGGGAACCGTCATCCCCGAGCAGAAGGGAAGCGGGTGAGTTAGAGGACATCCCGGGGGACTGACTGGAAAAGAGATGTGAAGGACACGGAGCCCTAACGATCTTCCCATCAAATCATGCATGTTGGTCTGTGTAAATTACGAAGCAACCCAAAACTTCCCTGTGGGATTTGGGTGTAATAAAATAACTTTGAGAATTTGTCATTTGAAAAGTTCTCTTTTCTATTCCTTTGTACCATGTCGAATATGCGTCCTATGCCCTCCGTGCAGGGACACAGGCGGACAGAGATCGGGGGGGGGGGGGCGGTTCCAGGACCAGCATACGGGAGAAGGAAAGACAGTCTTACTTTGGGGACTTGCCGGTGGGGAGGTCTGGAGCACGGGCCACGATGCGTGAGCAAAAGAAAGAGCGGGGGGTGGGAGGAAGGAGGGGGGCCCCCGGGTGGCTCAGTCGGTTAAGCGTCCGACTCGATTTTGGCTCAGGTCATGATCTCACGGTTTGTGGATTCGAGCCCTGTGTTGGGCTCCGTGCTGACAGAATGGAGCCTGCTTGGGATTCTTTCTCTCTCTCTCTCCTTCTCTTAAAATAAATAAATAAACTTAAAAAAAATTTAAAAAACGATAGCCAAACTATGGAAAGAGACCGTCCATTGATAGATGAATGGATAAAGAAGACGTGGGACACTCAGCCATCAGAAAGAAGGAAATCCTGCCACGTCTGCAATAACATGGTGGAGCCGGAGGGTCTGATGCTAAGTGAAGTAAGTCAATCATAGAAAGACAAAGACCATATGATTTTAGTCATATGTGGAATTTAAGAAACCGAACAGACGACCATATTGGGGGGGGGGGGTGGGAAACAAACCATCAGAAACTCTTCACAATAGATAACCAACAGGGCTGATGGAGGGAGGTGGGTACTCAGGAGGCACTTCTGGGGATGAGCACCGGGCGTCGTATGGAAGTGATGAATCACTGAATTCTACTCCTGAAACCAATATTGCCCTGTATGTTAACCAACTAGAATTTCAACAATTTTTTTTTTAAATGTTCACATCAGAATTACCTGTAATTGAAACGTACGGGGAACAGGGCTGGCTGGCTGGCCCAGTCAGTGGAGCCTGGGACTCTTAATCTCGGGGGTTGTGGGTTTAAGCCCCACATTGAGCATAGAGTTACTTAAAATATTTTTTTAAAAAGTTGAACAAGGGGCGCCTGGGTGGCTTAGTCGGTTAAGCGTCCGACTTTGGCTTAGGTCATGATCTCGCGGTTCGTGGGTTCGAGCCCCGCGTCGGGCTCTGTGCTGACTGCCAGCTCAGAGCCTGGAGCCTGTTTCAGTCTGTGACTCCCTCTCTCTCTGACCCTCCCCTGCTCATGCTGTCTCTCTCTCTCTCCTAGAAATAAATAAAACATTAAAAAAAATTTTTTTAATTAAAAAAAAATAAAAAGTTGAACAATAACAAAATGATTGTACACACATATAATCTTAAGTGGCACAGTACATCGTAAGGGTGATTCATGAGAAAAACACCAAATGCAGAGTGGTGGTGGCGTCCATTATGGGGAGAGGGGGAGGGGAACACAGGGCCTTCAACTGCATCTGTGATGATGTATTGCTTTAGATGGGTGGTGGAGGCACGGGTGTTCATTACTCTTTATTAATTATTATTTATTCCTTTAAAAACATGAATCTGATCACATCACATTCCTACTCAAAACCCTCTAATGGTTTCCCTTTGGAAAATAAAAACTTCAACAAAATACCAAGACCCTCATTGTGGTCTTCACCATTTGGCCCCAACCACTTCCTGGATATCATCTTTTCCTTTTGCTCCCTGAGCTCAGGCCCTAGTAGTCCACAGACATGCCAAACATATTTTAACCACAGGGCCTTTGCACATACTCATCTCACCACCGTGACTCTAAGGCCCAGGCTTCTGCTCTTTCTTGCCATGCTGCTCCATCCACATCACCACGAAAGCCACCAGGCCATCTTCTGTTTTAGTCTAGACGTTGACAGTGAGCTTGAGATGACCCTGTGTGTCTCAGGCAACAACGAGGTGGGCTGCCTCACCATTCCGCCCTGAACTGTGATCCCAGAGCTGGGCCCATTGCTGTGTGTTCAGGGCAGGCTCCTCTGTGGACTGGGAGAGGAGGGTGCCGAATGGCCTCAGCAGCGATGCGTTGTGCAGGAGGGAGGGATTGTCACCCGGGGCCGAGTCACCGCTCTGGAACCCTCTGCTACCGATTCCTGCGGCCTCCCTGGGCCACCGGCAGATTTGGACAACGGCCCAGGGCGGATGCACAGCTCCAAGCGCAGGCAGTGAGGCGGGTGGGGGCTCAGCACTGACCCAGCTTCCCGGACGGTTTAACCATAAGGGCCGCTCACATCTATGTTGTGCTTCAGAAGTTCCGGAAAGTTCCTCCGGCCTCATCTCGGAGCCTCCGGCAGTGCCAGGCAGTGCGGACTCTGATCTCCGAATCAGGGGCAGGGAAACCGAGGCCCATAGCTCCTCGCGGACAGAACGCTGCTTACAGGCCCGGAGGACGCCCCCTCCGGTATTTATGGGTCCGGGCGTGCAGGGTGCTCACCGCGCTGAGTGTGCTTCCCCAGTGAAGCAGGGGCTTCGGGGTGAGCCATTCCCTGGAAGCCAGGACGTGGCGGGTCTGACCCCAAACCCACTCACCCGGCCTGGGTTCCAGAGGCCCCACTAAGCCGAGCCCCTACCACGTGGGTGCCACACTCCTGGAAGTCAGGGAGGGCCGCAGGAGGCGGGGGCACCTGTTACCCCCCCACCCCCGTGTTTGTGTGTGTGTGTGTGTGTGTGTGTGTGTGGCGGGGGGGGGGGGCGCAGGGAGAGCTTGCCGGGCACAGAAGCAGGAAGGGCCGGTGCTGGAGAAGATGGGGGGCCAGGGTGGTGGGGTGGGGGTAGGAATTGTCCTTGTAGGGAAGTGACCACAGCCCCCGCCCCAGGGCCCCCCGCCCGCCGGCCTGCCCAGCTGGGAGGTCTGGCCTCCTGACCGTGGGGGGTTCAGGGGCTCCTGGGGCAGCGGGGCCTTGGGCCTGCGGAGCCGCCTGGGAGACGCCCGGCATGAGATGGGGAGAGGCACCAGGAAGCCGGCAGGAAGGGTCGGTCCAGCCTGCAGCCCTGGCGGGTAAAATTTTTCTGTTGAAGTTTTTCTTTATTATTATTTTTAATGTTTATTTATTTTTGAGAGACAGACAGAGACAGAGTGCAAGGTGGCGGGGGGCGGGGTGCAGAGCAAGAGGGAGACACAGAATCTGAAACAGGCTCCAGGCTCCGAGCTGTCAGCACAGAGCCCGATGTGGGGCTCGAACCCACGAACCGTGAGATCATGACCTGAGCCGAAGTCAGACGCTTAACAGACTGAGCCCCCCAGGCGCCTCATCAACTGACATTTTTACAGCCTTTCTGGAAACTGTAAGTATTTATTGTTTAATTGTGTTACTGCTTACTGTGAATTTAGGATTCCAACTGTTCCCTATTACAAACAACACAAAAGAGGAATCGGGCTGAGTTTCGTTTAAAAATGAAAACAAACCCAAGAAAAATCTTAAAAGGCTTCAGATGATATTATTTTCGGGTTATGGTTGTTTCGCTCGGGTTGTCGTTGTGAACCCTTTTGTAAGTAAACCGCTGGGGTTAATTCTGCTTTCCCTAAGGTTTCTCCTGGGAGGGGCAGAGCCTCCAAGGGCACATTCTATCCCAGTGACAGAGAACCTGCTCCTCAAACAGCCACAGAGGCGGCTGCACGCTGTCCCTGAAAGACAGCCGGGACGGCCGCCCCCTCGAGGGCACCACCAGGCCAGTCCAGGAGCAGAGGCTGGAAGACCCCCTCGCAGCTCTGGGAATCCCAACGGTCCACCTGGGGTTGTGTGAGTTCATGGTGCTCGCGAGCACTTGCAATAAAATATCCCTTAGAAACAGCCTGTTAGCTGTTCCGTGGTGAGTCTCCCACCAGTGCCAGGATTTCCCAAAGGCTCTTCTGCGTTGGGGCCATTTTGTGAAACACGAAGGAAAGCCGAGGTTTGGCTGAAGATGGATGGGAGGGCGGAGTAGGCAGGTGGTGTTTGCAAAGGAGGTGCTGCCCCCCCGTGGCCACTGTGGGGATGGCCAGGCCTGTGCCCCAGCGAACCTTGGAGATCGATCTTCTCTTCCCATTTTTCACATTGGTAAACTGAGGCTCAAAGGGCCCATAAAGGCCTCGTGGTGAGTTACAGGCATATCAGCAACAAACAGCACAGCCCATGTCCTGAAGCTGCCGTTCTTTCTCTCATAGGAAGGTGTGGGATTGCACGGGGCTGTGGCCTCTCCTGCCTCCACTGTCTGTTTTATGAATTTCTTCCTCCCTTCCTCCCTTCCTCCCTTCCTCCCTTCCTCCCTTCCTCCCTCTTTCCTTCCTTCCTTCCTTCCTTCCTTCCTTCCTTCCTTCCTTCTTCTTTTCTTTCTTTCAAGAGAGGGGGAGACCATGATCAGGTGAAGGGCAGAGAGAGGGCGAGAAGGAGAATCCCAAACAGGCTCCGCGTTGTCATCTTGGAGCTCGATGCGGGGCTCTAACTCATGAACTGTGAGATCATGACCTGAGCCAAAGTCAAGAGTTGGACACTTAACTGACTGAGCCCATCAAGCGCCCTAAAGATTTTATTTTCAAGTCATCTCTACACCGGACGTGGGGCTCGAATCCACAACCCTGAGATTGTGGATCGCACCATCTACCGACTGAGCCAGCCAGGGGCCCCTGATGCACATCTTTCTTAGAAGCAGACACAGATGGCCAAACAGAGCCTTGGACTGGGAAAGAAAGCACCGGCCGGGACCCTTAGCTCTTGTCTGGAGCAAAAGTCCCCACGCTCATGGAGGGGGCCGCTGAGGCAGCGCCCTGTACGTTCTGCTCAGCCCGTGCCCTGCCCCCACCCCGGTCTATCCGTGAGCCCCACTTCGGCCTTGAGCACATGGCCCCCCGCCCACGATACAGGCCCATGCAATGCACATTTAGGAACAAGGAACAGAAGAGCCAAGGGGACGTTCAGTGACTTGCTCCAGGCGTCTCGGATATGAAACGGCAAAGCAAGATCTAGAACGTAGGTCTCCTGTTTCTTAGGCGGGTGATTCCTCTGCCACATTTCCCACCGAGCAGACGTCGGAGGGCTCCTATCAGAAGTTCACTTGTCCCTCCCAGACAGCAAAGCGCTCAGACCCTCCCTGCGGGCGCCCATCAGTCTGTGCAGGTTCAGACCCTGCATCGCCCGTGAAAATCTTCCACTCTGAGGCTCTCGTCAGGATAACGGGAACGATGGCGAAGACGTTATTCATCAGTGGGGCTCCCTTCCCTCGAGGACATGGCTTAGGGACAGACTCTGGGGACAGAGGGGGGCTGAGATGGCAGGTTCTCTCAGACACAAAGACAGCACAAGGTGGGTGTCACGTCCGACCCCGCCCTCACGGCGGTGCCCCGCAGGGGCTCCTGGATGGGCCGAGCCAGAGCTCACGGAGAGATGTCTGCCCCCGACACACGACACACGGTGCATTTGATCTCCTCAACAGCCCTGCGAGGTAGATGCAAATCCAGTTGTTCAGATTGGAAAACGAGACAGACCAGTAACTTAGCAGGATTCACAGCTGTGCTCTCTCGCTCCAGAGTCCACGCTGGAATGGCCATCCTTGGAGGGGATGAACTGCCTGTCAGTGGGGGCATTCAACCAGAGGCTTGAGGACTACGGGAGGGCTGCTGAACAAGGGATTCCTAACAGGGACAGGGACAGGGACTGGGCGATAAAGTCCCTTCCGGGGGTGAAATCCATGATCTCAGGGACGGGTGGGGGTGGGGCGAGGCTAAAGCAAACCTCTCCTGAGCGGGTGCATGGGGACAGCCCCGTGTCCACGCCGGACTCACCAAGCAGCTAAGTGGCAGGCCGGCTGGTTTTCTAGAGAGTGGCCACCAAGGGGGCACTGAGGGGCTGCCTGTGGGACTCCTGGTCCCCATACCCGGGCCAGATCTCTCTCCCTGGGGGTCGGCTTCTCAGAGCCCAAACCTCGCTAGCCGGGCAGTCAGCCAGCCCCGGGGCCCCTCCCTGAGCCCTTCCCGATGCCCCAGCGCCATGCTAGCCTCGGGGAAGCTCAGGGCCATCCAGACCCTGGTGGGCAGGGCCGGGGCCGCCGCCCACCTCCTGGGCACAGCGTCCTCAGCTGTGAAATGAGGGCAGTGACGAGACCATTGCCAAGGCCCCGATATCTGCGACTGTGGAGGTTCAGGGAAGGGAGTGGCCGCCAAGCCCAGGCAGCCGGAACAGCCCAGTCGCTCTCAGTGAAGCTCAGAACAGCACAGTCCAAATTGCAAAGAAGCCCGGATTACGGAATAATGGCAACATGTTGAATGTTTTCTTCATTCAAGTACATAACATAGGGCAGGTTGTTAATAGAGTGCTTACAGGAAGAGGTCCTATGGTCCTGCTTCAATAAAGAATTAATTTTCGGGGCGCCTGGGTGGCTCAGTCGGTTGAGTGTCCAATTTAGGCTCAGGTCATGATCTCACGGTTCATGAGTTCAAGCCCTGCGTCAGGCTCTGTGTTGACAGCTCAGAGCCTGGAGCCTGCTTCAGATTCTGTCTCTCTCTCTCTCTCTGTCCCTTCCCTGCTTGCTCTCTGTCTCTCTCTCTCTCTCAAAAATAAACATTAAAAAAAATTTTTTAAAAGAATTAATTTTCGATTGGCAATGTTTTCTTTTGTGTGTGAAAACTGAATAGCTAGGTTTTTTGAAACCTCGCTTTCTTTAGAGGACTTTCCACCCCTTCCTGCAAATGGCCGACCGTGGCAGGTCAAGTCCAAGTGTACCTGCGAACCTCAAACAGAAGGATCTGGCCAACGGGGGGTTCCACGTGCCTCCCCCGAGATCTTGGCTCACGCCCTCCCTTCCTGGGAACCTTGACTTCGGCATCCTTCCTTATCTCACAGCCACGGCCTTGCACACCTGGTTAGGCATGAACGTTGCTGTGTAAACCAAGCAAAGTGCAAAGGCCTGTTCTTCATTCTCACACAAGGCACGCGGCCGGGGCGTGAGCAGTGACTCCGTCTGAGCCCCAAACCTGAGGACAGCAACGCCGGGGAGGCCGCCCGGGGAGAGGCTGCAGCCGTTAGGACTCGGGGCCGCGGGTCACCTGGCCGTGAACCACACCCCGTGGACCGGCGCCTGGTGACCACCTGCTGGAGGTGCTGGCGCGGCAGCCGCTAAGTACCACCGTGCACGGTGCTCTCGGCGGCTGGACCACGTCCGCGGGGTGGACGGTGGAGGTGATGCTGTTCCGGGCACTGACATGGGCAGTAATCCCGTGGAATTCGGGGACTCGCTTTCGGGGCCTGACGTCCGTGGCCAAGTGGGGACTAGACCCCAGGCCTCTTGGCTTCCAAGGTCACACGACTCCCCGCCACACACACACTGGCCCAGACACGGTGTGGTTTACCAGTGTGAATTTTAAAAAACATTTTTTATCGGTCACTTCTTTCATTTGAAATGTATAACCTGATATTTTGGCGCACATATACATCTATGATATTATCACCTCAGTTAAGATACGGAACATTTCCATTATTCCAAAAGTTACCCCCCGGGAACCCCTGATGTGTTTCTGTAACTTTAGATCAGCTTGCATTTTCTACAATTTTATGTAATTGAACTAATACAGCATGTACTTTTTTTTGGTCTGGCTTCCTTCACTCATCAGAATGACTTAACGATTCACACATGTTGTAGAACTTGCCCTTAATTCAGATCTTTTTCTTGCTGTGGTGCCCTGTTGCATGACTGTCCCACAGCTTGTGCACACACTCACCACAGGATGCACTTCTACATGGTTTCCAGTTCGGGGCCACCCCAAAGAAACCTGCTACAAATATCCGTGTACAAGTGTTTGTGCAGACATATGCTCTACTTTTGTTGGGTAAATACCTCTGAATGGAAGGCAGGCTCACTCAGCACATGCTTGTCTCACTTTTTAAGGGACTGGCAAACTGGTTTCAGAAGTGGCTGGATCGTTTTATATCCCTGACAGCAGTTCACAGGGGTTCACGTTTCCACACCTGGCCAACTCGTGATGTGCTCGGACTTGGGGAGCTCAGGTGTTTGAACGGGTGTGTTGAAGTAGCTCAGTGTGGTCTCAATTTGCATTTCTCTAATTGATAATAATATTGAGCACCTTTCCCTGTGCTTATTTATGATCAATTTCTTCTTTGGTGACATGTCTATCTAAATCTTTTGCCCATTTTTTTTATTGGGTTGTAAGTGTTCTTTTGGAGTTTTGAGGGTCTTTGTAGTTTATTTTTTCTTAATTTTTACAGATTTATTTATTTTTGAGAGAGAGCGCTCCCGTGTGAGTGGGGGAGGGGCAGAGAGAGAGGGAAACACAGAATTGGAAACAGGCTCCATGTTCCGAGCTGTCAGCGCAGAGCCCGACTGTAAGATCATGACCTGAGCTGAAGTTGGATGCTTAACTGACTGAGCCACCCAGGTGCCCCTTTGTTTTTTTAAAATTTCTTTCTTTTTTTTTTTTTAATTTGAGAGAGAGAGAAAGAGAGAGAGAGAGGGAGAATCCTAAGCAGGTGCTGCACTGACAGCATGGAACCTGACCCAGGCGGCCTCCCATGACCTTGAGATCATGACCTGAACCAAAATCAAGAGTCAGATGCTCAACTGACTTGAGCCACCCAGGTGCCCCATGAGGGTTCCTTATACTTTTATTTATTTATTTATTTATTTATTTGGAGAGCGAGCAAGCATGCATGTATGGGCACTGGTGGGGGGAGAGGCAGAGGGAAAGGGAGAGAGAGAATCCCAAGCAGTTTCCCCCTCAGTGCAGAGCTCCGGGCCAGGCTCCAGCTCACAACCGTAAGACCATGACCTGAGCCAAAAACAAGAGTGAGACTAGCAGACTGAGCCACCCAGACATCCCAGATGTAGACTTTAATACATCCAGAGATGAGTCTTTCTCAGCTGTATAATTTGCAAATATTTTGTGCTAGTCTGGTTGGCTTTTTATTATCACAACAGAGTCTTAACAAATAGCACAAGTCCTTTTTGTCAGAATCCAATGTATTAATATTTACTTTTATGATGGGGCACCTGGGTGGCTCAGTTGGTTGAGCGTCCATCTTTGGCTCAGGTCACGATCTCATGGATCATGAGTTGGAGCCCCACATTGGGCTCTGTGCTGACAGCTCAGAGCCTGGAGCCTGCTTTGATTTCCATCTCCCTCTCTCTGTCAAAATAAACACTCTGTCTCTCTCTCTCTCAAAATAAACATTAAAAAATTTAAATGTGTACTTTTATGAATTATGCTTTTGGTGTTGTTTTTGTATCTTCCAAATTCACAACATCTCTCATGTTCTACTAGTTTTATAGTTTAAGGTTTTAATTTAGGCCTATGATCCACTTGGGGTTAATTTTTATACATGATGAGAGCATGTTTTTTGCATGTGGGTATAATTTCTCTAGCATATTTATTAGAGATATTTTCCTGTCATAATTCAATCACTTTTGTCAAAAATCAGTTGCCTATGTAAGTGTGAGCTTATTTCTGAATACTTTATTGTGTTCTGTGGATCTACAGGCTACACTGTTTTGTACCGTTTGATTTCGGTAGCTTGATAGTAAGTCTTGACATTAGGTCATATAGTCATCCAGCTGCATGTTTTTCAGTGTTTTTTTGGTTTTCCTAGGTTCTTTGCATTTCCACACAAATTGTAGAAACAGCTTGTCAATTTTTATCCCCCTCCACACCCCACAAAAAAAGGTTGGACTTTGATTGGAATGTGTTGAATCTATAGATCGAGTTGGAGAGGATTAAGCCAACCTTGCATTTCTACAATAAACTCCAGTTGGTCATATTTTATTATCCTTATAACATATTATTGGATTCTGTTTACTAAAATGTAGTTAACGTTTCTGTATCTGTTCACAAGGGACAGTGGTCTGTGGTTTTATTGTACTGTCTTCAGTCTGGTTTTGGTATAAGAGTCATGCTGGCTTTATAGAGCCACCTGCCTTGGCCACCTGTCCCTGCAGCCTGTAAACACTGACAGCCCAATGCCACAACGGGAGAGAAGGCCACCTCCGCATGAAGGCGATGGAGTCCAGAGCCTGGTCCACTAGTTCTTTCGATTCTCTAACCAACGCATCTATTGGGGATTCAGGACTCCACGCCAATCGCTGAACTTGAAAAGTTTTAAGAAGTGCATCCACACATTATTCTAGTTTTGGTGCTAATGCAGAATCAGAGAATGGGGTTATGATTGGTCAACCATTTCTCAACTAAATCAGGGAGTAACGTTTCCAAAGTTTTCCAGATGCCAAGGTTGGGGGGCACCCAAAACCTCAGATCTATCACCCTTCTTCAAGGCCGCTGGCAGAGTCCTTCTCAGAGAAGGAAGCCTTGAATGCAGCGATCAGGGACACACAGAGCCATTAAGAGGGAGTTTCCCCGATGAGCAGGACAGCACGTGGGGCCTGACATCTGTGCATTCTTCTTGCTTCTCTGGTCTCCATTCTGTTTCTCTTGGCAAGAACTTGGTTTATCTTCATGAGTGTTTGGACTTTGGTCTCAAGAATAACCACGTAGATGTAAATAGCAGTGAGAAAACAGATTCTAGCAAAGAATGAAACTGCAGGCTCCGATGGTATCTGTCTGGCCTGTCTCCTAAGCCACGGGACAAGACAGAGGGGCAGAATGGAGGAGGAAAGAAGTGACAGAGACTGTCCTGGGTGAGGCTTTGTGAGTCACAGAGGAATTTCTTGGTGGCCACTTTTCCTTTACTTGAGGAGGAGGGAAACACCTAGAAAATTGGATCCTGCCCTCATGTCCAAAAGGACTTCTTAGCCTTTTCACCACAGGACATGATGTTCCCTAGGGACAATGTGCACGCCTTCAGGAAACAGAGGCCTGTGTAATTAGTCCTTCATTGTCCCTTCACCGAGCAGGAAGCTGGCTTGTTTACAGAATATGAGGTGGGGCCACCTGTGTGTTATGGACCTTGAAAGCGTCTCGGAGCTGCCCCCTTGTCGAGGTAGTAGAAGGGGACGCCTCGGGGACGGACAGTGTAGAATGGAGAGTGGGGGCCAGGGGCTGGCGAGCGTGCTTCCTGCTGGACGCCCCCCACTCACCGGGACAAGGGAACAAGACACCCGGCATGAAGCTGGAGAGCCAGTGCACAGTCCCGTTTACCGTGAGGGCGGCCGGCCAGGAGGACGGCAGGGAGATCTCGGTCCTCACCACGGACGTAGGGAGCACGGGGAGAGAGGAGCGGAGAGGGGCTCTGTGGTACACGGCGGGCCCTGACCTCAAACCAGACCTCCTGGAGCACAGTCCGTTCCTGATGGCCAAGAAGCTAACGTGTCTCAGCCAGCATGCCCTGCCTCCTCTCCCCTGGGGCTCCCCCTGGGTGCACCCACAGCCGTGTGGGCATGGGGACAGCCTGCCAGGGCCTCAAGGTCACACCAAGTTCACTCTCCCCCTGGTGTTGGTGCCGTTTTCAAATTCTGTGTTTTTTTCTAAGTTTATTTATTTATTTATTGAGAGAGAAACAGTGAGAGAAAGAGAGAGAGAGAGGAGAGAGAGTGAAAGGAGAGAGAGAGAGAGATTGTGAGCTGAAGGGGCAGACAGAGAAGCAGAGAGAGAATCCCAAGCAGGCTCTACACTGTCAGCCCAGAGCCTGACACGGGGCTCAGTCTCACAACTGTGAGATCATGACCTAAGCCGAAGTCAAGTGTCCGAGGTTCAACTGACTGAGCCACCCAGGTGCCCCAAGGTGACCCTGAAATTCTTACTGAAGGGTGAACAGAGCGCAACAAAACTGGTGCCTGGGAAGTGCTGCCCCCCTGTGGTGGGTGTGGGAATGGCAGGCACCTGCTGCTTCCATCTTGCCTTGCTTGGGTCAATTTCTCAAATTTTTCTCATTAAGGAGATTTGTCTAAATTGTCCTCAGCCATTCTTCCCCCGAGTCACCATCCCTCATGGAATGTTAATGCCATAGATATGCTGTATAACTGTTTTACGTACTGTATGTCTATCTGTAGCTTTATACAGAAAAAGACTATGTCCTTCCTTCCGACCACCTTCCAGCACTTGAGGATGATAAGGCTACATTGAAAATGCGCAGTCTTAGGGCACCCGGGTGGCTCAGTCGGTTAAGTGTCCAACTCTTGATTTCGGCTCAGGTCACGATCTCACGATTCACGAGATCGAGACCCACATCGGGCTCTGTGCTGACAGCGTGGAGTCCGCTTGGGATTCTGTCTCTTCTTCCCTCTGCCCCTCCCCCACTTGCACTTTCTCTCTCCATAAAGATAAAGAAATAAACTTAAAAAAAAATAGAAAGAAAATGCACAGTCTCACTGGATGGAGATGGACAGGAATTCAAAGCCCCCGAATGAGTTCTCTCCTTGGGAAGTCGAATGTGTAACTCCTCCAATCCAGCCAGGAGGCGGCCCCTGCTGCAAAGCTTTGCCCCTAAAGGGTAAAGGCAGTTACCTGTGCTGCTCACACATTCAAGGCTCACTGGACAAGGAAGGCTTTCTGCTGAAAACCCACTTAAATATCCTTTTTTAAAAAAGTTTATTTATTTTGAGAGAGAGAGAGAGAATGTGTGTGAGTGGGTTAGGAGCAGAGAGAGGGAGAGAGAGGGAATCCCAAGCAGGTGCTGTCAGCACAGAGCTGGATGCGGGGCTCGATCCTACAACCCTGGGATCCTGACCCGAGCCGAAATCAAAAGTCAGACGCTTAACCGACTGAGCCGCCAGGTACCCCCTGCCCCAATTAATTACCCTTAAACACCAGGCTGCGCGGGTCTGGTTCATGGACGCATCCCAGCGCCTGGCACAGCGCAGACTGAGCGTGTCGTCCGTCAATGTGTGTTGAGCAGATCAACGCCTTTAGTTTGGTGTTGGGGCAGCTCTTTCAAAACCGAGATTCTGCAGGGGACGGTCCCGTCTTGGGAGTCAGGGGTACCGTTTCCCAGGCGGCGAAGGTGGAGTCTGAGACTCAGGAAGACACAGCGGGGAGGCGGAGCCCAGTCTGGAGGCTCCTGGCAGGGAGGCCGAGGGGGAGGCCCGAGGCTGGCAGCACGTGGACGCGGGGAGAACCCAACGAGGGACTGTGACCGGCGGTCTGGGGACCAATGACAACTGAGCCTTGGGTGTGGGCTGTGGGCTTGGAGGCTCAGGCAGACGAGTAGAGGGTTTGGGCGTGAGCTGAGGTGCCCCCAGGGGGTCTGCTGGCACGAGCTTCCCCATCGCAGAGGCTCATCCCCTTGTCGGGCACTTCTGGGAGCCGCGGGAGGCGGGTGGGGCCCCGGCCTGGCTGCCACACTGCTCGGCACTTAGTGAGTGTGTGTTGAATGAATGAGTGTGAACTGGAATGGCCTTCAAGGAAAAGGTAAACTGAGCTGAGCCTTCAAGCGTGGGAGGGGTTTGTACAGGAACCGAGGGAGAGTGGAGAGAGCGGCACCGGGGGGCTCGGTGGGTTGAGCGTCCGACTTCGGCTCAGCTCATGACCTTGCGGTTCGTGAGTTCAAGCCCCGCATCGGGCTCTGTGCTGACAGCCTGTCCGTGCAGCACCCCCCGCCCCTCCCCCACTTGCACTCTCCTGAAAATAAATATTTAAAAAAAGGAGGAAGAGTGGAGAGAAGGTGACAAGCATGGGGAATGAAGGGTGTCTGTTCCTTCAACAAGCATTTCCCGAGCGCCTGCTGTGTGCCCGGCCCCGGAGGCCGGGAGTGGTGTGCAGGCTCTCAGCGGCCCGTGGAGTGTCCCACGATGTGGTTCAAGACACAGATGACGCCAGGGTGAGGCAGCTCAGGGTTTGTACCCTGTGGGCAGAGGCAGGGCGCCGGCGGGGGGGCTGGGACCTCAGAGCTTGAGCCCGAGAGCCCCACGTACAGATGATCCCACCCGTAGGCCCCACCCCTCCGGGCGCCGAAAGGAGCTGCACTGGGGTTCGAGCACCTGCACGGGGCTCTGTGACGAGAGGGCCTGGATGACGAGAACCGGGACAGATGGCTGCGGTCTCGTGCCGGCAGGCGGCGCGCTGGGCGTCTCGGCCCTGCCCGGGCACGACCCCCCTCGACTCAGGACACCCCTCCAAACGACGATCTTATCGCGTCCAGGCCACAGGTGTGCAGTTAGAGCACAGAGGACCTGAAGACAGATCACAGGGCGCTGGGCCCCGCAGGCGTCAAGCAATGTCCCAAGTCAGATGATTCCAGCAGGGGTGGGAGCTGGGACCCAGGCTCTGTACCACCTGACGTCCTTCTAGAAGCCTCCAAACCAAGAGAGCCGGCCGACCACCGCTCCCCACACACAGCAGGGCAAGAGCTGGCCCCAAATCGGGTGAGCAGACTTCATCCAGACTGAAGGGGGGGCCCCAAACCAAGTGCACAGGAAACTCCTTCAACACAGTCAGGAGGGATGCTGCCCCGGAGCTGGGGGGGGGGCTGGAGGGCGGGGGGCAGGGAATGGCTCCTTCCTCAAAGCTGTCTCCCCGCTGCCAGGGGCCTTGTGAGCCCTAGCACAGCCTCCCGGGACAGGACGGGGGCGAGAGGGAGACTCAGGAGGAAGAGCCCGAGGAGACTTCAGACTTCGGAGTCCCTGGTGCAGGGAGAGCTGTGGGCACGCAGAGGTGGTGAGGCTGGAGGGGCTGCTGCTGCAGCTGTGTCTTCAGGCAGAGCCGGCAGAACCGGCCCATTGCTTTGGACAGAGGCGGTGAGGGAGGAAGGGCTGCCGGGGATGCCAAGGTTTCCAAAATGGACCTGGCAATGACCTCTGTAGATAAGGTCCCATTTTTATGTACTTCTTTTCACTCACCTGAAGTCCCCAAATGTTCTGAGAACGTAGATTGGTTTTATTTTATTAAAAAAATTTTTTTAATGTTTTTATTTTATTTTTGAGAGAGAGAGTGTGTGTGTGAGCAGGGGAGGGGCAGAGAGAGAGGGAGACACAGAATCGGAAGCAGGCTCCAGGCTCTGAGCTGTCAGCACAGGGCCCAGTGTGGGGCTCGAACTCACACTGTGAGATCATGACCTGAGCTGAAGGCAGATACTTAACCAGCTGAGCCACCCAGGCGCCTCAGTATAAGTGTGTTTTTAAAGATCCTTCCCTGATAGGGGCGCCTGGGTGGCTTAGTCGGTTAAGCGTCCGACTTTCACTTAGGTCATGATCTTGCGGTTCGTGAGTTCGAGCCCCGCATCGGGCTCTGTGCTGACTGCCAGGCTCCAGAGCCTGGAGCCTATTTCAGAGTCTGTATCTCCCTCTCTCTCTGACCCTCCCCTGCTCACGCTGTCTCTCTCTCTCTCTCTCCTAGAAATTAAAAAAAATAAAAATAAAAAATGAAGATCCTTCCCTGATAGAAGCTTTGGTTAAATCAGGGAAAGGGAGAGGACCCGAAGTTTGCCATCACCCGGGAACAGAGACGTGAAGATGCCCCCAGAGGGAGAAGGGCCGCCAGAGGCTGGAGGAGCCCGGGTCCCCCGCGTCCGGCCTGGGCCAGCGGTGCAGGGCGTGCAGGGCTCACACCTCCCCTCCCACTGAGCGCGGCCTTATGGCTCCGGCTGTTCCTCAGGTACCTGCACCGACTGCCAGCATCGCTCTGGAAAAGATGATGCATCCAAAAGCCTTGGCCACTTCTCAGACTCCCACCAGGACGGCGGGGATGATGGCGGAGACGTTGTGAGCAGCAGGGTCCCCTCTGCGAAGACGGGCTGCCCGGGGCGGGAGGGGTGCTGATGGGAGAAGCCTTCTGACACCTGCTCCCGTCCAGCCTGGCCGTTACAGAGGTGCGGGGGATGTGCGGGAGGGAGGCTGGTGGACGGCGGGAACGAGAAAGCAAGGGCCAACGGGTGCAAGTCCCAGGAAGGGAGCTTCGGGGGCGCTGGGTGGGGTGGGGCGCGGGCTCTCGTTAACAGCAGGGACAGAAAAAGGAGGGGGTGCCTCCGCAGGGGGGAGCTTCCTGTCACCGGTGGTATCCAAGCAGAGAGCAGGCCCAGGGAAGTCCATCAGGAACGCCAACCAGGCAAGTCCCACAGCTGCTGAGGTTCAGAGGTGGCCTGATGATGTGTCAGACCCTTTCCAAGGCTGGAAAAGCATGACTGTGAAGGAGGGGCGGGTGTCTGGAAACTACGCTGGATGCACCCCGCCTGCCTGCCAGGATCCACCCCTACCTTCCAGACCCTTCCACGCCCCATGCTGACTTGCAGCAGCGGCTTCCTTGCCTACCCCCACAGCGGCTTTGGTGTGGGTCTTGCTAAAGGAGGTCAGGAAGGCAGAGAGGGCCCCAGCCGTGGGGTGCGGGCGGTGCCCCCTCTTGGTGCCCCCCCCCCGCTCTCTGCCACCTTTGAGAACCTTTGGGACCCTGAGCGACAGAGGCGCAGAGTCAGTCAGCCGCAGGATGGGTGGGGCGAGCTCTGCTGTCGGGAGTGAGTGTGTGTGTGTGTGTGTGGGGAGGGTGTGCGCGCGCACTCAGGGGTGTGAGTGGGTGTGTGTGGGGTGTGTGTGTGTGTGGGGTGTGGCACGGTGTGGGGAGGTGTGGGTGTGGGGTGTGTGTGGGTGTGTGTGTCTCCAAACAGGAACCCAGAAACCCCTCCTGCCAGGCAACACTGAGGGCTCCCCAGGTGTGCACACCTGTTCTCTCAGCCACCTGCGGTCACACCCCGGAGAGACCTGCCCCCAGAGCCCAAACTCTGAGAGCAGATGATCAGCGGTGCTGGAGCCCAAAGGGAACACAGGGCCCACACATGCCTGCAATCCCCCAGCCCTTCCTGGGGACAGAGAGCCTTAGCTTAGGGGCGTCTGGGGGGCTCAGTCGGTTGAGTGTCTGACTTCAGCCCAGGTCATGATCTCACATTCGTGGGTTCGAGCCCCGCGTCGGGCTCTGTGCTGACAGCTCAGAGCCTGGAGCCTGCTTCGGATTCTGTGTCTCCCTCTCTCTCTGTCCCTTCCCCGCTCGTGCTCTGTCTTTCTCAAAAATACATAAACATTAAAAAAAATTTTTTTAAAGAATTAATTTTCGATTGGCAATGTTTTCTTTTGTGTGTGAAAACTGAATAGCTAGGTTTTTTGAAACCTCGCTTTCTTTAGAGGACTTTCCACCCCTTCCTGCAAATGGCCGACCGTGGCAGGTCAAGTCCAAGTGTACCTGCGAACCTCAAACAGAAGGATCTGGCCAACGGGGGGTTCCACGTGCCTCCCCCGAGATCTTGGCTCACGCCCTCCCTTCCTGGGAACCTTGACTTCGGCATCCTTCCTTATCTCACAGCCACGGCCTTGCACACCTGGTTAGGCATGAACGTTGCTGTGTAAACCAAGCAAAGTGCAAAGGCCTGTTCTTCATTCTCACACAAGGCACGCGGCCGGGGCGTGAGCAGTGACTCCGTCTGAGCCCCAAACCTGAGGACAGCAACGCCGGGGAGGCCGCCCAGGGAGAGGCTGCAGCCGTTAGGACTCGGGGCCGCGGGTCACCTGGCCGTGAACCACACCCCGTGGACCGGCGCCTGGTGACCACCTGCTGGAGGTGCTGGTGCGGCAGCCGCTAAGTACCACCATGCACGGTGCTCTCGGCGGCTGGACCGCGTCCGCGGGTTGGACGGTGGAGGCGATGCTGTTCCGGGCACTGACATGGGCAGTAATCCCGTGGAATTCGGGGACTCGCTTTCGGGGCCTGACGTCCGTGGGCAAGTGGGGACTAGACCCCAGGCCTCTTGACGTTCAAGTTCACACGACTCCCCGCCACATGCACACTGGCCAAGTGACGGTGTGGCTTAGGTGAGGGCACACGCCTCCCCTCGACCAGCCGCATCTGTTGACCAGCAGGCCAACTTCCAGAGACCCCAACCAGCCGCCCAGAGGAAACGTGGTCACTGAGCAAGAGCACAGGAGCAGCATGGCCTTATTGTCCACGAACATTGTGTCCCTCGAAATAGGTTCGTTATAAAAATGTCAAGACTCAGGGGCGCCTGGGTGGCTTAGTCGGTTAAGCGTCCGACTTTTGCTTAGGTCATGATCTCGCGGTTCGTGGGTTCGAGCCCCGCGTCGGGCTCTGTGCTGACTGCCAGCTCAGAGCCTGGAGCCTGTTTCAGAGTCTGTGACTCCCTTTCTCTGACCCTCCCCTGCTCACACTGTCTCTCTCTCTCTCTCCTAGAAATAAATAAAACATTTTTAAAAAAATGTCACGACCCAGAAAACATGGCCCCGTCTGCAGCCAAGAGCACTGAGTAAGTCACTCGAGATGATGACGTAATGTTCTCAGCTGCCCCTGGTCTTTTCCGCCAATACCCCAAAGACACAATGCGTCTCTGCTATTACCTGAGAATAAAACAGCCTTGGGGCGAGGAGAGGAACCAGACCCTGTGAAAAGTTGCTAAAAAGTCACTGTGAAAAATTTCACTTTGCTGACGGGGCGTCTGGGTGGCTCAGTCCGTTAAGCATCTGACTTCGGCTCAGGGCATGATCTCACGGTTCGTGGGTTCGAGCCTGGCAGCGGGCAGTACAGTGCCTGCCTGGGATTCTCTCTTCTCCCTCTCTCTCTGACCGCCCCCTCAAAATAAATAAATAAACTTAAAAAAAATATCGCTTTGTGGGAGATCGAGACAACATAAGAAATACTGTCACTAACTGTGCGGCTTCAGGCCACGATACTACCTCTATCAGCCGTACCTTCCTCCCTGGTTACAGAAATAACATTTATCTGGAAGAGAATTTGTGAGCGTGCCATGTGGTACACTGCAAGCCCGAGAAAGGGTGTAGCCTGTGAGCCAACAGTACAGTGCCTGTTCTAAAGCATTTGTGAGTAAAATGTAACTAGTAACAGATGACATTGTGAAAACAGCAGAACTCATATCCGCAAAGCAGTGGTAATGGACGTCAGGCCCTGCCCTCGCTCTTGCCGGGAATTCCTCCTCGCTCTTGTCCCAGGCTGTCCTGCATCTCTGGTCCTTCCTTTTTTTATTTTTTTAACTGCACACTCCCTCTCAGTGTAGGACATGACTCTTGCCCGATAAAAACCCAACATGACTCCATCTCCCTTCCCTAAGCTTCATTTTCTGTTCCCTGGTGCAAAAACTCCTCCAAATAGCTCTCTGTTCTTGCTGCCTCTCCTCCACCCCCACTCACTCTCCCTTGAACCCACTCCAGCCAAGCATGTGTCTCCAGCTCTCACCTCGGTTGCTCTTGTCAAGGTCGTTTGTGCTCTCCAGGAGGTCAAAGCCACGGTCAGTTCTTGGTCCTCATCTTGACTGACAGGGGCTGCCCCTCCCTCCCAACTCATATTTCTTCCTGGGCCTTGGGGACACTCTGGCCTCCGGTTCTGCCCCCATGACAAGGACCCCTTCTCCTTTTCTTTGCTTCCCCTCACCTCAGTCCTGACCCCTAGATGCTCCCGGGTTCAGTCCTTGACCCCAATCCTTTGCCATCAGCAAGTGGCCTTCCCAGGCGAAGAGCAGTGGGAGGGAGACCCAAAGCCACCAGGCAGGAATTCAGGTCAACTTCTACCGCCGCCGCTCCAGTCCCCAGATGCCTGGGAAGGGTGACACTCCAGGGAGAAACAGCCCGAATCATGCCCTGGTCTCCAGAGGCGGGCATCCAGGGGAGGTCAAGGGGAAGGATGATGGCGGCCTCTGTGGAGGAGAATGGCGGCCGCTCCCACCCGCCCTGTGCCCGCCTTGTTCAGCATGTTGACCATGGTGATGCTGTAGCTGTATTGGGAGGCTGAGTGAAAGGCTGTGTTGAGGGTCACCAGCACCAGTGTGGGCTGGAGCTGCTGTGAGACTGGGGGGGGTTGCCCTTGGCCCCCGGAAATGGGGAGCAGGGGAGCCCAGGCCGTGACCAGCGGGAGGCGGCAGGTGGCTGGGGGTGAGGTGGCCGCCCACACACTCCCTCCCTCCTGGAAGGTCTGTCTGCACGACTCCTGTGTGCCTGGGCCTGGACCCAGGGGCGGCTGCTTCAGGACAAGGGTCCAGGAGCGTGCCACCCTCATAGGGCCCCCATTCTAGCAGGAGCCCCCCGAAACTGCACGCATGCTAGAAATCCATAGAGCGACACTGAGGACAGTGAGAGGGGTGATGGGGTCGTGGGGGGGTGATGGGGGGGGCAAGGGCCCGGGTTCAGTAGGGGGTGGGCGGGCGGCGTGTATATGGAGGTGCCCTTGGGCTCAGACCTGCGTGGGGAGCTGGAACAGTCCGCTGAGAGCAGTCCAGCTGGAGGGAGCGATGAACCGAGGCCCTGAAGGACACACGTAGCTTGTCTTTAATCCAGGACAGGCCCTCAAGGAAACTGAGGCAATCAGGCTTCCGCAGCCACCACAGCGCCCAGGAGGGCTCGGAGAACTGTCCCCCCCCAACCCCCCTTCGAGGGGCAATGAACTGGGGGCGGGGTCTGTGGCTGCGTCTCGGGGCTCCAAGAAAGCAGCTGGTCCAGAGCCATGGCCCCTGGACACCCCCTTCCCGCTCCGCCCTCTGCTTGCCTGACCGCACCCCTGGGCACCCCCGGGCCCCACCATCCCCGTCAGCTGCGGTCCTGGCACAGCTGCAAACACCCTGCGGACAAGGGCAGGGGGTGGGGGGAGGGGTAGCAGGAGGGGGGAGGCCCGGGCTGGAGGGAAGGTGGCGTCTCTGAGGCGTCCGGGGCCCCACACTTCACTAGCTCTGGACTCACCCCCCCTCTCCTGTGTCTGAGCTGAGGCTTCAGGGGAAACTGCTCTCCCAGACGAGGCAGGAGCAGAGCCGTTCTCTCCATCCAGAAGCATTTCAGGAGCTTCCCCTTCCCGCACGGGTCCCTCTTCTCGCCGGGCAGTGACAGTGACGGTGGACTCAGCACTTACCCCCCGCTGGGTGGGGTGGGCAGAGGAGTCCTTGACCCTTCTCTCTCCATCCCCGCCCAGTGAGAAACACGTGTGCTCTGCCTCCCACGGGGCACCTGTGTCCTGCTTTGCACCGACGGCTTGCACCAGCAGGTTCTCCCTGGGCCTGTGTGGGCTTAGCACCCTTCTGGGCCCTGGACGCTGCCGAGGGAGCACATTTTCCTTGGACGTGTTGGTGGATGAGGCTCACACACAGCGAGAGTTGTGTCTTTGCCTCTGCTGAGCCCCAAGCCGGGAGCTCCCCTGGTGCGCCGAGAAGGAGGAAAACATTGTGCACCGATGTCCCCAGAAATGGGGAGGCTTGGAAGCCAAGTCGGGCCTGATTGTCTGGGTGTGTTATGTTTCTCCTGGGTTAGCTCTCTGTCTGCGCTTCCACTTACACGACTGGACTAATTGTCCATTTGGAGGACAGAGTAAATTTAAAAAATTTTTTTCTCCTTTTTAAAAGAAATGTGGGGTGCCTGGGTGGCTCAGTCGGTTGAGTGTCCGACTTTGGCTCAGGTCATGATCTCACGGTTCGTGGGTTCGAGCCCCGCTTTGTGCTCTGTGCTGACATCTAGCTCAGAGCCTGGAGCCTGCTTTGGATTCTGTGTCTTCCTCTCTCTCTGACCCTCCCCTGCTCTCTCTCTCTAGGAAATAAATAAAACACATTAAAAACATTTTTAAAAAATGTTTATTTTTGAGAGAGCACGAGCAGGGGAGGGGCGGGGGGTGGGGGGGAGAGAATCCCAAGCGGCTCTGAGCTGACGGCTGACTGACTCCATCTCACAAACTGTGAGATCATGACCTCCTGAGCCAAAATCAAGAGTCAGATGCTTAACCGACCGAGCCACCCAGGTGCCTCCAGCCTATTTATTTCTAATTACACTTAGTAATAAATAAGCCATTAAATGCTGAACAAAGGTGCTCTTTCAGAATTACTCTAATAGCTAAAAAAAAAAAAAAAAAAAAGAGGGATGATTGCATAAATTATGACAAATTACCGGACTGGAAGTCTGGGCTCCACTTGAAAGGAGAATTATGAAACTTACGGGGCTGGGGTGGTGCCTGGGTGGCTCAGTCAGTTGAGCGTCCAAGTTCTGCTCAAGTCATGATCTCGAGGTTCATGAGTTTGAGCCCTGCTTTGGACTCTACGCTGAGAGCCAGAGCCCGGAGGCTGATTTTCAGTTTCTATGTCTCCCTCTCTCTCTCTGCCCCTTCCCTGCTCACGCTGCTCTGTCTCTCTCTGTCTCTCAAAAATAAACATTACAAATTTTTTTTTCAATAAATAAAAATTTAAAAAAAGAAAAGAAAGTCCCATGGGGACGTGGAAACACGTTGGGGATGGTGTGTGTGTGAAGTGGCCGAAGCAGAAGGCACCGATGTGGGCACACCACTGGGACAAGGCCCTAGTGTGCTGGTGACAGCGCAGGTGGCTGCGAAGGGTTTGTAAAGGGCTGTGTTGGCTCTGCTGCGCCCCGCGTCCCTTCCAGGCCTGGAATCAGTTGGGAGATGCATGTGTCTGTGACCCCTGCTAGCTGGACTGTGGCCCCGGACACTGCTTACCGGGCATGGAGAGCCTGGGTGGCCTGGCCAGGCTCACCCTGCTGTGAGGGAGTGGCTTCAGTGTGGTCCTCGGTTCTGCTTAAAGCGGATGCCCCCAGCTGTCTGTATTTTAGACCCTCCCCCCCGGGGGAGGGGGCGGGTCCTTCCAGGGCAGACATGGGGTGCGTGCAGCCACACGGTGCTCCCTGGCGGCTGGTGGGTCCACAGGACACAGGGCAAGGGCTGGCTCTTGGAGGCTGTCCCCGCCCTCTCTTGCAGAAAGTAGACGTGCACCCCTGAGCCCAGCCGGCCAGTGGTCCGTCCTCAGTGACCTTGAATTCTGCTCTGGTTTTTTTCTTGGGTGGCACTTACCTGCCTTTTCCCATTGGGGGACCCAGTGAGCAATGAAATACTCACATTCAGATTTCTACTAACTTCTCTTCTGCTTCTCAGAATTCTCCCAGCCCTTTCTCTATTCTGTACCAGCTTCCTGAAGCTGCTCTAACAAACCACCACAAACGTAGTGGCTTGAAATAACACTGATTTATTGCCTTACAGTTCTGGAAGGTCAGAAGTCTGAGCTGGGTCTCCCTGGGCTAACATAGAGGTACCAGCCGGACTCCATCCCTTTCTGGAGGCTCTGGGGGGAAATCCACTTCCTTGTCTTTCCAGCTTTTAGGAGCCACCCGAATTCCCTGCTCATGGCCACCTTCGCCATCTTCACAGCCAATGACACTGGACTGAGTCTCAAGGTGCCATCTTTATGGTTCTACCTCTTCCTTGTGATCACGCGGATCCCTCTTGGATGGTCCAGAAAAGCCTCCCATCTCAGGGCTCGCTGATTCACAGTCTTCATTCCATCTGCTGTTTAATTCCCCTTTGCCACGTTAAAATACCGTGTTCACAGTTCCTGGGGGTCAGGACAGGGACATATTTTACAGTAGCGTTACTCTGCTGACCACAGTCACCTTTCAGTTTGTCCCTAAAGATGCTTGAGCTCTGGTCTGCCAGATCTCACTGCTTTACCAGCTGGCCCGACGGCAAAACCAGCCTCTTTGCTGTTCCTTGCGCTTGAAGCATCCCTCCGCCAGACCACAGGACAAACATCACCTCCTGGGGACGTCTCCTCTGGGACCACCGTTTGTAAAGCACCCTCCACCCCTTCCCTGCCGCTCTCTCAGCACTTTACCTTGAGTATTCTCTGCGATAACCTTAAGTATCAGTTCACTTATATTTTTGACCAGTAGATCCATTATATTTAATGCCTGACACATAGTAGGTGCTCAACAAATACTTGTTGAGCGAATGTCTTTCATTCACAATGTGAATGCTGCTCTCTTCCCTGCTACCCTCCCAAACACCTCATCCTCCATGTATGAGCCTCGCACATTCTTCGAGGCACGGCCCATGGTTTACCTTTTCCTCGAAGATGATTTTGGCTCACATTCATTCATTCAACATTTATTAAGTGCCAGCAAGAGCCACCAGGGCTGCTCGGATGATTAAGTCAGTGCTCACGGCAGACTCAGAACCAGATGCAGCCATCTGCCATTTTGTCCTTTTTTTTTTAAGTTTTTGTTTAATGTTTTATTTATTTCTGAGAGAAAGAGCGAGACAGCGTGAGCAGGGGAGATAGAGAGAGGGAGATACAGAATCCGAAACAGGCTCCAGGCTCTGAGCTGTCAGCACAGAGCCCGATGCGGGGCTCAAACCCGCGAACTGTGAGATCATGACCTGAGCCAAAGTCGGACTCTTATCCGACTGAGCCACCCAGGCGCCCCGAACATTTTGTCCTTTCTTTTTGCCACCACGGGGCAATGTGGTTGCCATCTTCCTACCTAGACTCTAAATTCCTCGCGGACGGAAGATGCTGTGTGTGTCACTGTGCTGAGCCCAATGTGGGTGACAGGCCCGAGGCTCCCATGTTTCCCCCGCACACGAGGGTCTGAGGATCACAGCTCCCTGCCTCCTCGCTCTTCCTCTGGGGACCCAGGAGCCAGCCCTCGAGGGGACAGACTTCAGATGGCAGGACCCGGCCCCACTCCAGTTCCAGGGCGGGATTTCAGATTCTGTTCTACAAGCCCTTTTGTAACAAAATCGGCCAAAGTCACCGCCCTCTGGGTCCTGAAGCCTGTCTTCCAGCAGGTGGAAGGCAGTGTGGTGAGGCTCCCGCAAAGGAACAAAGGAACGTATACCCAGTTTAAAGGACGAAGGTTTAGGGGCGCCTGGGTGGCTCAGTTGGTTAAACGTCCAACTTCAGCTCAGGTCACCATCTTGCGGTTTGTGAGTTCGAGCCCCAGGTTGGCCTTTGCACTGACATCACAGAGCCTGCCTGGGATTCTCTCTCTCTCTTTTTCTCTCTCTCTGCCCCCCTCCTGCTCATGCTGTCTCTGTCTCTCTCAAAATGAATAAATAAACTTAAAAAAAGAGAAGATTTTATACTCAAGTAATCTCTGCCCCCAGGGTGGGACTTGAACTCACAATCCCGAGATCAAGAGTCACACTCTCCACTCACTGAGCCAGCCAGGAGCCCCTAGTCTGCTGACGTTTCGTCTGTGAAATCCAGAAATGTAGACCACCGGTGAAAGCCACCCTCCACGTGCCTGATGGGGTTATGAACACGTCCACCGCCCTGGGGCTGGCGGCCTCTGGTGAATGCGCTTTCCCGCGTCAGCTCAGCCTCCCTCTGCTCTGCCTTCGTTGCTTGAACCTGGTACAGCGAGTCTCGGCCGCTCAGACATTCAGCGAGGCCAGCCGGTCCCCGGCGCTGTGGGCACCGAGCGAACAAACAGCGTCCGTAGCCCTCCTCACCTCTGTCTCTCTCGTTTGCTAACTGCCCCGACCTTGACTGACCTTGCTCAGCATCCAAAGAACCTCCAACCTCCTGACACTTTCCAATTCTCCCAAAACATCATTTCTCCCCCATCTTCACTCATCTTTGTAGCCAGCTTGGCCCCCAGGACACAAACCTTCCCGTAGTACTATTCCATCAGTTACAACCTTTATTTTTAACTTTTAATGTTTATTTATTTATTTTGAGAGAGAGAGAGAGAGAGAGAGAGAGAGCAGGGGAGGGGCAGAGAGAGGGAGACAGAATCCCAAGCAGGCTCCTCACTGTCCGCGCAGACGTCCTTCTAGACACTTCTTAAGTTTTTCATAAAACATCTGCATCTCATCATGTCTTCACCCCAAACCTCCCCACACCCTTCACTCCTGGCCCATCAGGAAGCCGGCGGGGTGCCAGGTACCTCACCTGTGGGGCCCAAATAGTCCCTAAATCATCCAGGTCTCTCTGAACTCTCCCTGGCATCTCGGCCTGACGGCTGCCAGCCCTGCAGGGGGGGCCTTGTTTCTTACCAACTGGCCCCCCTCCGAAGGCTCACCCGGCCCTTAGTGCTGCCACACGACTCCCTCAGCTCCGGATCACCCTACGCCTGCCTTATCGCGAGGACCCAGGTCGGAATCGGTTTGGCTGCCATGGACCCACATCCTTCTGGCTTTACTTTCAGACCCAACTACCTACAGTTCCCTTAAACAGACCTCCCCTGCTCTGAGCCGCTGTCTCCCGGAGCACTCAGCCTTCCCTTTCCGACCACGGCTTCCCTCCCGGGGGTCCTGTGGTCTTCCCTGGTGTGCACCCACCTCCTGGGCAGCACCCGGTCACGCCTCCCTCCTGCTGTATTTTCTCACCCATATAAATACTCGTGTCCGTAGTATTTCTACACGTAGCCACCTGTGTTTATAGTAAACGTGACCTCATACCAGTATCTCCAGTGCTCGTCTATGACCACGTGGGTCATCCTGGCCTCCCTGTCTTGGCTTATCCGTGACCTCCCACCACGACAGTGATATGGCTCCCAGCATCTGCCACCTATTTACTTAATTGTTTCATTGAACTGTTTACCTAATTGTTAATCGCAGTTATATACGAATAGTGGTCTCTGGCTACAGTTTGCCTGCGGCTTTATTTGTCCTCAAGATCGATGCTCATTCCCTAGCACTTACAAATAACTAAGTATAGGGGCACCTGGCGGGCTCAGTTGGTTAAGCATCCTACTTCAGCCCGGGTAATGATCTGACTGTTCATGAGTTCAAGCCCCACGTCAGGCTCTGTGCTGACAGCTCAGAGCCTGGAATCTGCTTCGGATTCTGTGTCTCCCTCCCTCTCTGCCCCTCCCTAGCTCACGCTCGAGCGCACTCTGTCAAAAATAAAGAAAAACTTAAAAAAAAAAAAAAAACCTAGCCACTGATCTAAACACTACACACCTGTTCTTTCAATCCCATAGCCAGGGGAGACATTTGTTATTACCTCCACTTAACAGAAGAGGAAACTGAGGCACAGGAAAGCTGAGTAAGTACCCACGCTGCACATCGACTAAGAGGCAGGACCAGGGACGTGAGCTCCAGCCTCCCTCAGGCTAGAGGTTCCTTGATCCCGGCTGGAGGCTCCCAGGGCTGAGAAGGCTTGTTCCCTGTGCCCCCTTCCACAACACGGGTCCCTGCAAGCCACACAGGGTGGTCCGACCACAGCAGCGAACTGTTCGCTTCTCCTCTAAGTTATTTGTTTAGCTCATCACCCGCGGGAGCCCCATTCCACCCCCACAAGAGCTGCGCCCACACCCACCTCTGTCCGCCGCCCCCCTCCCCACAGTCCAGGCTCTGGTTCCCCCACCCTGGGGACAGGGAGCAGATGTCACATCCTGCCAACGTGGCCTCACAGCAGGCGGGCCCTCCGCTTCCTCCCCATGCCCCCGAAGCCTTCATCTTCTCATCTGCACCCTCCCCGTCCCTCGCATATGCACATCTCTAAGAAAATCCTCCCGCTCCGCTGGCTGGGGGGGGCTCCCCTCCTGGCCTCACCTTCAGGACCCCCCGGTGTCTGCCATGCACCGGAAGACATGCAGAGGAGCCTCAGTCTTATATTTAGAAAAACAACAACTTTGTAACCATCTCATTTCCTGCTTCGCCCCTTCCAGCAAATACTGTCCGAGTGCCTCCCGTACGCCAGGCCTGGTCCAGGCAGTGGGATTCCGGGAGAAGCCAAAGCGGCCGAGCTCGGGCCCTCGAGGGGCTGACGCTCCAGTGCCATCGAACTGCTCAGAAGAACAGGGACACCCCGCCACACACCTTCCCTGCTGCTGTCTTCTACCTGTTCACAGGAAAGAAGCGCGTCTTGTGAAAAGTGATCATATGTGCTTTATTGGGCATTCAGAGGCCACGCCATTCATTGTCCTCCAGCAAGATAATTCAGGATTAACGAGCTCTGAGTCCGTTAACATCTCCACAGGGACCTGCTCCCCAGCTTCTTAGATGGCACATTGTCCAGGTATTTCCGGAGACGGATCCAGCAGGAGGAAGAATTTCCCTGCACGCAGGCCTCCGGTCCCCAGAAGACCCACGGATTGCAGAAGAGTTGTTTCCTCCGGCCGGATGTGATTCCTCCCATCTCGCCACCACGCGGATGATCGCTGTCACTGGTGTTATCAGGAGCCCAGCGCGGTGAAGGGCACCTGCTCCCGGTGACGCGGGGCTGGTGGGGGCCCTCTGGGGAGAGGCGGCGCCGGAGCCCTCCGGACAGTCCCAGTGCGTTCCCGCCCGCACGGGGCCTCGTCCTTCGTGTCCACAGAGGGCCGCGGGTCAGGACGAAAGCCCGGGAGGGAAGCTGGCGCAGCCCCTCTGGGCAGGCTCCTGCTCTCAAGTTACAGCCCCAGAGCACGGGGTGGAAAGTCCCTCAGCTCCTCTTTCTCCGGGTGCACCTCTGACACCTTGTTCATCTTGGTGAAAATCTGATTGATCTCCATGAAGGTCTTGCCCTTGGTCTCGGGGACCACCAGGAAGGTATAGATGGTTGTGAGAAGACAGATCACGCCGAAAAGGATGAAGCTGTAGGCTCCGAGGCCCGCCTGTGGGAAGGGGAGGAGGGGGTCGCCTTCTCGAAAAGCTTCTCCCTTTACTGCATGAGGATTTTGTGCATGGGATGGCGGGGGGGTGGTGCACTCACCTGAATGAACGGGAAGATCAGGCCCACGGTGAAGTTGGAGAGCCAGTGCACGCTGCCCCCCACCATGAAGGCGGCCGGCCGCGAGGACTGCAGGAAGATCTCCGTGATGAGCACCGCGGGGATGGGACCTTGGGGGGCAGAGGGGAAAGAAGGGGGGCTGTCTTCTCTGGAAGCAGGTCAAGCCCGCCAAGGGTCCCGGAAGCCCGCTGTGCATGGGCGCCCGAGGCACCAGCCCAGGGAGCGGGGAGTCTCCGGGATCCCTGGGCTTGCTGAGAAGCGGCGCGAGAAGGCCGACAGCAAGAATACAGCACCACGGGTGACATCCTGTGATGTCCCTAAAAGGGGCCCGGGGTCACCTGCAAGGCTCTCTGCGCCGGTCACACGGGGCAGCCTGCCGCAACCTGCCTGGCGAGGGCGCTTTACTGCGATCACTCTGACTGCCCTCTGTCCAACCCCCCCGCGCGACAGGAAGGTAGGGGGAGAGGCCATTGCGGGGGGGGGGAGAGGCCTCTCCAGGGGCCTCGAGCCAGAAGTTTCCAAGGCTGACGGTGCAGGAGAGGAGGCAAGGACACCAGAGGGAGCAGCTCTGGGGGACATACTGGGCCCCAGGGCGTGTCCCACGACGTAGATGATGACGCAGGCGATGCTGACGTAGGGCATCCAGGATATGGTGTCCTGCGGGGAGAGCACAGAGTTGGATCTGACGACCGGGTGGGGGCCGAGGGGGAGAGTCTGGGTCCCCGCGAGGGGGGCGGCCGGGGAAGGAGGGCACCTGGCTCCCTGGCAGGCCGTGCCACCCGGATGCCTCCGGAAAATGGGCCGGAAGTGGGTGGTGGGCTTAGAGGTGGGGGCTCCCGGGGCCGCAGACGGTCCCCAGGCGTCTGGCTCATCGCAGTTGCTAAAAGGTCAAGTTGGTCTCTTTCCTTACAATGCGAGTGAGGGCTCAGGGGACGGCCGGGGCGCTCCTGCCGCCGCCCAGGCCCCCCGCCTCACCTGCAGGGCCAGGGCAGCCGTCAGCACGCCGCAGGCCGCGAAGCAGACGGAGAAGCCCAGGAGGATGAGGAACCTCCGGCCCAGGAGCTCCACCACGAACACCTGCAGGGGAGGGCGCGGAGGGCCAGCTGGACAGGAGGCCGCACCCCTGCGACTACAGCCGCCTTCACAGGAAGTCCCCCCACCCACCCCCCAGGCTCCTCCTGAAGGGGCGGCTGCCCGTGTGTGTGGTCCCCAGCAGGCCACCGCCCTGCCCCGTCCAGGGCCCCATTTGCTCCTGACACAGGTGGTAACCATACACGGAAGAGACTGGGGAAGAGCCACCTCACACGGTGGAAGCTTCCAGAGTGCAGGGCAGGGGTCTCCATTTTGGGGGCGGGCACAGGCTGTCTCCCCCCACCCCCCACAAGAGACAGGCTGTCGTTTGACAAGAGGCTGGAGATGAGGAGACCAAGAGGCATGTCCCCGCCTCAGATCCGCTCCTTCCTCAGCTAGGGTCCCCCCACCCCCACCCCCACGATGCCCTCCGTCCTTGGTGGCAGGCGGGGGACTCACAGCACAGATGGTCATCAGCACGTTGACGGCCCCGGTGCCCGCTGTCACATACTGGACATGGTTCGCGTTCACCCCCGCCCTCAGGTAGATCTGGTCTGCGTAGTAGTAGATCTGCAAGGCACCCCCGGAGGCTGGTGCGGTGCTCAGGGCACCCCAGTGATGATGACACTGACCCCCAAGCCCCTGACCGCTTTCCCCTCTGTGATAAGACACCGCCCCCCAGCCCCCACCCCGTTCCCCCCTGTGAAGAGACACCGCCCCCCCCAGCCCCGACCCCGTTCCCCCCTGTGAAGAGACACCGACCCCCCAGCCCCCAGCCCCGAGCCACAGCCCGACTCCAGGATGATCCCACAGTTAGCACCAACCCCCCAGCACCCAACCCGGAGCCGCGGCCCGACTCCAGGACGATCCCATAGTTAGTGAGTCTCAGAGCTCCTTGGGGGCATCTGGGCGATCCTGGGCTCTGGGTGGAGGTCAGAGAACCCCAAGGGAGACAGTTGGGGGCTCGTGCAGGCCCTGGAACATTCCTGGGGCACCTGCCTGGTTCTAGGCACTGGGGGAGGCTNGCCCCGGACCCCGTTCCCCCCTGTGAAGAGACACCGCCCCCCCGGCCCCCGGCCCCCGGCCCCCGGCCGTACCGCGTTCACCCCCGACAGCTGCTGGCCGCCCATGAGGACGACGACGGACAGCAGCTGCCAGCGCAGGGACCGCATGCGGAACAGCCGCAGCACCGAGACGAAGCCGGCCGCCCGCTCCGCCTCGTCCTCGCGCCGGATCTCCTGCAGCTCGGCGCCCACGTCGTCCCAGCCGCGCAGCCGCCGCAGCGCTAAGGGCGGGGAGCAGGGCGCCGGCTCAGGGGGCCCCCGCTTCCCGGGGCCACGCCGCCGCCGCCCCCCGCCCTCCGCAGCGCAGAGCCTCACCGTCCTTGGCAGCCGCTTCGTCCTTCTTCTGAATCAGCAGGTACCGGGGGCTCTCGGGGAAAAAGGGCAGCAGGAGGAGCTGCAGAGCCGCGGGGACCCCGGTCACCCCGAGGAGGATCGGCCAGCCTGCGAGGGCGCGGTGCCCGGGTGAGAGCCGCCCGGGGGGCAAGCCGCCTTCCCCGCCCCGCCGGCCACTCCGTCCCCCACCGGGCACACCCTCCCGTGCCCGACGCAGCGCCCCGAGGCCGCCGGGGCCGCCGGGGCGCCTGGTCCCGCAGGGTCGGCGCCGCGCTGATTACAGACACGGAAACCGACCAACGTCGGAGTCCACGGCGGGAGACGGGCCACAGGAGCCACGGCGTAGACGTAAGTGGAATTCTGAACCGCGCCCTTCGAAGCCCGGCCGGAGCCCGGCCCAGAAACAGGGTCGGGCCGTGGTCTATGCGTGTGCTCCAATCGGATGAAGTCCGGGAACGGAAAATTAACGCTATCCTTGCAAAAGTAGTTAAAAAAAAAAAAAAAAAGCCAAAACCATGGAAAGCGGTGCAAGGATGAGATGATGGGAAATGTCTACACAGCGGCCTCCTTTGGGGGAGGGGAGGCCATGGCTGAGGCGCCCGCAGCAGGCCTCCGGCTTCCCCTGGGGACTCATAAAGAAGTATTATGTGGTCGGGGACTCAAACTCCAGGCCATGGCTCCGCACACCCAGGGAGTCTCGCTACTGACGTGGGAGAGGAATAAACCAAGAAAAGCCTCATGTGTGGACATCATCTTCTTCAGGTCGTGTTTCAGCCTCTGGCCCTTCCTCCTAAGAACACGAGCGCCACGCTTGAGGCCCACGTCTGCCCTGCCCACCGCTCTGCCGGCTGGATCCTCTTTTTCCTGACCTCCATCTCTCAAATCCAGGGCCTGGCCAATCCCGGACCCTGTTTCAGTTGCCCTGCACAGCTTACAGCGGGTACCAGCTTCCCTCCAATTTGGGCCACTGCCCTCTGGCCCCAGCCCCTTCCCCCACCCCCCACACCGAGAGTCTTCTTGGAGACCCCAGACTGCCAAACCCAGACCCTGTTTCCATCTGCTTTTCGAGAAGACCGGCACTTCTTCTCGACCTCTGCACCATGACTGCCTGGTCTGGTGCCAGTGTTCTCTCCTTCCTTCCTTGTTCTCTGAGCACCCGGTACTCAGTGCGGGGGGTTGAGCTGGAGAAAAAGGCCAAGCCCCGCCCTCCACGCTCTGTCCGGAGGAAGGACACCGCCGGCAACATGGTCTCCGTAAAGGATGGAGTGACAAATGCAATCCACACATTTGTGGTTCCCTGAACGTGGCAGGGAGCTTCTGCAGGTCTGCCCCGTCCACACACGTCTGGAAGGCTGGTCCTGCTCCCCCAGTCTGGGCCGCTCTGAGGCCCCCCCGCTGGGCACACCAGAGGCACATCACTGACACCGGGGCTCTGTGACGGCCCCGGGTCTGACAGGTGTACAGGTACCTTTGCTGGGAGACAGGAAGTTACCCCCTGCCCTGATCCCTGCTCCTTATGATGGTCACTGGAAGGGGGACAGTGGTCATTTAACATGGAGCCAGGCCCAAGCCACCTGGATTTGTGTCCCAATGAGACCTTGGACATGTTATCCAACCTCTCTATGCCCCAGGTTCTACATCTGGAAAATGGGTATAATAATAACACCTGCTGTACAGGGCTGTTTGGAGGATTAAATGGAATTCATCTTTGCCTGGCCCACAATAAGCACTTTATATGTTTGGGCTGGTGTCACCATTAATGGTGATTCCCCTTTCTGAGATGCCTGGGACCAGGAGGGAAGTCATGCAAAAGCGATGACAGTTACAAGTCACCCTACATTTCCTGTGTGCGGGGCCTGGGCTCCCAAGGAGGGCGGTGAGGCTCCAGAGTCAGGGTCTGGAATTGGTACCTGCACTGAGACTCACCATCTCACCCCTAGGGGGCTCCCCCTTTCCTGGTCTACAGAATAGGTCAGTCACAGAGCACCCCCCCCCCCCATAGGCAGCAGCGTTGCAGGGAGGCGTGAGTCAGGCCCAGGCGGGAGGCCTCAAGCACACTGGCTGTGGTCATTACCGTGCCCCGGGCCCCTGTGTGGACAGCCACCAAGCGAGCCAGAAGCTCAGACAACGGCCCTTCCTGCTCACTCTAAACCCCCTCATCTGTGTCCTGTGAGGGACTGGAAAACATTAGCTACATGGGCCCCGCCACCTTGTTCAGGGCCCGTTCTGTGCAGATACCACACCAGCACCAGGCGGCCAGGCGAGCACAGCCGGCCGACTGGGGAGGAGAGTGCGGCTCACAGGAACATCCAGCCAGAGCACAAAGGGGCCTGGCACCCAGAGGCATCTGGAGCTCACCTTCTTCGTTGGCGAGGAGGCTCCGAAGGCCGAAGAGCTGGGCCACAAGGATGCCGATGGTGATGAAGAGCTGAGGCACCACCCCCAGGGCCCCCCTCAGATTTTTGGGGGCCAGCTCTCCCAGGTACATGGGCACAACATTGGAGGACAGACCTGGCAGGATTGAAGGGAAAACACCATCAGGAAACATTCGTCTGACAGGGACAGGCTCTGTCTTCAAACACGTTCATTTCTTTTTTTAATGTTTATTTTTGAGTGAGGAGGAGGGGCAGAGAGAGAGGGAGACAGAGAATCTGAAGCAGGCTCCAGGCTCTGAGCTGTCAGCACAGAGCCCGACGCGGGGCTCGAACCCAGGAACTGTGAGATCATGACCTGAGCCGAAGTCAGATGCTTAACCGACGGAGCCTCCCAGGTGCCCCTCAAACATATTCATTCCCATCCAGCAATCACATGAGTTGGGCTGAAACTCACTCAAAATGGCAAGAGTAAGCCAACACCTTTTTTAATGCTTAGTCCTTTAAACTGTAAGGAAAGAGAAACTAGTCTGACCAAGGAAGTTCATGGACAAGCACCCTTGCTTTTCAAACTATGTCACTGGGGACAGGGGACACAGGTGGCCTGACCTCTGGTCTTCCCTCTTTCTTTCTTTCTTTCTTTCTTTCTTCCTTCCTTCCTTTCTTTCTTTCTTTCTTTCTTTCTTTCTTTCTTTCTTTCTTTCTTTCTTTCTTTCTTTCTTCTTTCTTTCTTATGTTTGTTTATTTTTGAAGGAGAGTGAGCATGAGTGGGGGAGGGGTAGAGAGAGAGGGAGACAGAATCCAAAGCAGGCTTCAGGCTCTGAGCTGTCAGTACAGAGCCTGATGCAGGGCTTGAACCCACACACTGTGAGATCATGAGCTGAGCCAAAATCAAGAGTCAGACGCTTAACTGACTGAGCCATCCAGGCCCCCCTGGTCTTCCCTCCTGACTGGCTTGATCCCAAGAGGGAAAAGCCCAGGTGTGGTCTGGCACCTTCTCCCTCTCTGGCTCCTTAGGGGAATCTGTTAACACAAGGCCAAGGACCCCTGCCAAGCAGTTCACCTTCTGAGAAGGTGTGTTGCATAAGAAACTGACGCACAGATACATACATAGACATCGAAGCATAAGTTCTAGTTATCTGTAAGCATTCCACACTTATATATCGTGGAATAACGATAACCTCGGATTCTACAATGTCTACACTGTTTCTAAACTCCCAATATTTCAACTTTTAAGTTTTCTCATCTACTGGAATATGACCCTCTTAACAGGCAGAACCTAATTTCATAGGCTCCAAAGCATTGTCACATATATTATTTAATTCTCCCAAAAGCCCAACTAGAGGCTGAGAATCTTGGACAAACGTCGGGTGGGTCGTTACTAGTATCGTACACCCAGTCACGAGTCGGGCTGGGGC
Source organism: Hyaena hyaena (assembly GCF_003009895.1). Lineage (NCBI taxonomy): Eukaryota > Metazoa > Chordata > Mammalia > Carnivora > Hyaenidae > Hyaena > Hyaena hyaena. The sequence goes on along the minus strand of NW_024080726.1, from coordinate 2,337,346 downwards.
TCAGAAGGACAGTGTCTAAGGAGGCTCTGGCCACAGGGAGGCCGAGGGGAACAGTGTGGGGCGCGTGGAGGGTAAGAGCTGCTGGGAACAGGAGGGTGTTTGATGACATCCAGATAGGAGGGAAACTCCGGAGAGCCAAATGTTCAAGCTCTGCGATTCTACCCAAAGATACCTGCTTTGTGTTTTGAAAGAGGCTTGCTGTCCATTCACACCAATTCTTCCCAGTTGTCAGAGCAAAGAGTAGCCCTTAGAAGTCTGATGGGAGGGGTGAGGTGGGGGAGACCCCACAGGCCTAGGGCCCACAGAGCTGATAAGAAGCAGGGGCAGGCTCATGGTCACCATCCAGGGCCGGGACAGAGGGGCGCACTTCTCGGTGGCAAGTACCTCTTCACTTGATCAGGGACAAAATCGAAAAGGCAAACGTCAGGAGGTTATTGAGAGATGGGATCCCCTTCATGCTGGTGGGAAGCAACCTCTAACCTGTCTTAAAAGTAACTCCAGGAGCACCTGGGTGGCTCAGTCAGTTGAGCGTCTGACTTTGGCTCAGGTCATGATCTCACAGTTCCGTGGGTTCGAGCCCCACATCGGGCTCTGTGCTGATTGCTCAGAGCCTGGTCTCCCTCTCTCTCTGGCCCTTCACCACTCGCTCTCTGTCTCTCAAAATAAAATAAAGACATTAAAAAAAAAAGTTGACAGGTTGTGATAGTAGGGATTCGTACATTAGATTGTTTCTCATGCTTTTTTGACCACAACCCACTGTAAAAATACAGAAACACATTTTACATTTGCAACCTGGTTCTCACCCACATGTACAGATAAATCCCCGGAACACATTTCAGAAGACTGTCCTTACCTCTGCTACACACAACACAGTCTGTACTCTGCCTAGAAAAGGAAAATGCTGGGGTGCGTGTGTGGCTCAGTCAGTCAAGCATCTCATGATTTCTGCTCAGGAGGTCATGATCTCCTGGTTTGTGGGTTTGAGCCCCGCTTCAGGCTCTGCCCTCCTGCCCCCCCCCCCCCCCCCAAATAAATAAATAAACCTAAAAAAAGGAAAGGAAAACGCTGCTCACTAATCAGGGGCCACCGCCCACTCACTGGTCCCGCCTGCAGTTTAGAAAACACGGAGATGAAGGAAGGGACCGGAAGTGCCCTTGTGAATAGGACTCTGTATTTCTGTCTTTCGCGGAACAGCTGTCTTTACAGGAAGCTTCACAGTGAAGCTCGGCCCTTGACTGCATCCGAGATGCGCAGACTCCAGCATCTATTTCAGGGCAGAGGAATAGCTTGTGTGTATGTGCTTCGGAAGTTCCAGAACGATCCAGACCCTGGCGCCCACCCCTCCTCCCCCTACTCCTCTGTCATCCTAAGTCACAAAGTGGTAGCACATGTAGCATTGTTTACCTGCACATATTCCCACCAAAAGTCTGGACACAATGATCATCTCAAAAGACCTGGCGACCTTGCTGCACCCCATTAAGATCGCGGGCACTATGGAAAAGATGTTGTTGAAAAGCAAGGTCCCTTTCCTGCAGAGGACGAAATCTCAGTTAGTTCGGGTTGAGGGTTCGGTTGTTGTTTTAACGGATGTTCGCCAAGGGTCTGCCCGGTGACAACAGTGGGCTTTGCAGCTGCTTGACGCTGTGACCTGAGACTGATGAGGGTCAAGTGCACAGCCTGCTGTGGGAACCTTCTCCGTGGGAGCCCACGGAGATGAGCACAATGGAGCACGTCAGCCGTGGGGAGCAGAGGAACAGGGCCGCATACTCTACCATATACTGACGGGTTCTGGAAATCATAAACTCACATGATTTTAGTGTAACCTTCCAGCCCAGATCAGGTAAAGACATTAGAAGGAATGCATAGGCCAGCCCCACTTAATCACGTAGATGGAAAAGCCCTAAACGAAATATTTGCAAATATTTCAATGTTTAAACACCACGCAAGATAAAATGCCAGATCTATCTGGGAAACACAAAACTGTAACATTATTTTTAAAACCACAGAGGGCTATCTTTGGGACTTCGGGTAGGGCAGGCTGTCTTCAGGCACAAAAAAGCAAAAATAGTAAATGAGAGTTAAATCTGACCACTTGAACGTTTAAACATCTTGTGTAAAAAAAAATACTATGGATATGATTAAAAATAAAGCAACAGATTAAGATACTTGCCTGATATAACAGTTACTCAGATGTGCTCAGGGGTGAAATTTCCTCCCAGCTGTATAATCTTGGGTAAGTGATAGTATCTGTCTGTGCCTTGTTTTCCCATTTTGAAAAACGGGATGGGGGCTTTTATAGGGATTAGAGGAGTTAACAAACCTAAAAGCTTTCAAGATAGAGCCTGGCAGGTAGGAACCCATCAGTCAACTGTTGGTTGCTACTGTTATTTCAGGATCAGATCCTTAAGAAAACCACAAACGTTTATCACATTCCTTTTTAAAAACATTTTTTTAAATGTTTATTTTTTTAGAGAGATAGAGCATGAACAGGGGAGGGTCAGAGAGAGAGGGAGACACAGAATGTGAAGCAGGCTCCAGGCTCTGAGCTGTCAGCACAGAGCCCAACACGGGGCTTGAACTCACAAATTGCGAGGTCTTGACCAGAGCCCAAGTGGGACGCTCAACTGACTGAGCCACCCGGGTGCCCCCCCCAAATCTGTCACATTCTAAAGCAGAGAGCTGGACCTGAGACTGTCTGCTCCCTCCGTGGACCAAAAAGGTAAGTCCTTCACTCCAAGGACACTGGTCCTGCAGATCTGTGACCTCATTTGATGTCCTGGCCCCTGGGGCCCCCAGGGAGAACAGTTGAGCTTAACACCAACCTTCCAGGAAGCCCTTAGGATCGTGGATCCCAAACCAGAGGTTGTATGTTGCTATTTTCAGACTCTTTTTGAAAAACATTGGAGAAGGCACTGGGCTCTGGCCGCGATTCTCAAGCTAACGACATCTGTGGCCAAGAAGAGATCTTACCCAGGGTCTGTGTGTCTGCCCAGGGCAGGGAGGGAGGGGCTCTTCAACACTGTTCATAACCAGGCCTCTCTCATGCCCATGGATCTTACACTCGGGGGTGTGAAGTCTTAAGGACCTTTTTTGGAATCAAATACAGCAACTAGAATCTCTGATGTTTCTGGAATTAGGCTCAAATATGAGCCCTGCCCTTGACATTCACAACACTCACCGTGAGAGGTGTCCTGGGTCTACAGGATTTCAGTCTAGTGTCTGATATTAATCTCAGCCATTTCAGAATTTTACAGACATTTAATTTGGGCTAAATTGTGCCCATTACTTGATCCCAGGGTGAAAGAACAGAGCGGTGAGTTTGTGTTAGTTTGGGAGGCAGAACTCAAGAACACTGTGCTGTAATCTACATTGGGATTGACATTTTGGCCATGTTATCTGGTGTTTGACTCTTTTAAAGGCAAAAAAAAAAAAAAAAGGGAAGGGGGGCACCTGGGTGGCTCAGTCGATAAGCATCCCACTTGGTTTTGGCTTGGGTCATGATCCCACGATTCGTGAGTTCGAGCCCGGCATCGGGCTCTGCACTGACAGTGCGGGATTCTCTCATTCTCCCTCTCTCTCCGCCCCTCCTCCGCTCCCACTCCCGTGCACCCTCTTTCAAAATAAAGAAATAAGCCTAAAACAAATCTTTAAAAAAATAAAGGCAAAAAAAAAAAAAAGAGTACAGAACTTGGTTTTGGTTACAGAAAAAACCTGCCGGGCAGGAGAAGAGAGAGGGGGAGTCCTGACATCCGAAGCATGTTCTGCCCCAGAGCCCGTCGAGCCCGTCAGCCCCCTGCGCACCCCAGACCCTGACTGCACCCCCAGGTCAACATCTGTCTTCTTAAGCTGATCTTCGGGCATCAGAAATTACCCCGGGCGGTTATTACCCAGTTTCACAAACAAACGATTCCAGCTTCGGGCCTGGGGTTTGAACAGACGGGGTCTGGGGGCTACAGGAGCTGGAAGTCCACCTCCTTACCTGCCCAGTTTATTCACCAGAGGGCCGACCATGAGGGACCCGATGAAGCCTCCGAAGGGGAACATGGACACGGAAACAGACCACAGCAAGGTCAAGACGAACTCGCTCATGTAGCTGTTGGTTCGCTCATAGTAGGTCTTGTTATAAAATGCCTCCATGAACTGCAGGACAGAGCAGAGCAGACACCCATGTGCCGACTTGGCTTTGCAGACAAGCGCGGAAGCTGGCGGGCCGCCCGGGGGTGCCCGGGGCCCACAGGAACCCATACTAGTCAGGGGAGCGAAGGGAGGGAGGCCAGGATGTATGAGCAGCAGTTAGCAAGGGCGCCTCAGAGAGGGCTGACCCCGCCTCTGCTGTGCGCACTGCCCAGGGTGCTGTTAACTCCAGTCCTCCGCGCGACCCCTGACCTTCCAGACTCGTCTGGGGAGCGCGAGGCTGCAGAAGACCGGAGCCCCCAGCCGCACCCCCGAGGCCAGTGGGAAGCTGAGGCCGGGGCCCCGCGGTCATCCCCGTGGCCCTGCGCCGCGCGTCTCGTAGGTCCTTCCCTCTCCCTGTCACCTGCAGACCCACTGTGTGCGCCAGCGTGTGCTCGCCGCCGCCTCGGTGGCCGTGCCCAGCCACAGGCTGCTCCAACCCCCCTCCCCGTTGACAGGGGGTGGGGGGCGTCTCACGCACCCCAGCGACCTACCTCGGAAGGGGAGTTAACGGCGGCCACGTTGTACCCATACTGGAAGGATGACCCGAAGGCAGCTATCAGCGTTGCCAGGAAGAGTACAAGCGTCAGCCTCTGCGGAGAAGGGACCCGGCTGAGGTCACAGAAGGCAGCTGCGCTTCAAGGGAACTCCTACTTCACCCCCGAGTCTTCTAGAAGGACGTCAGAGAATCTGAAGACCCTTAGTCTTTCAAGTGCTCCCCATGCCTACCCTCCACCACCTAGCCCGGTCGGAAAGCGTCTGACTCTGGCTCAGGTCATGATCTCGCGGTTCGTGAGTTCCCGCCCCGAGTCTGGCTCCATGCTGACAGCTCAGAGCCTGCTTGGGATTCTCCTCTCTCTGCCCTTCCCCTGCTTGTGCTTTCTCCCTCTTTCTCAAAATAAATAAATAAACTTAAAAAAAAAAAAAACATTCTCTCAACCCCAACACTTAGGGCCAGATCATTCTTTGCCCTGGGGGCGGTCCTTTATGCTTCATAGGGCCATCCCTGCCCTTCCTGAGGCCTCCAGACATTGCCAAATATCCGATACGCTGATTGGCGGGGGTAGGAGCATGGCCCCTGAGAACCACCCGGTCAGAAAGACACGGAAGGGTCATCTCCTCCAACACTGTAATGTCTGAATCCTTCCTGTAATATTCCCGACACGCGGCTGTATTTGCTGACAGTAGCAAATGCACTCAGTACTGCCTGAAACACAAAGTCCCCTAAAAACTGGAGAAGAGAGAATGGGAAAAAAAAAATTTTAGTGTTTATTTACTTGTAAGAAAGAGAGAGAGAAAGAGAGAGAGAGAGACAAAGGGACAAGTGGGGGAGGGGCAGAGAGAGGGAGACACAGAATTGGAAGCGGGCTCTAGGCTCTGAGCTGTCAGCACAGAGCCCAATGTGGGGACCGAACTCATGAACTGCAAGATCATGACCTGAGCCGAAGTTGGGCACTTAACTGACTGAGCCACACAGGCGCCCCAGAACGGGAAAATTTTGCTTGTTTATTTAGGGTCACTGATTAACTTCCTTTAGCCTCTGGACTTTTGCTGTAACAGACGAAAGGCAGTGTGAGAAAAAAAAATTTTTTTAAGTGTATTTATTTATTGTGAGAGAGAGAGAGAAAGAGAGAGAGAGAAGGAGACAATCCCAAGCAGGCTCTACACTGTCAGCACAGAGCCCGATGTGGGGCTCGAACTCACAGACTGTGAGATCATGACCCGAGCTGAAATCAAGAGTCGATGCTTAACCGACTGAGCCACCCAGGCGACCTGGGAAAACATTTAAATACAGATTTCTGGGGACTCTCACACACATGCATCCTGTGATCCTATCCCCCTTCCGCACATGAGGAAACTGAACATGCATATAAGGCAATCTTTTTTGATGACAAGAGGAACGTCATTAGCAAAGTCGTGAAAAGCTGGAGAAAAACAGAAGTGAAAAAAGCGTTTCCCTTGGAATCTGCAGGCTTTATCTCCCTTGTGTCCACTGTCACTTTCTAGCTTCATTGCCACAATCTTCAGCTTCCTTATCTTCAGAGAGGCCGTAACACTCCCTCGGAGCTGTTGCAAGGTGCAGTTATGGAAGTGATTAGCCGCGGAGGTGAATCCACTGACTGAGGCCTGGCCGGGGCTCCCGGAAGCTATTCCCATGGAGGCCCCGCCTAGGGAACACGTGCCCTCGCCCCACCGGCAAGCCGAGACCTCAGGTCTTCCTCTGGGCGCCCCCCCCCCCCAATCTAAAGAGGTAAGTGAGGAGCGGGGCAGGCAGGCAGCCGGCAGTCATTCCTGCCTTGTTGAGGTGCTCCAGGGAGCACTCGCTGGTTAACCCTCTGCGCAGCAGGAGCGAGACCTGTAAGGAGCCCCCGGTAAGTGAAACCTTCTCCTCCTCCTCCTCCCTCCACCAAACAAATTGACAAGTGGTTATTCAGGGACACCCGGGTGGCTCAGTCTGTTAAGCATCTGACTCTTGACTTCGGCTCAGGCCAGGATCTCAGGGTTCGTGGGACTGAGGCCTGACAGTGTAGAGGCTGTTTGGGATTCTCTCTCTCTCTCTCTCTCTCTCTCTCTGCCCCTCCCCAGCTCCCTCTGTCTCTCTAACAAACATTTTAAAAGATGATTAATTCAGCAGGAAGTTTCTGGTAAGGAAGGTAAGAGCAGAGCCGTGGGCTCTGGTTTCCAGTCTCCCTTAGTCCCCACCATCCCCTGGAGCCGGCGTGGGGGTGCAGGTGACAAAGTAGGGGTGATGGCACCCCGGGGAGAAAGCGGGTTCCGGGGCCTCTGGCACATTGTCCTGTGACTTCTAAAGGCAGGGGTGCGTCAGTACGCACCTCCACGCACGCCCCCCGCTCGAGATGCAGGACAGAGCGCTCCGGGCACTCACCCACTCACTCAGTCACTCACTCCCTTCAACCTGTGGAGCACCCGCTGTGAGCCTGGCATCCTTCTAAGTGCTGGGGATACGGTGGAGAACAAAACAAAGATCATCTCCCTGTGACCGTTCTATTGCTTGATTTTGCAGAAGAGAGGAAGGGAGGAGGGAAGGAAGGAAGGAAGGGAGGGAGGGAGGAAGGAAGGAAGGAAGGGAGGGAGGAGGGAGAGAAAGAAAGAAAGGGAAGGAATGAGGAAGAAAGAAAGAAGGAGAAAACTGCTAAACAGTTTTCTTCTTCTGATTCTCTTCCAGGTAAACAATTAACTAGAAACACAACAGGCTTCACTCATTCCGCCAAGCGCAACTCCTTCTTGACCACTTCCTACTTTGCTTGGTCCTATGGTTTGAAGTCCTTGGCAAAGCTCTGCGGGGGAGCTGGCTGGTGCCCCAAGATAGGGGACGCTGCTGGGCCCCATGGACAGCCAGCGGCCGTGGGTACTTTCATGAGTCCCATGAACATCATCAGAAAGGACTCAGAGTGCAGAGAGAGCCTCTAAGCACAGAGCGTGCGATTTAACATCTAAAGTTTGTCTTCCTCCTTGAATTCAAGACGCAGCCACACTCTGTAGACCCACCAGAGTCAGGGGTTTCAAAGATCTTCTGGGTAGGTTCTCACTGACCACACTGGTCCAAACGCCTCCATCCATCAAGCAAAGTGGCTGACAGCTGACTACCGTCCAGGCGCCATGCTACACCAATGCGGAAGGCAGACATTTAAAAAAACTACATAATAGGGGCACCCGGGTGGCTCAGTTGGTTGAGTGTCTGACTCTTGGTTTTGGCTCAGGTCATGATCCCAGGGTTGTGGGATGGAGCCCCGCGTTGGGCTCTGTGCTGAATGTGGAGCCTGCTTAAGATTCTCCTCTCCTTCTGCCCCTCTCCTCCACTCTCTTTCTCTAAAATGAAAACCTGGGGGTGCTTGGGTGACTCAGCTGGTTAAGCTTCTGACTTTGACTCAGATCATGATCTCATGGTACCTGAGTTTAAGCCCTGCATCCAGCTCTGTGCTGACAGCTCAGAGCCTGGAGCCTGCTTCAGATTCTGTGTCTCCCTCTCTCTCTGCCCCTTCCCTGATAGCTCACCAGCACACGCTCTCTCTCTCTCTCTCTCTCTCTCTCAAAAATAAAAAAAAAAATTAAATAAATAAAATAAATTGGGGTGCCTGAGTGGCTCATTTGGTTAAGTGTTCAACTCTTAAAAAAACTTTTTTTTAATGTTTATTTACTTTTGAGAGAGAGACAGACAGAGTGTGAGTGGGGGAGGAGCAGAGAGAGAGGGAGACACAGAATCTGAAACAGGCTCCAGGCTCCGAGCTGTCACCACAGAGCCCGATGTAGGACTCAAACTTGTGAACCGCAAGATCATGACCTGAGCCGAAGTCGGACGCTCAACTGACTGAGCTCCCCAAGCGCCCCAAGTCTCTGACTCTTGGTTTCAGCTCGGGTCATGATCTCACGGTTCATAAGATTGAGCCCCGTGTGGGGCTTTGCACTGGTGATGCAGAGCCTGATTGGGATTCTCTTTCTCTCTCCCTTTCTCTGCCCCTCCCCTGCTGGCATTCATTCTCTCTCTCCCTCTCAAATAAACAAATAAAATTTTTAAAAAAGGAAACAATTAAAACTAAAAAAGCACACAATAATTTAATAATTTAAGTGAGCTGTAACTGTACTGTAATACCTGTAATTGTAACGAGTTCTACAAAGAAGACGTGCTTTAGAGGAGGAGTCGGAAGGGACAGAGAACGGGGGCGCGGGTGAGGGGCAAGGGCAGAAGCACCAGCTTGGAGGACCATTTAGGGAGTAAAAGCAAAGGACCCGTTACCCCCCTAACCCTCCCCACCAGGAAAATGCAAACCAACGCTGCAATGAGATACCACTTCTCACTCACCAGGGCGGGTAAAATCAGTAAGACAGAGAATCGTAAGCGTTGACAGGGAGCAGACTGGAGGGTCCCTACGTGGCGGGAAGGAACGCATGATGGCGCGCTTTGGAGGCCAGCCTGGCCACCCCTCACAGAGTTAAACAGAGGAGCCGTGTGACCCAGCGATTCCACACGTAGGTGTGCACACCCAAGATGGGTAAAAATACGCTCACACAAACCCCCGAGCCCAGTGTTCACAGCAGCGCTCTCCCTAACGGCCCCAAAGTAGGGGCCACCCAGCTGTCCGTGAACCGACGAATGTGTCAGCAGGGGCAGCACTTCCTTCCAAGGGAATGTGATCTGACCGTAAGGGAAACAAAGTGGCGACGGATGCGTGCTGTGGTGTGCGTGACCCAGTCACAGACACCGCCTCCCGCCTGCGTCATCCTCGTGAAAGGTCCAGAACAGTCAAGTCCACAGAGACAGGAGGCAGATGGACTGGGGAGAGATGTGGATTCCTGCCAGTAGGTACAGGGTCCTGTGTGTGTGTGTGTGTGTGTGTGTGTGAAAATGCTCTAAACTTGATCGGGCCGATGGCTGCTCAACTCCACAAATACACGTTTGTATATTTCACACAAACTGCATACTTTCAGGGGGTGAATTGCCTGGTCTGTGAGTTATAGCCTCAGCAAAGGTTCTAATTTTAAAAGGCAGAAAAAGAAAGCCAGGGTTTAAGCGTTCTTTTTTCTTCTTTTTTGCTTTCCAGGAGGGAGAAAAAAAGAAGATTTAGTACTGGGCTAGATTAGGGCATGAGGGAGAGGAAGGGGCCCATGAGGACTGCAGGCCACCCAGCAGCCTCTAAAAATGACACGTGGCCCAGTGGCCTTCAGATGTGACCCGGGAGGGGTGAGGGGGGGTGTCTCCTCGGAGGCCGAGGGGAGCTATTACTCAGCTATGCTTTCGGGAGGAATCACACATTCCTCAGGCCCACGGTGAACTGGCTTCCTGTTTCATAACGCTGAGCACATTTTTGAGACTTAGTAAAACAGCCCCCTTAAAGGCCCGCCCTCCCCAGCACAGTGTCATTCAAGGCCGCTGGGAAAAGGGAGCCCCGCCCAAACCAGTCCCTTGGGAATTTCCTTCTAGCATCCATTCCCGCCGTCGGTAATCTCCGTTAGAACGCAACCATCTCCAGAGAAGTTAGTTCTCATGAATTATTAACTCTTTGAGCCACTTTCTCACACCACTGATCCCAAAGTTCACAAACAGAAAGTGAGGCTTAGGTGGGGCGACGGGACAGAGGAGAAGGGCTAGTCCTGGGGCCGTGGTGGTTTAGAGCGCAGCGGGGGCAGCCCTCGAGCCTGCCATCAGGTCCTGCGTTCCTGCAGCTGGCTGTGTGGCCTTGGGCCAGTCACTGACCTTCTCTGTGTCTCAGCTCCTTCACCTGTAAAATGGGGACAATGATACTCCGCCCTCATAGGACTGAGGTGAAGAATGAACGAGTTCTGAGAAAATGAGCTCTAAGAAAAACACTTGAGCCCCGCCTGGCTTGTAGAAAGTGCTCCACACCGGTCTGCTATCATCACTATGCATAGTGATAAAACCAGAGGGAAGTTACTGGTTCCATGAAGCTCGATGCATTGTTGATGGATACACACCCCCAAAAGGAAGCGTTTCGGTGCCTGCGTGCCTCCGTCGGTTAGGTTTCTGACTCTTGATATCAGCTCAGGTCATGGTCTCATGGATCGTGAGTTTGAGCCCAACATCGGGCTCTGTGCCGGCAGCATGGAGCCTGCTTGGGATTCTCTCTCTCTCTGCCCCTCCCCCACAGGCGCTTGCTCTCTCTCTCTCGCTCTCTCTCTCTCTCTCTCTCAAAAATAAATAAATAAACGTGGGGCGCCTGGGTGGCTCAGTCGGTTAAGCTTCCGACTTCAGCTCAGGCCATGATCACCTGGTTCGTGAGTTTGAGCCCCGCATCAGGCTCTCCACCGTCTGCATGGAGCCAGTTTTGGATCCCCCTTCTCTCTCTTTCTCTCAAAAATAAACATTTAGTTTTTTTAAGTATTAAAATAAGTAAATAAAAAAACAAACTTAAAAAAAAAGGACGTTTTCAGTTTCTAAAACACGTGGCATATTTTTTTCCCTCATCTGTTTTCCCCCCTCCAGGCCAAGAGTACTTTTTCTCTGCAGAAAGTCCTTGATGCGCACTGGTCAGATTCTGGTCTTTTTATTTATTTATTTTATTTATTTAAGTTTTTAAAAATGTTTTTATTATTTCTGAGAGAGAGACAGCGTGAGCAGGGAGGGTCAGAGAGAGAGGGAGACACAGAATCTGAAACAGGCTCCAGGCTCTGAGCTGCCAGCACAGAGCCCGACACGGGGCTCGAACCCACAAACCGTGAGATCATGACCTGAGCCGAAGTCGGCCGCTTAACTGACTGAGCCACCCAGGCGCCCCGATTTTGGTCTTTTTACATATGAGGAACCCAAAGGCCAATGAGGTCATGGTCACATAGCCAACGGGGGGTACAGAAAGCTGCACCCCCTCCCATCAGCCGTACAGCCCCGCTGTCTGCAGGCTGCCCTGGGCTCCAAAGTCCCCCCTCCCCCCCCCCCATGGGCCTCCCTTCATGACCTGCAGACTCACAGCAGCCGTCACGTTCCTCAGGGAGCCCAGCACGTGTCCTGGCTTCTGTCCAAAGGGGCAGGTCTGCCCTCGGGGAGCCAGGAAGGGGGTGCTTTCATCCCGCCTGGCCCTGGACGGGGCTGCCCTCCTCTGAGGACAAGTAATCAGCCCCTGCCTTTTGCATGTGACCATTTTAATCATCTCCTTTCGAGATGGATTCCTTATCTGCAGGGAGCACCTTGCAGGGGTCTTTCTGTTTCTCTGCAGCCTCACCTGGGGGTACCCACAGATCACACCAGGGTTTCTCCAGACTCCCCAGCCCCGAAGTCTTGTAACCTCATAGCCCCTTTCCTATAAAGTAGAGGGGCGACACTCGCATGGTCTGACACTTTCCTAGTTGTCGCGAGAGTCCAGCAAAGTCCTTGTGAAGGCGCTCAGTAACCTCGGAAGCTCTAGTTCTCGCAGGACGAGAGCACTTCTGGCTGCTAATGAGTAGAGATCAGGGGTGCTGCTCATAGTCCGGCATTACCCAGGCCAGTCCCCCTTGGCAAAGACCCGTCCAGCCCCAAATGTCATTAGTGCCCTGCTCGGGAGGATGATCGAAAGTAGTAACATTTATGGTGGAATCACTATGTGCCATTTCATGCATTACCTCACTTAATTTGTTCCAGGAGCGCTATGAGGTGGTATGGTTATTACCTCCATTTTACAGATGGGAAAACTGAGGCACGGAACAGTTAAATACCTTGCCCAAGTTCCCACGGCTAGAATAGGATGGAGCAGGAATGAAACCGCCTCTGAGACGTGCTCTGAACCCACGAGCTTCGGAGCATGCTCTCAACCTGCCAGTGCAAATGGTCTCCCATCCAGGACGGATTAAATAATAACTTGCACGAATAGAGCTCCGCCTCCCTAAATACAAGCAACTGCTGTTGTGATGAATAAAACACAACTCCCTTTGAAGTGCTCATAATAAACTCTTATCTTTTTGTCATCATGCATTTTCCTCAATCAAGGGAGTGGGGGAAGCAGAGACGAGGTCCAGGAAAATCTGTCTCTAAAACAAGGGAGCCTCTCATCGAAAAGGCTGGGAATCCGCAACAGATTTGAATTTGATTCGGGTCTTGAACGCTCTTTACCGAGCCCACCTTCTCTGCACGCTGGCCCAGCCGTGTTACTTGCCAAAAAGCCCAATGAAAACGCTCCGAAGCCCAAATCAAAACAAATCCAAAAACATGTTACAAACAGGGGCACCTGGGTGGCTCTGTCAGTTTAGCATCTGACTTTGGCTCCGGTCACAATCTCGCGGTTCAGGTGTTCGAGCCCCGCGTCCGGCTCTGTGCTGACGGCTCAAAGCCTGGACCCTGCTTTGGGTTCTGTGTCTCCCTCTCTCTCTGCCTCTCCCCTGCTTGCACTCTGTGTGTCTCTCTCTCAACAATAAACGCTAGAAAAAAAAAAAAAGTACAAGGGCTTTTGCTGCTGGCTGCAGAATCCCTTCACCTCCAGCTTTTAAAGGTAAGGCAGTTGGGACCCGTGAACTCTCTGCGTCTCTTCCATTTGGTTACAGGTGCTTTTCAAGGCTGTTGCAGTCGAATGATCCCCCAAACAATCTCTAAACTGGAATGTCTGTAAGTCTGTCCGCTAGTCCCTGGGCAAGTGAACTCTGAGAGGCAGGTTCCCTCAAACGGTCCTGCCCTGCACGGAGCTCCCAAGAAACCCCCACCCCCCCCACCCCCCTACCCCTCCAGCAATGCTGAGCAGACTGTTCTAGGCTCCTTCCCCGGGGCGGGGGGGGGGGGCACTTACCCCTTCCTTCTTGATGGTATTCTGCTGCTCCATCCTTGCCCTGAAAGTGCCGCTTACTTCTTTTCAGCCAAAATAACAAATGCTCTGAATGGAGACAGAAACATTCTGGCTGCACTTTGGCCGCAGAGACGTAGCCAATAGCATTTTTACAGCCAGCCTGGGACACAATAACCCTTTCGGGAGTCAGAGGTGTGTCTTCCGTTCCCTTTTTTTTTTTTTTTTTTTGAGTTCAATGTCTGGGGTTTAGCTCAGCAAGTGGGCGCCCTCCCCCGCCCCCCGGGACTGCAGACCCAGCCTTCCTGACCGGGGCGGTCCCGGGGCTTCCTCACTGAGAAAGCCTCTGTGGGTCAGGCTGGCGCTGCGTGGCCCCAAGGTTATTTCTGTCACCAGCACGTGGAAAGCCACCAGCCCCACGCCATTCCAGGTGACCCGAGGGCAAGAGATCGGGTCACTAGAGGCTTCTCAGAGGTGATCCCTGCCAGGAAGCCTGCGGCAGATGTCTCCCAGAGAGTGTCAGCTTTTGCTCAAATAAGCAGGCCCCGCCGGCTCACAGCTTCTTTTCCTTTGTAAGGAACCGAGTGGCCTAAAGATGCTACGTGTGTATAGTCATCACTGCTCTTAAGGCAGTAAATAGTTCAGATGCCTTTATCTACTGGGCAGGGAAAGTGAGTCACAGCTGCTGGTGTGTTCTTCCAGGCATGGCCGAGGCCACAGCCGGACCCCGTGCTCACCGCGTGTCCAGCTGGCACGGGGCGCACCGGGACAAGGGGCCAAAATCCGGAGCAGAGTCCCACACGGCCCGCAGGCTTTCATCTTCACGAGCTGTATTTCCTGTTTTATTTGCTGGGGCACAAATGCAGTCATTTCAGCCAGGGCTTCTTCCCCCAGTGCAGAAACCAGGGCGACTGGGGGCCCACTGCGTGCTGGGCACATTTCCCGCAGCAGCAGCACACTTGGGAATTGCGACCAGGGCTCCTGCATGTGGGAGACTGTGGGGGGGAGGGCTGGGGGGGCCTCTGTGTGTGGGGGCTGCAGGGGGGAGCCCAAGCCCCCCTCACAAGGGAGGATTGGCTATTTCTTCCCCACAGTTTCACTTCCTGTCCTTTACTTCTGGATCAGAGTCATGATTTCCAACTAAGGTTTGGCAGCATCACGGGTTTCCAGCCATTTCAAAGAGGTTTGAAAAGTTCTCCAAAGAAATGCACTTCGGTGGGGGGAGAGAAGGAAGGAAGGACGAGATTGTGCAAACAAAGAAACAGCTGCGGTTTGCAGTCCTGGGTCCCGGTCAAGCCCAGCTGTCCCTTCCCCTCCCGTGTGCTGAGGAGCGGTGGGGGGCGGCATCCCTGCCCGACCTGCCCAGGTGCCTTGTTCCTATGTGTCCCTGAGCTTGGCGGGTGCGGCCGAGTGTCACCAGCATGGTCGGCGGAGGGAGGGGCGTGTGGCCAGGCCACCCTCCTCCCATACCCACCGTAGCCCGAAGGCCCTGGGCAGGTGCTATGGCTCTACATGGTTCTTCCCCTCCTGGGGCCCAGCAGCCTGGGACCTCTGGTGGCCGTCCCCACGCACTCCACCCCCACCCGGTCCAGGGCCGTTGAGCTCCTGGGATCTGGGCTCTCAGATGGGGGACTGGCCCATCGATCGGAGGCAGACCCCTGCTCCTGGCTGACTTGGGGTGTGTGGCCTGGGCTCCCCCCGCCTGCAAGTGGTCTTCCTGGTTTTCTGAACTCTAGGTGGGGGTGGGGAACCACGCTCCCCCTGCCCAGCCCTGGTCTTGGACTAAGAGAGGAACCTGCCAATTGAAGCCTATTTTTGACAGTTTAAGATGACACTAATGAGGGGTGCCTGGGTGGCTTAGTCGGTTGAGCGTCTGACTTTCGCTTAGGTCATGATCTCGCGGTTCGTGGGTTTGAGCCCCGCGTCTGGCTCTGTGCTGACAGCTCAGAGCCTGGAGCCTGTTTCAGAGTCTGTGTCTCCCGCTCTCTCTGACCCTCCCCTGCTCACGCTGTCTCTCTCTCTCTCCTAGAAATAAATAAATATATTAAAAAAAAAAAAAGATGACATTAATGAACGACACTGATTAACCCAAGCACAGGCTGAGGCCATCCCAGGATTGTGTATAAATATTTCCAAGAAGATACGTGTTTTGAAATGACCTCTGAGGAGAGTGAAGAATCACGTTACAAGGGAAGGTGGACAGTCACAGGGCCCTAGTGGCTACTGGCGGGGCCTTCTGACTCTCTCCCCGACCTTCCCTACAATTTGGTTCATCACAGGGAGATTTATTAGGATTTATCATTGAGGGAAAGAAAGACCCAAAGCCAGTTTTCCTCTTTCTCAAGAAAGAATTTATCTATATCATGAGGTCTCCTCCAACCTCTCACGATGCAGAAAGTGCTCACCAACAATTCAGGTCTCAGATCTCACCTCCCAAATTATTTTTACTAACATAAAATGCAAGTATTGGGGCACCATTTTTTAATGTTTATTTATTTTTGAGAGAGAGAGACACAGAGTGTGAGCAGGGGAGGGGCACAGAGAGAGGGAGACACAGAATCTGAAGCAGGCTTCAGGCTCCAAGCTGTCAGCACAGAGCCCAACACGGGGCTTGAACCCACGAATCTCGAGATCATGACCTGAGCCGAAGTCGGACACCCACCCGACTGAGCCCCCCAGGCGCCCCTGTTTGCACACAATTTTAGAAGACTTATCAGGAACTGGCAACAGCGGTTATTCTGGGATGTGAGATTACAGACGATTTTGACCCTAGCATATGTTTACATTTATATTCAATGCGCCCACTGCTCTACCAGAGAGACTATGCGACAGGGTTCAAAAATCAAAACTGCCTTGGCCTCCTGCGGCTTAGACTTTCATTGAAGAAACAATTTAGTCACATAAACACATGGATGAATTTGTAACTATAGAAAAAGGGCTCTAAAGACGGGGGTGGTGGGCTGGCCAGGAAAAGCCTCCCTAAAAATGTGAGCCTGAGCCAAGATGGGAAGGAAGGATGTAAGGAGCTCACCTAGGCAAAGGGGGCTGGGACGGGGTGGTGGAAAGAGCCTTCCAGACAGGGAACAGTAGGTGCCAAGGCCCTGTGGTAGAGGAGTGTGAGGCTATCCAGAAATTGCAAGGTCAGTGTGGCTGAGGAACTGGGGAGGGAGGAGGCTGGTGGTGCAGGCGGGGCCAGGCTAGATGGAGGGACCACACGCAGGCTATGTCAAGGAGTTTGATGTTTGTCCCAGGAGCAGAGAGAAGGCGTACCAGCTTGGGAGAGTGGTCAGATTTGTATTTTGCAGAGTCCACTATGGCTGCCTCTGAGAACTGCGGAGGGAGCCAGAAATGAACCGATGTGGGGGAGAGGGGGGAACCGTTCCTTTGCCGTAGGACTCATGAAAGGTGACGGCGAGCTGATCAGCGTGGCAGAAGGGGTTGGAGAAGCAGATGACGTGCCAGAAATATCTCGGCTGTAAACCTGACAAAACTTGGTGACTGGAAGGATGGA
Source organism: Hyaena hyaena (assembly GCF_003009895.1). Classification (NCBI taxonomy): domain Eukaryota; kingdom Metazoa; phylum Chordata; class Mammalia; order Carnivora; family Hyaenidae; genus Hyaena; species Hyaena hyaena. The sequence continues at coordinate 2,320,441 of NW_024080726.1, read as the reverse complement.
GGTAGGGAAACAAGGGAATTTCTATATTACTGTTGTGATAAAGAATCAAAATGATCTTGCTGGAAACAGTTTTTCAGAACTAAAAGAAGAAGGTGATACAGGAAAACTGAACAAAAATGGAAAACGTTGAATTCGCACCAGGCGTCTTGTCTGGAGACCAACGACGGTACCAGGACTTTGGATCGCCACTGATCTCACTGCTACCAGGAATGTTCTGGAATCCGAAACTTTTGTTGTAGGCTTCTTTTCAACAGACTGTTGTAGCTTCCCAGCTTCCCCAACCCATCCCTGAATCCATTTGCTCAGTCTGTCTGCAAACAGTCACAGAATTCGGGAAGGACTTCTGGGTGCCCCAAAATAAAGACTGTTTCCCCGCGGCCCTTGCAGTCGGCATATGGACACACAACAAGGTTGTACATATAACATTGTGTGTAACACAAAGGTGTCACGTGGTGGCTTCCAGGAGCCTTGCTCTCTTCTTTGTCCCTTCCTCTATCCTGCTGCCTGGAAAGCAGATGCCACCGGCTTAGACCATGAGATTGAGGTCACAGGACAAAGCGACAAGATGGAGGGAGCTTGTGTTCCTTACCCTGGGGAGGGCTAGTCCGGCCCCAGCCCACCCACCGGGATTTGACATGTAAGAACAATATCTGTAAGTAAACGGGGAGGTACTCTAACCCATTCAGAAACTGGGAAGACATGTTCTCTCTCTCTCTCACACACACACACACACACACACACACACACACATTTTTTAATCGATGACAGCCAAAGTCAGATTTTCAATTTTTTTTTTAATGTTTATTTTTGAGAGAGAGACAGAGCGCAAGCAGGGAAGGGGCAGAGAGAGAGGGAGACACAGAATCCGAAGCAGGCACCAGGCTCCGAGCTGTCAGCACAGAGCCCGACGCGGGGCCTGGACTAAAAAACCGCAAGAACGTGACCTGAGCCAAAGTCGAGGTCAGCCACTCAACCACCCGAGCCATCCAGGTGCCCCCACATTTTCAATTTTGACGAAACAGCTCCTTACTGGAAGTGAGAAGCCTAAAGAACTTTGTTGTAAGGGAGATGTTTACCCCTATAACGCTGGGTTCTTAAGTCAGGGATTTACCCAGGCTGCTGTTTTCATTAGGACGGGATTTGTTTCTGTGGTCAGATGGAAAAAGCGCATGGGACTTGAGTGGTCTGTCCCAACCCTACTTTTCCCACGAGCCCTGTTATGTTTACGTGCCACGTAGAATGTGGGGTTCTTTGGGAACAGATGTTTACATTCCAGCAGAAACGCCTGCATGTGCCTCAGCGCGCACGAACCGAGGCCGTCTACCAAGCTGCAGCGTGTCTGAGGCCCGCTTACTGGGGGGACGGGAAGGGACCGGGTCGGGTCCACGCCGGCTTTAGGGTAGGAGCACCTAACACGTAACTAGCGTGGATCCAGTTCCCAGGCGGACTTGGCTTTGCACAGGGCGTTCCTGGTGCAGTGAGGGGAGGTGGGAGGGGTGTCCCATCTGTTCACAGAAGACTTCAAGCCTCGTGCCCAATGGGGCCAACCACCGCCACCCAGGCCTGGCACCTAGCCACTGGAACTCAACTCTGTACCGTGAGTGGAAGGTGGAGGGAGAACACATATCTGGATCCAAGTCAGCTTGCTCCCTCCTTAAGCCAATTCTGAGTCCTGATAAGGGATCTGCCTCAAGATGCTATCGGGTGTCCCCGGGGCAGGGAGGGTGCCCATCACACTCTGACACGCCTGGGGAATAAACTTGAGACTTGACAAGACTCCGGTGTGTTCTTTCCAAGAACAGAATTTGACCTTGCTTATCAGAGTGCACATGCACAAACAGGTGTGGCCCCCAAGAATCATGGACAGAAAGCGTGAAAGCCAGCAGGTCATGAGACTCCTTGGGGACCCAAGGGCTTCTCTGGCTTACACATTACCTTAGGTAGACAGCCCCTGTTTCTTGGGGTGTTTGTTTTCGTTTTATTCTGTTTTTGTTTTTTTGTTTTAACTTTTTGCTTGTAGCTCTCATAAAAAACCATAACCATTTAAAAAATGGGATATTTTGTGAGAGCGAGCGAGCTAGTGGGGGAGGGGCAGAGAGAGGGAGAGAGTAGAGAATCCCACTCGGGCTCCACACTGTCAAGCATGGAGTCCGACTCGGGGCTCGAACTCACAAAACCGTGAGATCATGACCTGAGCCGAAAGCAAGAGCGAGACGCTTAACTGACGGAGCCGCCCAGGTGCCCCCAGAATTTCCCGACCTCATATACGTGGAGTCACGCGGCATTTATCCTTTTGCGACTGGCATACTGCACTCAGTGTCACGTCTTCGAGGTTCACTCCTGCGGTGGGCAGGGCTGTGGAAGACACTAGGACCCTTGAACGTCGCTGGCAGGAACGCACAATGGCGTAGCTGCTGCGGAAATCGGTCTGGTGGCTCCTCACAAAGTTAAGCGTAGAGTGGCTTTATGACTCGGCAATTCTACCTCGAGCTATAGACCCAAAAGAATTAAAAACAGGTCCTCAAGCAAATAAACACATGCACGTGTTCATAGCAACACTACTTACAACTGCCAGAAGGTGGAAATAGCCCAAATGGCCATCGATGGATGAACGGATCAGCAAATAGCGATCTATGCACATAGTGAATTACGCAGCTATAAAAAAGGAATGAAGGACTGGTACATAGTACGTGAGCCTCCAAACCATCACGCTAAGTGCAAGAAGCCAGGCACCAAAAGGTACATATTAAACAATTCTATTTATAGGAGAAGTCTGGACTAGGTACGTCCATAGAGACAGAGAGCAGGTGGGTGGTTGCCAGGGCGGTGGGGAGAGGGAAATGGGGAGGGGCGGCTTAATGGGTGTGGGATTTCCTTTGGGGGGTGGGGAGTGACACGTTCTATTTAGAACTAGACAGAGTCGTGGTTCTACAGCACTGTGAATGCACTAAATGCCACTGAATGGTGCACTTTAAAAAGCTTAATTTGGGGGGCACCTGTGTGGCTCAGAAGGTTAAACATCTGACTCTTGATTTCGGCTCAGGTCATGTTCTCACGGGCTTGTGGGTGAGAGCCCCGGGTAGGGCTCTGTGCTGATGATGCAGAGCCTGCTTGGGATTCTGTCTCTCTCTCTCTCTCTCTGCTCCTCTCCTGCTTGCACATAAATATTAAAAAAAAAAAAAAAAAAGATAACTTTTGGGCACCTGGGTGGCTCAGTCAAACACCCAACTCTTGGTTTCGGCTCATGTCATGATCGCGTGGTTTGTGGGATGGAGCCCCGCGTTGGCTCTCTGCTGTCAGTGCAGAGCCTGCTTGGGATTCTCTCTTCTCCCGTCTCTCTCTGCCCCACCCCCCACTCTCTCTCTCTCTCAAAATAAATCAATATTAGAAAAAAAGTTAATTTGGGTGGCTGCTGGGTGGCTCAGTTGGTTAAGCATTCTATTAAAAAAATTTTTTTAATGTTTATTTATATTTGAGAGAGAGAGACAGAGACAGAGCATGACCAGGGGAGGAGCACAGAGAAAGGGAGACACAGAATCCAAAGCAGGTTCTAGGCTCTGAGCTGTCAGCACAGAGACCAACCAGGGGCTCAAAGCCGTGAACTGTGAGATCATGACCTGAGCTGAAGTAGGACGCTTAATCTACTGAGCCCCCAGGCCCCCCAAGCATCCTACTCTTAACTTCAGCTCAGGTCATGATCTCACGGTTTGTGGGATCGAGCCCCCCCGTCAGACTCTGTGCTGGCAGAGCAGAGCCTGCTTGGGATTCTCTCTCTGTCCCTCTCTCGCCCCTCCCCGGCTTAGGCACGGGCCCCTCAAAAATAAATACTAAAAAAATAAAGGGTTAATTTTGTGATGTGAATTTCACCTTAATAAAAGGGAACACCGAAATAGCCTCTAATGACCTAACGGCTACTGAGCATCTAATAGCTACTGTCTAGCGACCTCATGCTAATAATGATTTTTTTTGTTTTCTTTTTTTAATTTCTAGGAGAGAGAGAGAGACAGCGTGAGCAGGGGAGGGTCAGAGAGAGAGGGAGATACAGACTCTGAAATAGGCTCCAGGCTCTGAGCTGGCAGTCAGCTCGAACCCACGAACCGCGAGATCATGACCCAAGCGAAAGTCGGACGCTTAACCGACTAAGCCACCCAGGCGCCCCTCATGCTAATAATGTTAAAGGATCATTTTCCCAAGAGAAAGTAAAAAATTATGACTCCTGTACAGATAAAAAAACAATAGGCATGTGTTAAATATTTGAACTCATCATGGGGCCCAGGCAGATGTTACAAGTGCTTTGAAAGACAGAGAGGAGGAGAGGAGACATGTTTACAGATCAGGAATGTTGAAAGGAAATCGCAAATGGATCTAAACTGGCTTCCAGGGAGGGAGGGACGTCAAGGACCCTCCCGGCCAGCATTTATCCGGTGTCCTGTAGGGCAGTTATTTTGTGCTAGCATCATTCGCAACAACTTGCAGGATTGTAAACTTCAAAGGCGGCATAAGGGAAGAGCCTGTGGAATACGGAAGTGTGCTAAAGCACGGTTTTCCCTGAAGCTCATTTCCCCCTCCAGAGTTTGAAATCGACAAAGGCTATAAATCAAGAGCACCTCCCCCAGTCCAGTCCCCTCCGCTGTTGGACACTTACAGCACCCCCGTGGGACCTAGCACCATGTGACACCCCAGGGCCAGGTAATGCACCTCACAGCTCCCACCTGGGCTCCCGAGGAACATGTTATAGAAGCCAGAGCCCTACCGGGGCTGCCCGGCCACCCAGGGGCCCCTCGAAACCCAACCGTGCAACCCCCCAACCCATGCTCTTGAAGCCCCTGAACCCCGTTTTCCTCTAGGCTTCGCTGGATTGTGGGCAGAAAACAGCCGCATATGCAGACTTTCATCCATCCATCGCCTGCCCCCCCTCCCCCGCCCCGAATCCCAGGTGGTTCCGGCTCTCAGAACATCCGAGAAGCACTGCTCTGTGGACACCCAGCCTGGAGGCTTCCAGATCTGCACCCCGGCCACCAGGGCGGACTCACCCTCTGGCCTTGAACACGTCCCCGGGGCTCTTACCTCTTGTTGCTGGCCGGCCAACTTCAGACAGCACTGGGCACCTGCTGCGACTCCTCACCCCAGTGTCCTCGCCTTCTGCTTTTCCTCCAGGGCTGGGGAGAGGCAGGAAACGACTTCTGGTGGCAGGGAGGTCGGCTTGCTGGGATCTGAGTCCCCAGTGCAGGGATCCGCCGACCACCAGGAGCAAGAGGAAGAGCAACAGAAGGGATTAGCAGGAGGGAGGGTCTGCTCGGATCCCCTGGGTCTCTGAGATCTCCCTGTCTCCCATCTCCAGCCTGACAGTCTGGAGGAATTCCTCAAATGCGTGCTGGATCGGGGCAGCCACAAGTCCATCTCCCTCGGGCCCCCGGAGGCTGGGCCTGGGACCTTGAAAAGAGGACACTGGGTGTGTTGGGTGGGGCGGCAAGCGGGATCTTCAGGTCACTTAGATAACACAAGAAAGGCTAACAGTGAATACGATGACTAAGCACTGAGTCTCCATTCGGTGCCATTATTCTCCTTCTAGATGAAACTGAGGCTGAGGAAGTCACGGTTATTTGCCCGGAGTGACGCAATTATAAATGGCGGAACTGTGGTGGATGGGCTCTCGGCTTCCAGAGTCTCATCGATCACAAGCCTGCCTGCTTGCTGGGTTCACATGTGTCCCCTGGTCCCCTTCCTCCTCGGCCCCGGGAGGCCTGTCTGGCAGAACATGGCTTGATGAAGACGACACGGCCGCCTGCATCATCACTTAACTCTTCCCGGGAGACCCTGGCCCAGAAATACGGAAGCCGCAGATAGTCGGTTATAAGCACGTCCCAGGAACCCTCAGCGGCTCTTCGACAGAAAGCCTGGAGTAAGAGTAACATTTGCACCCAGTGCTCTTTAAACTCCACCTCTGAAGGGCGCCTCAGTCGGTTGAGCTCCTGACTCTTGATCTTGGCCCAGGTCTTGATGCTGGGGTCATGGGATCGAGCCCTGCATCAGGCTCTGTGCTGACAGTGCAGAGTCTTCTTGGAATTCTCTCTCTCTGCCTCTCCCCGGCTCCCACTGTCTCTCTCTCAAAATAAATAAATGAACTTACAAACAACAACAGCAAAAAACTCCACCTCTGAATTTTCATCTCAGATGCTGGCTAATCCAAGACTGTGATATTGTGATCCTGATGCCTGGCGGGCTCAGTTGGTAGAGCACGGGACTCTCGATCTCAGGGTCTTGAGTTCGAGCCCCACGGTGGGCAGAGAGATTGAAGAGGGAGCATAAAGCAAGCTGAGGGCAAAGCACAAGCTAACCCCCTGCACCCCGCCCCAGGCGGACACGGGTGAGGCTCCTCAGGCACTCCCGGCTGCCTAAGAACAAAGGGAAAGACAGAAAACAAATGGTTGAACGATAGAGATAACACAGCCTGAGTCTCTTATCAGTTTACAAACCTTAGTAAATTACAAGAAAAAGGCAATCTTGCCAATAGCTTAATTTCCAGAAACCATAGCCCCCACATCACCTTCCCCTCTGCAGTGACAGGGATCAAAGGCAAGAAGGAAGTGGCAAGTGAAATTATCTCCTTATCACCTGCAGCCCATTGACAAATACTTAAGGCAAATACGGAATATAATATTCCTTCAGGAACCCCCAGCTGTCTTAACAGTAATGCTTTGCTCCAACCTTAGCTTGACAACAGCCAGGCCTCCAGTCATGTGTGGGTCCTCTTTAGCACATGAAAATCCTTTTAAGAAACTTCCTCTCGGGGTTCCTCTTGGGGCGCCTGGGTGGCTCAGTCGGGTAAGCGGCTGACTTCAGCTCAGGTCATAATCTCTCGGTCTGTGGGTTCGAGCCCCGCATCGGGCTCTGTGCTGACAGCTCAGAGCCTGGAGCCTGCTTCGGATGCTGTGTCCCTCCCTCTCTCACTCTGCCCCTCCCCTGCTCATGTTCTGTCTCTCTCTCTCTCTTAAGAATAAATGAAACATTAAAAAAAAAAGAAAGAAAGAAACTTCCTCTTGACTTTATCTCCTCTAACCCCAGAGTATACACCCAGTCTCTCCTCAGGGTCCTGTCCCTGTGCTTTAATAAAACCCCCTTTTTGCAACAAAGACATCTCAAGATTTCTTAGCCATTTGCATGCAAACCCCACTTCAGATTTCATCAATATCTCGTGATCTTTGCCCAATTGAAGTACATTGAGAGACACCCCCCAAGCCATACTTCAACAATATCACCTAATATCCCGATGTTGCCGCTCTCACCCTGAGATACAGTAAGGCCCCATCACAAAAGTACTCTTCTTTATTCTAGTCTGCAACCTGTGCAGCTGACCAGGGCTCTATGCTGAGAAGTGCCACCTCGTTTGGCCCCAAACCTAGGCAACAGCTCCGTGAATGCCAGTTATTGGCTACTAGCAACGTCCGGCCTAATAACAGTAGGCAAAGCCTTTCTTCATAGAGCCTGGATTCTAGACTCTTCTCCAGTAAGTGATTCTGATGGTTTTGTTGTTTGTTTTGGACCCACAGGCTTCATTCGGAAATCAGTCCATCCTTTCCCCAAAGCTTCTCACTTTTCAGATGTGAAGGGCTTCAGCTCCGGGTGTGTGCTGGGCTGGCCCTGATAGAGGCCCGTCCTGTGCCAGGAACACGCCAGAGAGGTCTCTGCACACACGCCCGCCTGAGGCCTGCTTAGAAGGCCCTGGAGCAGAGGCAGGTGCTCTTCCGGTGTCTGCTGGCTCAGGGCAGAAGTGAAAGGCGGGACAAGAAGAGGAAAAAAAAAAAAAAAAAGACTTTCCAGGGAGAGGGAACAGCATGGAACAGCACTGCAATACTATGATTTAATAGGAATATATATTTGGTCTTAGTCTCAGTCTCGGCATGCAGATCCTAAGGTCCTTGGAATTTCCCAAGTATTGAGAGTGGAAAGGGCATCTTTATGTCCATGTGATGACTGTTGGCAAAGCCCCAAGGAAAGCTGGGGATGAGACTGGGGAGTCGACCACGGGATTAGATGGTTGGAACTTTCAGGCCCGCCCGTCAACCTCCTGGGAGGGGAGAGGGGCTAGAGAGTGAATTAAATTGCCAGTGACCAAGGATGTAATCGATCATGCCCCTGTACTTAAGCCTCCATAAAACCCCAGAACGACGGGGTCTGGAGGGGCTCTGAGTCAGTGAACATGCAGAGTTTCCGGCAGAGTGGTGCCCCTCCCCCACGCCTTGTCCCGCGCCTCATTTCCATCTGGCTGTTCCTGAGCATATTCTTTTAGAATCAGCCAGTGGCTCAGTCGCTTAAGGGTCCGACTTCGGCTCAGGTCACGATCTTGCGGTTCGTGGGTTCGAGCCCCGCGTCGGGCTCTGTGCTGACAGCTCAGAACCTGGAGCCTGCTTCGGATTCTGTGTCTCCCTCTCTCTGTGCCCCTCCCCCGCTCATGCTCTGTCTCTCTCTGTCTCAAAAATAAGTAAACACTATTTTTAAAAATGTAGAATCAGCCAGTAATCAAGTAAGTAAAATGTTTCTGGGTTCCGTGCGCCCCTCTAGCGGACTCATCGAACCTGAGGATGGGGTCGTCGGGACCTGATCATAGCTGGCTGGTCAGACGCGCAGGCGACTTGAGATTGGCCTCTGGGGGCTGGGGGGGCAGTCCTGTCCGACGCACCTTCCTTCTGCAGGGCCTGGCCCCGTCTCCAGGCAGAGGGGGGTCAGAATCGAATTGAATCGTCCGACACCCAGCTGGTGGCGCAGAGAATTGCTTGTTGATGTTGAGAGGAAGCCCGCACGTCACACGCGTGGACTGGCGTGCTGTTTGCTGGGTGAGGGGGCTGGCGAGAGCTTGGAGGGACAGGTACCAGGCAAGGGGCGGCCTGAGGGCACACGGGGGGTGGGCTGTTCCCTACAGCCCCTGCTGTTCAGCCGGGGGCCGCCTGGCCAGACTGCTTTGGGTGGCGCTCAGGACCTCCCTGAGCTGGCCGAGGGGGTGGGCGGGCAAGTCAGGGAAGAGGTGATGCAGGGCGCCCGAGGGGAGACGGGGCGGGCAGGGAGAGGGACGGGGAGCCCCACAAGGAACACAGGGTTGCAGGAAGCTTTCTCAGCATAAGCGGGCCGGGCTTCTTCCATTTTGTCACAGTTAAGCACACAGCACCTTGTCACAGTGGTCGTTGCCTAGAAGGGGGACTAGGCACTGCTGTTTCAACATGGTGTGAATTTGTGAGTGTTGCGTCTTTAAAAAAAAACTTTTTTTAATGTTTACTTATTTTTGCAGGGGGAGGGGTAGAGAGAGAGGAAGACACAGCATTCGAGGCAGGCTCCAGGCTCCAAGCTGTCGGCACAGAGCCTGACGCGGGGCTCGAACCCATGAACTTGATCATGACTTGAACCGAAGTCGGATGATTAACCGACTGAGCCCCCCAGGCGCCCCTTTGTGTGTTGTATCTTCCTAGCAAACTTAATGTAAAGGAAAGCTGCGAGCCATTCCCAGGGGCTGGTCAATGTATTTTCAATTAGTTCATGTTATTAAGACTTTAATTCTTAGGACGGTTTTAGGTTCACAGTGGAAGTGACGGGAAGGCGCAGATGCCTTCCACTATGGACACTTTCCATCGCCGTGCAGTGCTGGTGACCTTGGATGAACACACTTCGGCGCGTCATCGCCCACAGTCTGTAGGTGCCATCAGGGTTCCGTCCTGGTGTCGGACACGGTGCGAGTTTGCACAAATGTGTGCTAATGGGTATCCATCATCAGAGTGCCACACGGAGTGCTTTCACCGCCCTGAAAATCCCATGCTCTGCCCATCCCTCCCTCCCTCTCCCCTACCCCCTGGCAAACCCCGATCATTGTGCTGTCTTCATGGTTTTGCCTTTTTCAGAACGTCATCTGGTTGGAATCACACAGTACGTGGCCTTTGCAGGTTGGCTTTTCACTTAAATGCGTATCATCCATGTCTTTGCATGGCGTGGCAGTTCTCAGTTCTGATATTCCATCATCTCAGCGGACCACGCTTTATCAGTCCACCTCCTGATGGAGGTGGACATCTTGATCGCTTCCAAGTTTGGGCAATTATGACTAAAACTGCCCTCAACAGCCATGGGATGGTGTTCGTGCGGATGTTACGTTTTCAACTGCAGGTAAATATAGGTGCCGTTGCTGGATCGTATGGCGGGGGTATGTTTATTTTTATACGAAACTGCCCAGCTGTCTTCCAAACTGGCTCTCCCATGATGCTTTCCACCGCAGCGAGTGGGAGTCCCTGTGGCTCTACACCCTCGCCAGCACTTGGTTTTGGCAGAATTTGGGCCACTCAACAGGGGCGCGGTGGTATCTTGTTGTTTTAATTTGTATTTCCCCGAGGATATGTGACGTGGAGCCTCTTTTTGCATACCTATTTGCCATGTGTACATCTTCTTTGGGGAGGTGTCTGTCAAAATCTTTGGCCCGTTTCTTTTTCCTTTTAAATTTTATTTTAGAGAGAGAGGCAGGGGAGGGGCAGAGGGGGAGAGAGAATCCCAAGCAAGCTCCACACTCAGCCCAGAGCCGGATGTGGGGCCCCTGGGATCATGATCTGAGCGGAAATCAAGAGTTGGATGTCCAACTGACAGAGCCACCCACCCTTTGGGCCATTTCTTAATTCCTGCTGTTGAGCGTTGAGAGTTCATTGTAGGGGCGCCTGGGTGGCTCAGTCGGTGAAGCGTCTGACTCTTGATTCAGCTCAGGTCATGATCTCACAGTTTGTGGGTTTGAGCCCCACGGTGGGCTTTGCGCTGACAGTGCGGAGCCTGCTTGGGATTCTCTTTCTCTTCTCTCTGCCCTTCCTCCCGGTCACACGGGCACTTTCTCTCTCTCTCAAAATAAATAAACTTAAAATAAAAATTTTTAAGGTTCATCATATATATTGGATAACAGTTCTTTATCAGCTGTATCTTATTTTTCCAACCTTGCTGATAAATAACCGGCCTACATGGCGGTGTGTGTAGTGCATCTAGCATGGTGGCTTGGTCTGCACCTGCTGTGAAGTGACGGCGATAATGGACTTCGCTAACACGCATCTTTGCGCAGATACACGGCCGTGCCTTTTGCAAATGTTTCCTCCCCGCCCGTGGTTTCTCTTCCCCATTCTCTTGACAGTCCAGGCATTTTTAACCTCACAAAGCCCAGAGAGCAGAACAAAGACACAGGCAGCCCCTTGGGGAGCAAAGTTCCCAAGGTGCAGCAGTTGAAAAAAACCCCAATTCCTCCAACGCGGGGTTGCGTGGGCTACGCAAGTCGTGTACACGAGGCGGCCGGTCTTGGAGAGAACAGCCCTGGTGTCCCAGCCACCAGGCAGCCTGGAGCTGCCACGGCAGTGGGTTGCGGTGTGGCATGGTAAAGGGGTGCAGGCAAGGGGACGGGGTCAGGGGCTCGGTGCTGGAGCATCTTGGGATCAGAGTTTAGCTCCAGGCTCTGGGTCCTTGGAACCTGGACCTGTCAGTCTCTTACAGGGCAGTGCCCAGGAATCTCGATCCCACAGTCCCCATTCTGTCACCCCCCACCCCCATACACCTGACAGCCCAGCACGCACACTCAGGGAAAGCTGGCTGTGCCAACGGGGTGCCTCCCCCCACTTGACTCTACTTGCCCACAGAGAAGGGCCCGGATGTTGTTTCCAGGTCCCAGCCACGTGGAGCCGCCCCACAGCACAGGCCAGGCTGTGCCCAGCCCGCCAACCCCCATCACGGGCAGTCAGTTTACCAAACACGCAAAAGAAAAATAAGTACTTTATTTAATTTAAAATAGCAAGACTTTGGCCTCGACCCAACACGGTCTGCGATTTGTTACAATTCTGCACCAGAAGACCTCACACTTACTGAACCAGGATGGGAAGTTTGTAGAAAACGTTCCTTCTTGCCGTGTGCATAGGAAGAGCTGTTTGCACCCTCAGCCCGGACCAAATAATACTCTTTATTAAAAGACAAAACAAACAAACATAAAACAATTCGGAAGCACAGAGATGCAGAGAGTGCCCGCGAGCCGGATTCAAAAACCAAGGTTCAGAAGGTGCCTGAGAAGAGAGGGCGCCGGGCTGGGACCCGCGACGGGGCCGGAGCACCTGTCCAGGCTGAGTTACGGGTCTGTAACCGAGGGATGCAGGTGGGCGGACACGGCAAGGCTGACGGAAGAGCAAGAAGCCCACTGCGGCCCGAGTGAGATGCATGAGGAGCACAGCCCCTCGCTCTGATCGGAAGCAGGACCCCCTCCTGCAGTCCTAAGCTACGACCTCATCGGCACCGCCATCCAGTTCCGACCACCACAGACACAGCCGCTGTCGCCCCCCTGCCCCCCACCTGGCCCCTGGCCGCAGGCTCGCGCACTGGGACAAGCCCGCGCCCTGCCCACAGGCTCTCCGCCGCTCACAGTAACACATCCACCTGCTGCAGAGACGGGGCGGGCGGCGGAGGAAGCTGAAATGGAAATATCCAGGGGCAGCTTCTGGGTGGTTTTTGCAAAAGCAGACAGCACAGCAGGGGCATCAGACAAGTGGAAGGAGAATTGGAGGAAGCCCCAGGCACCCAGCGATTCTCCTGCGCCCCTGCCCCCGCTGCTGGCCTCCCCCGACCGCAGCCGGCAGCCAGCCCGCGCTGCAGCCTAAGCCGAGGACTCAGGGTCCCGTCTGAGGTTTTATTGTTACATCATCCTCCCCGCCCCCCACGCTAAGTCCGTTGGGCACCATCTTCTTTTCTGTAGCAAGCAACTTCCTGAACATCTGCTCCATTCTAGAAGCTATCGTGAGGGCCTTAACGAGCTGTGTGCCCATGACCTGATGTATCGTCTTTAGGGGGACCCTGGAGTTCTCTTATACTGGCCATTTCTGTGAGGAGACTGCCCAATGACACGTCGCTCTCTGTAGGGCAGCCCGGGGCTTCCATTCCCTAAGGGGCTGATCACCTCTTGCGGATTTTCATAAAGAAAACTTTTTCTGGGGCGCCTGGGTGGCTTAGTTGGTTGAGCGTCCGACTTTCGCTTAGGTCATGATCTCGCGGTTTGTGGGTTCGAGCCCCGCGTCGGGCTCTTTGCTGACTGCCAGCTCGGAGCCTGGAGCCTGTTTCGGTCTGTGACTCCCTCTCTCTCTGACCCTCCCCTGCGCACACTGTCTCTCTCTCTCTCTGTCCTAAAAATAAATAAAAAATATTTAAAAAAAAAAAAAAAAGAAAACTTTTTCTTTAAAAAAAAAAAAAGGAACCTCAAAAAGAGCATTTCGAACCTAGTTCTGTTGACGACTTCCTTTCCCCTTCTTTTCCTGTGACAGATCTTGCTTTTAAGAATAAAACAGGATTCAACAGGACACCTGGGCGGCTGAGTCGGTTAAGCGTCCAACTCCCGATTTCGGCTCAGGTCTTGATCTCGCTGTCCGTGAGTTCAAGCGCCATGTCCGGTTCTCTCCCTATCTCTCTGCCCCTCCCACGCACTCTCTCTATCTCTAAGTAAATAAATAAACTTAAAAAAAAAAAAAAGGAATCAACAGTATGATGAGGCTTTGGTTTTAATCCAGAACCATTTTTCAGGCTCAGAAGACCATTTTGGTTTTGCAGAGTTCTGATGGAACCCAAGGGAAGGACAGGTGTGGGCATGCTCCCTCCCCAAGGCAGTGACACTACACTGACACTTGCATCACTGCCTGGCTTCTGTGGCTTCTGTGACTTCTGTGACTTAACAGAGAAATTGTTTTCTGAAATAAGAGGAAATCGTTCCTGGAAGAGCCATGAATACAGAGACCGCAGATGCTCATTTCAAATCCTTTTCTCTTTTCCCAACCAATTCCCCAAACCTTCCCCTTCAGGGAGGAATCTGTATTTGGATCATTCACCAACTCTCCGGTCACCTTTCCTATTAAAAAAAAAAGAAAAAAAAAAACACAACAGAGCAGGAAGCGCATAAGCCGGCCCCTCCCCGTCTCAGTGCTCACGAGGGCAGACCCGAGGGGGCAGCGGCACCCACAGGGGGTCTCTGCCATGGACTCTTCCTGCCCCTGTCCTAGCTCTCGCGCTGGACGAGGGAACCTGCATTTTAAGTGACCGGTGGAGGGAGGAGTCTGGGCTTGGCCTGTGCTTGAAATTCAAACACAACCTGCATCAAGGCTTGGCCGCCCACAGAGAGATTTTGGGGCGTCCCAAGGAGCCCGGCTGCCCGGGGCCGTTGGTCTCACAGTGTAAACCTCACTGGGAAACCTCCGACCTGGTTGAAGGGCTCTTTCGTTGACCAGCAAAGCTCTCTGCGAAAAACTAGCCTCTCTCGGAAATCTCACTGCCCCCTCCCCCGACAAACCAAAAGACATCTAAGAGGGGGGCGCATCTCTGGCACCCCCGGACACTTTATTTAGGATGGGTGCATGGTATCCACATCTCACTGCGCTCTCCCCACAGGCGTGGTCCCCCGAACTGTAAACAGTGCTGTGTGGCCCCGGGGCTGATGACCCCCCGACCGCAGGGCAGCCTAACAGTGACTGCGCACCACCGGTTTCCCTGAATCTCACCGCCACCCCTCCTGCAGACGAGCACCCCTCCGAGCGAGTGCAGCAGGACACGCGTGGGTGCGGATAAACCCCTGGGGGTCTAGGAGGTAGAGGAAGCTGTTTGCTGGCTGCTCCCCCAGCGGGCGGGCGTCAAGAGCTTCAAAAGCAGAAAGTCAACACTTCAGCAGACACCCACCCCCACGCCCTGCGGCGGGGACTCCGGAACCTCCCGTCCCCGGGTGGACATCACCTGTGCCCGGAAGCGGGCAGGGAACAGCTCAGGTGATGGGAGGTGCATCTGGGGTGAGTCTGCGTCCCTGAGATTCTCCCGCCGCTGAGGGCGCAGGAGCCTTGGGAGGGCCGGCCGGGCTCCGGGCGGGAGGCGGCGAAGGGCAGCAGCGGCAGCAGCAGGAGAAGAGCCGGGTTCGGACGGCGCGAGTGCAGAGCACGAACATGATGCAGTTGGCGCCGCCCTGAAACGTGTTTCCGATGCCCTGTCAGGGAGAAAAGAAGAGGCCTGAGTGCCTGGGCGGGGTGGGGGGGGGGCGGGGGGGAGACCTATCTCCAGGTCTTCTGGGTTGCAAAGGAAGGACAGGAGCGGTCAGCTCAGCCGGGGCTACTCCTCGGCCACTGGGGATGGCACCTTAGGTCCCTGGGCTGCACGACAGCCTCACCGCCCTTCCACCTTCTCTCACCGAGGCTCCCTGTCCCGGGCAGGGGGGAAGGCACCGCGGACCCAAGATCCAGCCCGGGGCCGGCTGGTGCTGGCTGGTGCACTGGGATGCACCTGCTATGTGGCCGGGGGGTGGGGGGGGGGGAAGGCACGTGACCCTGCGCCAGAGCCACCGCGCGCAGGACGGCAGGGACCGGCACCACATACGTGCAGAACGACGAGCACCGGCGAGCGCACCGCCGGGGAGCCGCAGAGGGTCAGGACGAATCGCACGGTGCTCCAGACCCGGAGGCAAATGAAGATGAGCGGGATGAGGATGAGCTTCTTATCGGCCGCGGAGGCGTGGCGCCCAAGCCGGTGCTCCTCGGTGACGATGGGCCGGTACTCCGACAGCGCCTCGTGCTGTGTCGGGGGACACGGGGAAGAGGCGTGAGCCAGGCGGGCTCCCCTGTCTGCCCTCCAGCCACTGCCCGCCGCGCGGCGCCCCCCGGGGTGTCTGAAGCACGTCTGAGATCGCCTGTATGGAGAAGGCAATGCCTGATCTGGGCCCCCGGTACCCGTTCCCGGAAATGGTGGCCTTCCGGTCGCCCAGGCCAGGAGCCCCGACCCGCTGCTACAGCCGGCACCCCACCCCTAGGCCCTGCGGGCTCTAACTTCAAAGGACATCCAGAATGTGGATGTTCTGTCCACTGCCACTGCCAGCAGCCTGGTCCAAGCACCATGACAGCCTCGCTGGGCACTTGCCATGGTTCCCGGCCATCACCCTCCCCACCCAGCCTCCTCCCACCGCACTCTCGTTCTCCACGGAGCCCGGTTCCTTGAACGCCCAGGTCAGGCTCGGCCAACCTGCCACTTAAAGGTCTCGCCATGTCATACATTCCTTACAAGGCCTGGCTCTGACCTCATGCTGACTGGTCTCCCCTGGTTTCCTCCAGCCACTCAGGCCTCCTGGTGATTCCCCAAACTTCTGCCAGGCACACCCTACTCGCAGGGCCTTTGCACTGGCTGTTCCTTCCATCTGGAGTGCTGTTCCCCACCTGTCACGCCCTCACCCTCTTCAAGTCTTTGCTCGATGTCGCCCCCTGGGGGAGGCCTAGCCTGACGACGGCTTTTAAAGCGCAAAGGCATTTCCCAGGAAGTGCCCTATAGTCGGCCCTTTATTTTCGCCTGTTTTTTCGTAGCTCTTGCCATCCCCCTTCCTAGATGTCATTCATCTTTGTGCAGCAGGTCTGTTGCCTACGGTGGCCCCTTCCTCTCCTCCTGAATGCAATCCCCCTAGGCTGCAAAGGCCTGTGAAGGAGGGGGCCCCACCCAAAGCTGGCGAAGAACAGAAAGGGGGAGCAGGCACAGGCTTTTGGCTTCCGGATCCCTGGCAATGCCCTTCAGTGAGAGGAAGGGGGAGGCTCCATTTCCAGGTCGCAGCTGAACTTGTAAAAAGAGATGAAAGTCCTCCCAACAAAGACGTATTTTTGAGCCCAGCCCTGTGTCGGGAACCCTGAATGCCCAGGTGAGGGGAGAAGCCACATACATGCCTTGGCTCCTCTGAGCACCCAAGCTGCTGCAGCTCACCTGCCGGGCACTGCTTCCTCCCTTCCTCCCCGGAGGCTACAACTTCAGCCCTTCCAGAACGGGGGGGGGGGGGGGGGGGGGGGGGGGGGGGGGGGGGNAGGATTTTTACTGTTTGTTTTAAGTAACTTAAACTTCATGGGGGGAGAGGGGGGCAGGGGGGTCCTTCCGGAACCCATGGAGCCTGGAGCCTGGCGGGGGGAGCAGGGGAGCAGGGAGGCCCTCCAAGAACGGGGAGCAGGGGGGCCCTCCAAGAACCCAGGCAGCCTGGGGGTTGGGGAGCGGGCGGCTGCCCTCTGCCTTGCAAAGCTTGCTCCAGATCACTTATTTTTAGCTCTCCTTCCCAGCTGGAGGCAGAGGACAGCCCACACTAGCCCTGCCCGCTAGTCTCCCCGTTTTCTGGAAACACTTGCAGACTCGTGAGAGAGGATCCCTCTGCCCTGGGGGGTTGGTCTCACAGGTTTCCCACCGGGAGGCACCGACACATAAGGGCAGCTCCATAGGGGCAGCCTGGGGAGGCTTCATCAGGGAGCCCAGAATCTTCCCAGGGAAAAAAGGAGCCAAGAAGGGGGTCTCCCGCCGGCTGGGAGACCCGCAAGGAGGCAGATTGCAGACCAGTCGGTCAGCAACTCCAGCGGCGCCGGAAGGGGCGGGGGGCGGCAATGAAATCTCTGCGTGAAAAGGGATCCCGAGGTCTAGACTCCAAAGACACGGGTGGGAGGCGGGGAGCCCCGTACAAACTGGGAAGTCACAGGACGCCCCGAGAGATCAGACAGGGGCCCCGCTCCCCGCAGTTCCAGCCGCTGTCACAGGGGCCAAGAGAAAGGCCCGCGCACGGCGGCCCCGGAACCCCGGCCGAGCTCGGTCGCCCCGCTCAGCTCTGTCGCGCACCGAACTGGCGCTGGGCCCCCTGTCGCCGTCGCCTTGCGGCCCCACCGCGCCCCGCCCCGCCCCGCAGCGCCTCCGCCGGCGGGACGCCGGTACTGCAGGCCCGCACAGCCCGCAGGACAAGGAACAATTTGGCCACTTCGTCGGAGGAACAGCTTTTTTTGCCTGAATTTCCGGCCAGCACGGCTATTGCCCCCGAGACCCTGAAGAGGCCTCGACTTATGACACACTTTTAACGACCACAGGTAACGCGGTGAGGCTTCTGTGTCGCGATTACGAAATTCCACGCCCTCCTCTTCCAGAGGCATCCAAGTTCAACTGCTCCCTGGGCAGCTCTACTCTCTTCGAGGTGGAGCAACTCCCGGGCCTGCCAGGAGGGGGCAGTAGAGGCCTATGCGCGGGGCGCTCGCCTCCCGGACTCCACGCACAGTGGCTCTGGCCTCAGGGTCGGGGTGGGTCTGGGGAGCCCCTCGGCCTCAGCCAGTCTCTGATTCCTGGTCCCCAGCGGAGGAGTGCCAGGGCCCACTCCTGCCAGGGCCGCGGAGTTGGCAAACCAGACGGCCCACGATGCACAGTCCTGGCCTGGCCCCTAGGTGGCCGAGCCCAGCGCCCGGCTGGGGGCCACAGTGGCCACCGGGAGGTCGGGGCTGGCGGCTGGCGGCCCGCAGGTACCTACCGCCCGGTTTATGTGCTTCCGGATGAGGAGGTAGAGCACAGGCAGCGTGACGTAGGCCAGCATCTCCCACAGCTTCCCCGTCAGCAGCATCCACAGGACGCGGTCCTCCGCCTCCAGGTCGATCCAGCACCAGCCGACCGACACGTCCGAGGCGTCATAGCCGATCTTCTTTAGAGCGACAGCTGCCGCGGTGATGGCCAGCGGGACCCCCCAGCTGAGGAACAAGGGACAAAGCGAGGTCAGGCCCCTCCCGCAAGGCCAGCAGGGGGCGGAGTGACTGGTCGCTGGGTGCTCTCCAAACCCTGCACCTCACAGCATCCCTGGCGAGGGGGGGAGGAATGCTCGGATCCCCCAACCCAGCTCCGCTCTGCCCACGCGCTGCCAGGCCCACCCTGACGTCACGGGGCCCGGGAAGAGGACACAGGGATGTCCTGGCCTCCTGCCTGGACAGACAGCACCCCCCACCCCTCAGGGGCCGGGTTCGAACTTGGAATTGCTGGCCTTGCAGACCGGCACAGGAACGCTGCGGCGTGGGGAGGGCAGGTGGCCGCTGCCCCCAGAGGGCCCTGCATGCCAGTGCGGACACCAGCCCATGTGCCCGTGCCTCACCCGCACCCTGTAATCAGCCCCCCACCTCTGTCCCGCGCACACACCGGCGGCCTGGGGTGCCTGACCAGGGGGCTCCAGGGCCCTGTGCGCCTGCAGCGGGATCTGGAAGGGGGAACACGGGCTTCAGGTGGACGCGTCCCTCTGGCCCAGAGGCCTCCTGGCGCCAAGGGAAGGGGGTGTTCCTGGAAAAGGTCAAAGGGGGCCCCCGAGAGCATGAAGCCTGGGGCAGGGAGCCCCAATCACGGCAGCTCAGGGCTGACTTTCTGAGAGCCTCACCCTAACAACACAGCAGGGGGGGCCAAGCCCCACCTGTCTGCTTGCAAAGCATTTTCAACGGGGGCGGGGCAGGGGGGGACACAGAAGCTTCACACAGTGGTGGCCCAGCGGGGTGGCTAGGAGCCTGGGCTGTGGCCCTGCCCCCACTCGGTCCCAGCGCGTCAGTGTTTTTCTCCTCAAAGCGGGGGTGGTAACCGTGCTTGGAACAGAGCAGGTCGTTATGAGAACACACGCCAGTAAAGACTGGCGTGTGTCTGGCGCGCAGGACCGGCTACGTGTGTCGGTGTGTCTGGGCGCCGCCCAGGACCCTGGCCTGCCACGCCGGCGCCAGGAATGCGGGAGGCCTGTGTGGTGCCTGCCCCCCGGAGCGGGGCCCGCGGGCCTGTGTCCCGGGTCAATCACTGGAGGACAGGCACTATGCAGACAGGACACTGTCTTCAGGGAAATGCTTAGTTCAGGAATGGGTTAGAGAGAGAGAGAGATACATAGATATAAAGTTTATTTTGAGAGAGACAGAGAGTAAGCACGGGGGAGGGGCAGAGAGAGAGACACACAATCCGAAGCAGGCTCCAGGCTCTGAGCTGTCAGCACAGAGCCCGACGCGGGGCTCAAACCTACGAACCTGGAGATCACAACCTGAGCCGAAGCCAGACACTTAACCAACTGAGCCACCCAGGCGCCCCAGAAATCGGTTATATTTTGAGAGCTCTGTGTTAGCAATTGCGGCTCTTTTTAAGTTTATTTTTATTTATTTACTTAAGTAATCTCTCTACTCCATGTGGGGCTTGAACTCACGACCCCAAGATCAAGAGCTGCATGCTCTTCTGAAAAGCCAGCCAGGAGAGGCTCTTTTTGAGAGAAAGTGGTAGAACAACGATGAGACCAAAGCTGCACGTTAGTCTTGCCCAAGTGAGAAGCGATGTAGTCAATCAGATTCTCCAAAGGCTGCACGTCTAGGGCTGAAAAGAAGGGAGAAAGCCGGCTCCCGGGCCTGGGAAGGACTCGGCGCTGGGCACTTTCAGAACAGAGGTGCCCGTTCACCCTGCGCCCTGTCCCCAGCCTGGCCTCTGGGGGGCCTGGACAGGAGCAGGAGGGTAGAGTCACTGCACCTCAGCGTCTGCTCGCCCGACAGCGGGAGAGGAGGCGGGATGTGGCACGTCTTCCGTGGCACTGAGGCACAGAAGGGGCAAAAAAATCCCACAGAAATTAAATGGTTATGAGAAAGGTACCAAATAACCCCCAGGAGTTGGTCCATGTTCTTTCATTTAAAAAAAATTTTAAGGTTTATTTATTCTTGAGAGAGAGACAGAGACAGAGTGCTAGCGGGGGAGGGGCAGACAGAGAGGGAGACACAGAGTCTGAAACAGGCTCCAGGCTCTGAGCCGTCAGCACCAGAGCCCGATGCGGGGCTTGAACTCATGAACTCTGAGATCATGACCTGAGCCGAAGTCAGACGCTTAACCGACTGAGCCTCCAGGGCGCCCCCGGAGTTTGCCCATTTTAAATGCCTGTCCTATCAGTTAGTCACCTGTTAGGTTGATATGTATCAGCGTCAAACTGCTGTGTCGTAATAGTTACTTTCCAAGCCTCATGCAATCCTGGGGTCTGGGGACGACACAGGTCACAGCTATGAGCTCCATGACGGCAGGCGCAGGGCTCATTCCAGCATCTAGAATGGCACCTGGCACCTGGTGGGGGCCAAACAAGGACCTGCTGAATGAATGAATGAACGAATGGAGTCTGAGCCAAGTGACTGAGACAGCTTTCCACCAATTTACTCCTTAACTATTCATTGCAAGGATATCATTGTCATTGAAAAGGAAGCAAAGGGCTTTTTAAAGTACTAGCACTGCAATCTTGATGTCATTTGTGTCCTGACCACTTTATGGTTCCGCGGAGGAATCCTGGGCTGGGAAATCGTGGCCCCTTGGGAGCGGAGGGGGGGCCCCCAGGCTGCAAGGAAGGAAGAGCGGGGCAGGCATGCAGGAGGAAGGAGCCGCTCCCACGCAGCAGGGACTCCTTTGTCAGCATCCTGACGGGCCTAACAGGGAACTGCCCCCGCCCCCCCCCACCCTGCACTGAGATGCGCCTGGGGCTGTTTGTGCTGGGAAAGAGCCAGAGAAGGACCAAACAGGCCGAAGGCTCAGGCCGAGGGCTTTCAAGGGTTAAGAACGTGGGCTGATGAGGGCACGCGGGTGGGTGGCTCAGTTGGTGAATCGGGTCATGATCTCACAGTTGGTAGGCTGAGCTCTGCAGTCAGTGTGGAGCCCGCTTCGGATCTTCCGTCTCCCTCTCTCCCTTACATGGGCGCTTTCTCTCTCTCTCTCTCTCAAAAATAAATGAACATTATAACAAATATATCTTAAGAACGTGGGTTGATCAATCAGAGTCACTATCTGAATGCGGGCACAGATGGCCAGAAGCTGTTTGGGGAGGTATTTAAGTGAGAGAGGTAGGCAGAGGTAAGGCAGGGAAGGGTGGGAATGGAGTGGGAGGGAGGGAGAGCCCGACGACTCGCAAAGCACGTCCTGCCAGACTTGTCGTTTAATGGGTATGGGCGGTGGCGTGCTGGCGATGCTCCACAACCGGCTCTCCACAAAAAGTGTATTTGTGCGCGTGCGTGCGTGCGTGTTACGTAGGAATGCATGTACATATCCACGTATTATTAACGTAACTGATACAAAAGGTGTGAAGCACACAAGCTGTCAGTAATAATAGAATACACAATACTCCTGGTTGTGAATTCTACAGCGCCAACGGAGTCTCACAAATTGCGTTTATTCATCTTTGCCAATACCTGTGGTTACAGTTGGCAAAGGCAAGCAGTTCCATGAGGTGAAGTTGGTTGTGTTTTCACTTTCCTTCCCTAACAAGATGAACGTGAAAGGGGAAACCTAAGAGACGAGACAAAAGCTGGAATGCCTCTCCTCACCCCCTTAGGTACCCGGCTTCCTGCCTGCCCCAGTGTGGCTACGGTCTCTGCTGAAATTCTCACAGTAACACTTTTTGAGCTTAATCTTCGCTAACATTTTCTCCATTACCTTCTTAAGTTGCCATCCAGCAAACTATGGCCCTCAGGCCTAATCTGGCCCCTGGTCTGTTGTTGTTTTTTTTTTTAATAAAGTTTTATTGCAACACAGCTTCGTTGACACTCACTTGTTTACATGTTTATGGCTGCTTTCAGCCATTAACAGGAGTTGGGAGAGTTGCGATTGAGATCGCACTGCCTGTGAAGCTGAAAAGACCTACTATCTGGTTCTTTACAGGGAAAGGTTGCTGACCTCTGCCCTACACAGTCAACAAAACAACCAAGCCCTGATCCGGAGCTTCCGCCATTTTTTTACGGTGTAAATAATCCCAAAGTGACTAATTTCAAGCCACCAACACATGCAGCTGGGAACAGATTTGCAGTATTTCCGATAGTATTTCCATTGCTTGGAAACAATAGTTGTAAATAACCTCGAATGTACAGATAAGAGTACAATCATTAAGATATAGTTCTTAGTATTTCTGTCACTCTTTTTAAAGTAACTTTTTATACGTTTATATAATTTACTTTCTTGTTAATGGTTATATTTAACAATCAGCTCACAAAATGCCCTAAAATTTAACAACTGGGTCTCACCAGCTGGCTCAGGACACCTCTGGACGGAGGATAAAGAGATAAGGAGCTGAAGCTGCCCTGTGTCCTTAACCTATAGAGTGAGGAGAAAGTCAGTATTTTTGGCAACCTCAGATCAGCTGAGCCGTTCTCTGGCCAGGTGACCAGCCCGGAGTGTAGGCGCTATGAGTCTGGTACGGTTGAATGACGACACGTGAAAAAGACCAAGGGCTGGGGTTGATGATGACCTAGAAACTCATGTGGCCGGAGGGGTCACCCTGAGGCTCACACGTGGGCAGGTCAGACCTGCCAGGGGAGAGTCCTGTCTCTGCGTGGACCCTGGTGACCCACGTTCTAAATCTGAGATGGTTCAGCTGGCACCAGAGCCAGGCGCGCCAGGAGATGCTGGGCCCAGAGCTGGCCTCAAATGTTTCAAGACTCTTGATGAGGTCGGGCTGGGACCCGGCCTGGGAGGTGGGCTCGGGCGGCTGGAGGAAATGTCAGGGTGTCTGCTCAGCACCCAAACCGAGGGCCGAACTGGCAGCTGGGCCCATGCGCAGGGGATGCTTGGAAGGTGTTGGGGGAGGGACAGGATGAAAGCAGGTGACTGGTCAGGCCCTTTCTCTCCAAACCTGTGGCTCTGAGAAGCAGGGCTGGGGGCCCCTAGATGGAGGGAGGGAATTCGAAGACGACACTCTGAGGGGTAGCCTAGAGCTTCTTCGCGAGGTGCCCGCACGCCCTCCCTCATGTTCACCCCGAAATGAAGGCCAGACTCCAAGCCGGCCTCTCTCCCTCGGAGGCGGTTGAGGGCTGAGTCGTGTGCCCCTCAACATGCATATGTCGGCGTCCTAAGCCCAGTACTTCAGGAGGTGACAGTAGTGGGGATGGGGCTCTTTAGAGAGGTGACCAAGTTAGAACGGTCTGTATGGTGAGCCCCAGCCAGCACAACTGCTGTCCTTCAACGAGATTGGGGTACATACACACACACAGGACCATGTGAAGACACACGGTGTAGACGGCCATCACCAGGCCCAGGAGAGAGCCCTGCCCTCGGAGGAAACCAACTTTGCTGACCTTGATCTCAGACTTCCAGCCTCCAGAACTGTGAGAAAATTGGTTTCTCTTGTTTGAGCCGCCCAGTCTGGGGTACGTTGTCAGGGCCGCCCCAGCAGACGAACGGAGAGGCTTTCTACAAACTATGCACGAGAGGCGTGTGCCAGCTCCCGGGGACCCCACCCCATGAGGACGGACAGAGCTGGTGGGGGGCCCTCGGTAAGCTTCGGGGAGGGCTGGACGCACAAGAAGCCATTCAGATCTACCCTGAGCTCAGCTCTTCCTTGGAACTTGACATCCTTTTGTTTGTCAGTCTGTCCAGACAGGCAGAACCAGAAGCCGCATGGGAAGAGCCGGGTGGTGCGAGAGCCGGGTGGTGCGCAAGCCACTCCCACCCTCCGACGCTCCGGGCATGCGGCAGACGACCGTGAGTGGGCCGCCTGTCCCCAGGACAGGGATGCTCTGGGCTTCCCTCGGAGTCCCCAGCTCTTCCCACATGGGGATCTTCTGTTAAGTGATCTCTGCAACCCCTCCCACCAGAGTCATGGGGGAGGGGGACCCTGCAGTGAAAGGCACAGTTCCACTTTAGCACACACACGGGAATACCCTTCCACCCGCCACTGAAAGGTCAGCTTGCTCAGTCATCTGTCCCCACCCCAAACCTCACTCTTCCTACAGACCTTTCTGAAAGGGGGCTGGCCCCTCCTGGGAAAGGAACAGGGCCCTCTCCCGGTGCCTGGTCTACAAGCTGGGCTGCCTCCGGAAAGCCTGGCCTGCTAACTCACAAACTGCCTTGAGAACAAAACTATCGGGCAACACTGTGCCAATTTAGAAAGCTCCTGTAGCAGAACAGGGCCGGGCCCAGAGGGAGGCGCAGCTGCAGGGAGTCGGGCCTGGTGAAAGGAGTCACAAGGCCCTGGGGCAGCCTAGAGCTTTCTTCCCTGGAACAATGGGCACTTATTGTCGAGTGTAGGGCAGAGGGGTAGGCGGCTGGAGAAGCCAGGGAGTCAGCCAAGGCCCGGGCCACCAGGAGGTGGCAGCTCTGGCCGCGGGAGGGAGTGGGGTGCCCAAAGGAACTCTGAGGCACCCCCCCGCCCCGCCCTTGCAAGCCTTCTGCAGCCCCGGGGCTAGTGGGCAGCAGGGAGTGAGCCTGCAACGCTCAGAAATGCTCTCCTGCCCGTCCAGGACCTGGCCTTGCCTGGGTAGGAAGGTCAAGGGTAGCCTCTGCTCTCTCACAGCCTCTGGTGAACACACAACGCTGTGCAGAGACCTGAGGACTCTAAAGGGGGAACAGGTAAAGCCAGTCCGACGCCTGCTATTTGGGGGAGCACTGCCCGACACGGGTGCTGTTCATGCAGCTTCTACACACACCCCTCCGTCAGACACACCTGCCCGGAGCCTCGCCCCGGGTCCCCACGGTGAGCTAGTTTCCCATCAGAGAGCTCAGAGGCTCTTCCCCTTCATGGCCCACGTTTCCCCTTTAGTCTACATTAGAACTTCCCGCTCCCCACAGCATGGGTCTTCTTGGTTTGTTTGTTTTTTAAAGTTTATTTATTCATTTTGGGCTGGAGCCAGGGAGGGGGATAGAGAAGAGGGGGAGAAAGAATCCCAAGCAGGCTCCGCACTGTCAGCGCAGGCCCTGAAGTGGGGCTCCAGCCCATGAACCGTGAGATCATAACCTAAGCTGAAATCAAGCTTAACTTACTGAGCCACCCAGGCGCCCCTCCCCCCACGGCAGGGGTCCTGATGGTGAATTTGCATAGACTCTTCCTCCAGAACTGCCCCCCCAGCAACCTCTGGAGACTGGGTGGGCCCCTTGCCCACACCCTCTCCCACCCTAGGGATGCCAGAACCCTACGACTGCTTGAGGGGGCCAGGACCCTTCCTTCCGATTGGGTGAAATGAAGCACCAGGTGCAGGAGACGGTTCGCTGACCCGGACCGCCCTGTGCGGGACTGGAGCTGACCGTGGCTTTTGAAAGGCAGGGCGCATTCCCCAGGGGGACGGGGGGGGGGGGGGGGGGGGGGGAGGTTGTGGCCAACGTGGCTTATCTGACCAAGAGAGCACTGCCCCCACCCACCGCAGCGAGGCCTTTCTTAGGTGCAAACGAATGGTACAGTCCCAGATGCATATCTGCATGAATGTAAAACACGGGGAGTCAGTATCAGGCACCTCAACAGCTAAGAAACTACAGGGCCTTCCCTTTAATGCTGCCTATTCTCAAAGAGCCTTAAAAAGGCAACAAAAAACAGGAAATTCACTTCAGAATACTGTCAGTGTCAGGTTCAACGCATGCTGCACGGGTAAAGTTTGAGGAAGGACAGGATCTTTATCGCAACAAGATACTTACTAATCACAAAAGGGAAAACAGTAACTGTAGTGCAAAACTGTCGCACCTGCTTTGATCAGGCGATCAAAGTTAGTATCACCAGATGGCGGGAGGAGTCAAGGTCAGCGGGGACGGACGAGAAGAGCGCGCGCATCTGTGAGATTCCAGCCCAAGCGCAGAACCCGAAACCACTCGTGGGGAAGCACCCAGCAACCCGGCAGAGGGACCTTCTGCCAAACAGACCTGCACTCTTCAGGGGCGCCTGGGCAGATCCGCCGGTTGAGCTCCGACTTCGGCTCGGGTCATGATCTTTCGGTTCGTGCGTTCAAGCCCCGCGTCGGGCTCTGTGCTGACAGCTCAGAGCCTGGAGCCTGCTTTGGACTCTGTGTCTCCCTCTCTCTGCCCCTCCCCTGCTCGCACCCTGTCTCTCTCGCTCTCTCAAAAATAAAATAAACATGGGGCGCCTGGGTGGCTTAGTCGGTTAAGCGTCCGACT
Organism: Hyaena hyaena; assembly: GCF_003009895.1. Lineage (NCBI taxonomy): Eukaryota > Metazoa > Chordata > Mammalia > Carnivora > Hyaenidae > Hyaena > Hyaena hyaena. The sequence goes on along the minus strand of NW_024080726.1, from coordinate 2,293,771 downwards.
TTCGCTTAGGTCATGATCTTTTTGTTTGTGGGTTCGAGCCCCTCTTCGGGCTCTGTGCTGACTGCTAGCTCAGAGCCTGGAGCCTTTTTCAGAGTCTGTGTCTCCCTCTCTCTCTGACCCTCCCCTGCTCACACTGTCTCTCTCTCTCTCTCTCCTAGAAATGAATAAAAATATTTAAAAATAAATAAAATAAAATAAAATAAACATAAAAAAATTAAAACAAAACAACCAGGCTTGTACTCTTCAAAAGTCAGTGTTGTGAAACACCAGGAAAGACAGAAGAACTATTGCAGGTTTTGAAGGGGAATAAAGAGAACTGACAGCTGAGTCAAACCCAAGCCCACGGTTCCCTGTGCTGTCGGGGACGTTCGCAGAAGACACAATCTCTGTGACGTCCACCGTCGGAGAACATCGTTCCGTGCTGTGCTGTTTTCCTGCTTTGGGAAGGGGCGTGTGGTTACTTCAGAGGCCGTTCCTTTCTTTTGGAAATACACACTAAAGGACTTCGGGGTTCCGGGGACATCCGTTTGCAACTCACTCTTTTTTCTTTTTTAATATTTTTTTTTTGAGAGAGAGCACACGCACAGGGGAGGGGCAGAGAGAGGAGACAGAGCTCTCGAAGCAGGCTCCGCGCTGACAGCAGAGCCCGATGTGGGGCTCGATCTCACAAACTGTGAGATCATGACCTGAGCCCTCACTGGCCATGCCACCGCCTAGAGCCACCCAGGGGCCCCAAGTCTGCAACTTACTCTTAAGTGAGTCCAGAAAAATGACTGCAGAGGACAAAGCTCACGTGAGAAAATGTTAATAATGGTGCAAATCTGGAAAGCCCGAAATAAACTGTCTCATGACATCTCAATTTTAAAAATTATCGGCAGGCCAAGAGGCAAGATGGGATCAGAAACGGAAGACCGACCCTGGGAGGTGCAGCCCTGAGCCTCCCACTTATGGCTCTGTGACCTGGGGCAAGTCTCTCACCAGCTGTGACTGGAGGGTGACCGGCTGGCCCGGCCCCTGCGTTACCGGTGACCAGCGGGCTAAGGAACGAACCCGCATCTGGCAAGATGTCAGAAGCCGGACGCGCGCATGACGTGTTGGCTGCCCTTCTCCAAAGGGGGGGAGAAAAGTCTTTCTGTAAAGGGAACCTGGTCAAGTTATTACAATGGAGTCTCAGGGGGCATTCAAGGAACTTTCCGGAAAGTGGTGTATGGGCAGGATTCCATCCGGCCTCCCGCTTTACACGGTTGCATTCAGTTTTATGGATGGCTTTTTTCACTTAACATTGTATCAGGCCATTCAAAAAACATGACGGGAAGAGTTCACAGCCAGTATCACGGCTGTGTCACATTTCCGGTAGGATGTAACTTGTAAACTACTATTCCCCGATTTTTTGACAGTCAAGTTGCTTCCAAATTCTCACACAAACTCCTCTGTATACACACCGTTGAATGTGTTCTGGATAATCCCTTTAGAGATATACAGGATCCTAGAAATAGGATTAGCAGATCAAGGAGTACTTTTTACGTGGATTATTCCAGTCAACGTTATCGATAATAACGTAGGAAAATACCTGTTTTATTGGCATTTATTGTGGTAGTATTCTACTGCACTATTTTTTTCTAATTTAAGAACAAAACGGCACCTCATTGTTAAATAATTTGCATTAGTTTGAGTATGAGTGGAGTAACCTTTTCCCCACATAGATTTATGAACCATTTTGACTCTGTGTCTGGATGTGTCCTTTGTCACTTATCAGGATATCTGTTGGTTTTTGAAAAAAAAAAATCATTTCAGGGGCGCCTAGCTGGCTTAGTTGGTAGAGCATGATCTGGGGAGTCATGAGTTCAAGACCCACGCTGGGCATAGAGATTACTTAAAAATAAAATCGTTTAAAAAATCATTTCATAAAAACTACAATAGACATAATCAACTGAAGGATTGAAGAAGATGGATTTTCAGCAGTCTGACATGGTTAAAAAGTGGATGACGACGCAGCCTCTGTCTGAAGATGAGATTGCTGACAGGTCTTTAACAATTATATGCTCATATGCCCAGGAAAGCTGCTGGAGAGGCCTTAGCAAGGTCATTAGCAAGACAGGCCGGGAGGATCTTGGTCAATGACTAAACCTGTTAGACAGGTTTTCTACCGATTCTCTTAGTCCAGTGAGGTGCTAAGCACTAAGCCTCAGAAAGAGAACACTCCAGAACATAAATTGTCATTCTCCCTCTCTAGCTCGGATATAGGTAATTTTCTCCTTCTCTTTCTGGTAATTTTCTTTTAAGAAGTAGATGGATCACATTCAATGGACAAGATGAACAACCCCCTTCTTTAAGAAAGGGGCTTTCTTGGGGCGCCTGGGAGGCTCAGTTCATTAAGCGTCCGACTTCGGCTCAGGTCACAATCTCGCAGTTTGTGGGTTCGAGCCCTGCATCGGGTTCTGTGCTGACAGCTCAGAGCCTGGGAGCCTGTTTCAGTGAACAACCCCCTTCTTTAAGAAAGGGGCTTTCTTGGGGCGCCTGGGAGGCTCAGTTGGTTAAGCGTCCGACTTTGGCTCAGGTCACAATCTCGCAGTTTGTGGGTTCGAGCCCTGCATCGGGTTCTGTGCTGACAGCTCAGAGCCTGGGAGCCTGTTTCAGATTCTGTGTCTCCCTCTCTCTCTGCCCCTTCCCCACTCGTGTTGTCTCTCTCTGTCTCAAAAACAAATAAACTATTAAAAAAACAAAAGATAGGGGCTTTCTTAGGAGACTTTTCCTAAGCATCACAGAAAATACCCCCGGGACTGAGCTGGAGGAACTCCCAACTCTAGTTCATTAGGAAATGTACCTTCTATAGGATCTATACTAGGTTCTCTTTACCACTTAAAAAAATATACTGTATTCAATATTTTTTTTTAAGAGGGGAGAAAAAGAGAAGAGACTCTTGGCTCAGAAAGGTCCAGTCTAAGGTTCCTTCTCAAGTACACGTGAGCTCTGGTCTGCATGACGCCCACACCCAACCAGACTGCTAGGGCCTGGGTCTCTGCTGTGGATACCGAGCTCAGGGGTTGCTGCAAGGGGGGTAAGGCGCCCCCGTGTCTCCACAGCATCTGTCTCACTCCTTGCAAAACCTCTGACATGAACAGCTGAGAAGCAGGCCATTTAGTTTCCCAAGGGCCAGCTGGCCTTCATGCAGCAGTTCTGAGACCTAGAGGTCAAGTGACGCTTGCAGGCTTGTGATCTCACCGTTGTGACACCCAGGTGACCTGTCTCTACCAGAGCTGAGTGTCCTCAGTCCCATGGAAAGCACTCAAGTATTTGACAGAGATGTCCTATAATTAGGGCAGCATTGAGTGCACTTTTTCTTTTAATATTTATTTATTTATTTTGAAAGAGAGAGAGCGAGAGTGGGGGGAGGGCCAGAGGGAAGGAGAGAGAAAATCCCAAACAGGCTCCACGCTTTCAGCACAAAGCCCGGTGATGGGCTCGATCCCATGAGATAATGACCTGAGCTAAAAGCAAGAGTGGGATGTTCAACCGACCGGGCCACCCAGGCGCCCCAGTCTTTGGTGCTCTTATCTGGGAGAAGGAAAGGGGAAACAAGCCCTATAAGATTCCTGCCTTGGGTGCAGCACAGGACACCATCAGATGTTAGAATCTTGAAATGACACCAGGAAGGGGCCACCCTTCTTCCACAGATGACGGTGACCTAATGAGATGCTTCTATGCCAGGTCAGGGCACGCCTGGGTTTACCCTAACTCCCATAAACTCCAGGCGGGGGAGGGGGCTCTTCCAGACCAGATTCTGCCACTGACCCCACCCTCAGAGACGCTGAACCCTAGAAAGTCAAGATCGTCCGGGTCTAGAGATGAGCAAAGACAAAATATTGAAGACCGTCCTTTGTAAATCTTACAGCTGAGACACTGCATTTGGCAGAGGGCAGCTGGCCTGGGAGTGGCTGAATGCATCACACCTCCGGTGGCACAGGGTGGGGACTGGGAGCGGCCGCGCCTCACTCATCTGTCAGCCTGGGAGCCAGCGCTTTCCCCGTGGGCAGCAGAGATGGCCAGAACTCAGGGAAGCAGGAGGCAAAAGGCGTAAGGTGTCTTCCAAGTTATGAGGGCCTAGCTCTGGCTCCCCACCCTCCAAGGGGCTGCGCTGAGGCACCCAGCTCGCGCTGGGAGGCTCGGGCCAGGACGGGCAGGAAGGGGCGCCCTCTGTGCTGATGCTCAGGACAGGTCCAAGCTCTCCACCTGCATCGTCCCGCTGGCCCCGGGGCTGCCCCCTAACGCGAGCAGACACGCCCCGCTGGGCCCCCCGCCAGGGATCCGACCAAGCCGGGGGCGCCACAGGGGCAGAAGGCAGGGCCCCGTCGGGGGGCGGGGACTCGAGGGAAAGCAGCGCCGCTGTCACCCACCTGACCACGTGGAAGGCCCAGAGGAGGCGGCCGGTTCGAGACTCGCGCGCCGCGTGGACGATGCTCAGGTACAGGTAGAGGGCGATGGCCACGGTCCAGAAGAAGGAGCTGGTGTTGGCGAAGGTGGAGAGCGCGCCCTGCAGCACGCAGTCCCACGACGGGCCCGCGAAGTCCTGCAGCACCCCGTAGAAGTAGGAGGCGGCCGAGAGCAGGTCAGCCAGCGACAGAAAGAGCAGCAGGCGCCGTGCCCGGCTGCGCAGGTCGGGCCACAGGGCGTGCGTGGCCACCAGCAGGCCGGAGCCCAGCGCGGAGAGCGCGCACGACAGCAGCACCACGGCGCGCTCCGACGGCAGCAGCTCGGTGGGCGGCGCGGGGGTCGGCATGGCCGGGCGGGCAGGGGGCGGCGGCCGCGGCGCCGCGGGGACAGAGGCCGGGCCGCCCGTGCGGGCGCCGCCGCCGTCTGGGCACCGACGCGCCCACAGCTCGGGGCCCGGCCCCTCCCCCTCTCTCTGGGCCAGCGACCGCGGCCCCGCCCCTTAGCACCACCCCCGCAGCCCCCAGGCTCCGCCCCGTGGCCCGCGGGTCCGGTTCCCGTCCCGCCCAGGTCCCAGCATCTCGCCCCGCCCCCGCGCCCTCACGCCCCGCCCCGTGGCCCCCGCGAGCCTTCTGAGACCAGGAGCCCAGACCCCGAGCCACGCCCCCACGCTCTCTAGGCTCCGCCCTGTGGCTCCCAGGTCCCCTGCCTCCTCCCCGCGCCCAGCCAGGGCCACCCCTGCTGCAGCCAGATGACTAGGACATCCCGTCCTGGAGAGAGAAGGCCTGGCATTTTTAGGGCTACTATTACCCTCCTCCCCTCCAGCCAGCTTGTGGGTGGCGGAGGGAGGCATTCTTTCCACTAGTAACCAGAACAACTCATTCCTTACACAGTGGTACCCGGAGCGTTCACAGCGCGGTGACGGTTGCTTTGGGAAGGGGGTGTTTTCATTTTTTTCTTACAATGAGCACGCTATTTTTTAAAGTTAAGCTTACTAGGTTTTTTTTTTAAATGAAACAGTAATTCCTGATTTACTGGTTGTTACTTTAACATTTCATATTTTTAAAAATTGGGGTACCAATTACATGCCATTAAATTGGCCCTTTGAAGTGTACCATTCCATAGTTTATGGTATATTCACCAGTCTGTGCAACTGTCATTATCTAATTCCACATTTTCATTGCCTCAAAATGAAACTGTTAGTAGCCACCGCCTACCTCTCCCTGCCCTCTGCTCCAGGCAATCACTAACCTACTTTCCGTGTTTATAGATTTGCTTATCCTGGGCATTCACATAAATGCAATCAGACAGTGAAGTTGTCTTTCGGGATTGGCTTCTTTGACTTGGCGTGTTTTCAAGGTTCATCCGTATTGCACCAGGTTATCAATACTTCACTTATTTTTATGGCCGGGCAATATTCCACTGTATGGATACACCACGTTTGTTATTTTTATATGTTGACAGCCCACTTTCCGGCTACTTTGAATAATGCTGATATAAACATTTGTGTACAACTTTTTTGTGTGTTTTCAATTCTTTGGGGGTATGTATGTAGGAACAGAATTGCTAGTCACATGGTTACTCTGTGTCCAAGAGGAACTGCCAGACTGTTTTTCAAAGTGGCTACAGCTTTTTACATTCCTACAGGCAGTGCAGAAGGGTTCCAATTACGCCAATTACGCCATTTTCCTGACACTTTTTATTGTCTGTCTGCTTCTAGCTATCCTAGTGGTGTGAACGGGTGTCTTATGACTTTGCTTTGCATTTCTCTAGTGAATAACGATGTGGCTTTTCGCGTGTTGGTTGATTGTTTGCATATCCTTGTTGGGGAAACGTATTCAATTCCCTTGCCTAACATTATGTTCGTCTTTTGGCATCGAGCGGTTGGAGTTCTTTATATTTCTAGATATTAGAGTCTAACCAGATACAGGACCGAACAAAAATATCCTCCCCTTCTGTGTGCTGTCTTTTCACTTTCTTGATAGTTTACCTTGAAGCACAAAAGTTTTTATTTTGACAACGTCCAATTTACCTCATTTCCCCCTTTGATTGCTGTGTTTTTGGTGTTGTGTCCAAATACCCACTGCCTAGTCCCTGCTGGTGAAGATTCACACCTGTATTTCCTTCTTCCCAGTATACAACAGTGTTTTGGTTCCTGTAGCTTTGTAGTAAGCTTCGAAATGGGAAGTGTGAGTCCTCCAACACTGTTTCTCTTTCTTAAATATTATTTTGGCTGCTTGGGGCCCCCTGCAATGCTTTATCAATTTGAGAATTGGCTTTTTCATTGCTACAAAAAAGAAAGTCAGCTGGGATTGTGAAAGGGATTCCTTTGAATCTGTCTATAAATTAGGGAGAGAACACTATTTTATCATTTTAATGTTTATTTTTTATTTTTGAGAGGGGGTGTAAGCAGGGGAGGGTCGAAGAGGACTCTGCGCTGACAGCAGAGAGCCTAACGTGGGGCTTGAACTCACAGACCAAACGGTGTGATCATGACCTGAGCACAAGTCTGACGCTCAACTGACTGAGCCACCCAGGTGCCCCTGGATAATGCTATTTTACTATTAAATCCTCTTATCCATGTACATGGGATGTCCTTCCATTTATTTAGCTTGTTAATTTCCTTCAATGAAGTTTTATAGTTTTCTGTGTACACTAGATTTGCTTTTACATTTGATTCATAAAAGGCAGATTATCAGAGGCATAGACTTTTTTTGTATCTAATTTTTAAAACCACTGTATTATGAAATATACATAGTGAAAACGAACTAAGGTACAAAGTACAATCTAAGACTCACCCAGAGCAAGAAATAGAACATTTCTAGCACACCAGAAACCTCTCCCAAAACCTTTTCGTTGCCCTTTCACTAATTTCCTTGCTTTTTACAAAAACCATTCACGTATGCATCCCTAAACGAAACGGTATATATACTTTGCCTGTCCTGAGCTTTGTATCAATGGAATCACACCCTATCTTCCTGTTGTGTCTTCTGTTTTTTGCTCCACATTATTTTTGTGAGAGCCACCATTCCCACACAAAGCTGATGTTCGTTTTCATCACTGTATAGTATTTCATCGTATGACCAAAACATTTACCCATTCTACTGCTTTTTGACATGTGTGTGGCGCGTTTCCAGGTCTGGGCTATTCCTAGCAACGCTGGATGAACGTATATTCTTTTTTTAATCAGAAAAAAGTTACTAAAAACAATTCTCAGAAAGCTTGAGCAAACATCTTCATGGACTTTGCTCCATGGAGCTGAGAGCAGCTGGTTTCCTTCTGAGTCACTTCAGAAGCCCCTGACCTCCTCCTGAGGGGACCCCAGATAGCGAACAGCCCCCAGGAGAGGCTGCTGTCCCTGAAGCCTCTCAGCTTCCTTCCAGTTTTAAGCTTGGATTGTGCAACCAGCCCTAGACTTTGGCATGAGGCTGGGCAAGAGCCACCCCCCACCCCAACCCGCCAAGCTCAGAGTCATTGAATCCCTTGGGTATCTGGGAGAGGATGGCAGACAGGACAGGTCTGGCAAGCTACTCTGTCACAGACCAAGCCTGACTATAGCCTTCCTGCTTTACTGGGATGAAAGCCCTTTTCCCACCTTCCCAGGTGGGCGGCTGGCCATTTTGCAGACAAGTTTGATCAGGCGATGGCTTGGTTTTCTTTGCACTGGGGAACAGCATTCAAAGAACGTTCGGACTTCCCTCTATAGGGGAAAGGGGGCAAAGTCACTTCGAATTAAGCTTACAGAGTATTTCCCACAGTCTGAGCTCCCTGACGCTGCCCCGTGGGTGCCAGCATTAAGCAGGAAGGGAGGCGCAGCAGTGCCAGGAGGCTGGGTGACTTTAAGCCACTTCGCGTGTCCTCCGCCGAAAGGAACGACCGACTGCTGGCCCCATGCTTCTTGAAAGAGCTCCTGGGCTCTGCTTCCCCTATCCCAGGGGTGCTGGTCCCCCAGGGAGGCCTGACCCCGAATGCAGAAGACCCAGAGAAACTTCCGGCTCCGGGCTGCCACTGATGGTTCCCATCCCACAGGGAACATGATGTCCTACTGGCCACATTTTCCGTTCCTGGTCCCCCAGCCCTCCCTCCCCGTCCTCCTCCTTGGATGAGCTGGTAAGAAACTCAGAGGGAGCCTTCTTTTGACCCCAAGTCGTCGCTCTAGAGTCTGTGCCAAGCGGGCTGGCGGTTGCGTGCTGCTCCACGGTCAAGGTCCTGGCACATCGAGACAGCCTTCTCTGCACCACAACTGCCTGACTGCAGAACGAGGGGCCCAGAAGCCAAGAGATGCCCCGTAACCATAGCCAGTGGCCCCAGGGACGGGCTGGCTTAGGCTTGCTTCCCTCTCTCCTCCCACCCCAGTCATGGCACAAGATCCTCCTCCTCCACGGACAGCTGCCAAAGGGGTGACAGCTCCTGGGTGGCTCAGCCGGTTAAGCATCCGGCTTCATTCTCAGGTCATGATCTCATGGGCCATGAGTTCAAGCCCTGCGCCCGTGTTGGGCTCTGTGCTGACAGCTTGGAGCCCGGAACCTGCTTCTGATCCTACGTCTCCCTCTCTCTCTGCACCCCTCCACCCACATGCATGTGCACTCTTTCTCTCTCTTTCCAAAAAAAAAAAAAAACAATTAAAAGGGGTGCGAAGCTGCTGTCTTGATATGAGAGGAACCCGACACGATTTTCTGAGCTTTAACACCAACCTGAGCAACAAGCCACGAATCTGACCTAAAAACTAGAACAGAAGGGGGACTCTTCCTTATGCTGCTGGTGGAGATGTGGGCTGGCCGCCTTTCTCATTTCCCTGTGTGGAGGTGAACATGGCTCGTCTTGCGCCTTCCCTTCCCAGGTACCACAGTGAGCGAAGGCCGTGGAAGAGGAACCTGGCCCACACGGGCCTCTCTCCGTACTCCCCCATGACCAGCACACCCAAAGGAGGTGGTGCAACCCCCGTACGCTCATGCGACCGTTGGGCCACACAGCTGGGACAAGCCTGACCAGCCAGGGCCTCTTCCCTCTTCAAAGGGGGCACTGCCTGGTGGGTATACATTCGTGCAGAAGCTCTTATGTCTCCGTGGGGGGGGGGTGTGTTTAATGTTTTATTTATTTTTGAGAGAGACAGAGCATGAGTGGGGGAGGGGCAGAGAGAGGGAGACACAGAATCAGAAGCAGGCTCCAGGCTCTGAGCCATCAGCACAGAGCCCAGTGCGGAGCTCGAACTCATGAACCAAAAGATCATGACCTGAGCCAAAGTCAGACACTTAACCGCCTGAGCCCCCCAGGCGCCCCTCAGTGGGATGCATTTAAACTCTCTCCCAACACCTTGAACCTCGCCCCTCCCCATCCCAAGCTCTGAAGGCTGCCCACTACCCCCTCCTCTGCTTGATGAGTACCCAGCCCTCCTGCCTGTAGAAACCCTGCACATCTCAGTTTTGAGGAGCCCCCCATCTGGTGCCCCCCTTCCCCAGCTGCAGTTCCCAGAAGCCTGGATCCTTTAAAGACCACTGAGGGGAAAGGCTGTTTTCCTCCCTGTCTCTCCTTGGGCACGCACTTTGCAGGTAGCCCTGGCTTAACGTACACTGCTGGCCCCAGAAGAGAGGCCTTGGGGTATAGTGAAGACCCGAGTTCTAATCTTGCACCCTGTCCTGACCCCAGCTGGTGGGCAGATTTTTTTTTTTAAATATTTTTATTTATTTATTTCTAGGAGAGAGAGAGAGACAGTGTGAGCAGGGCAGGGTCGGAGAGAGAGGGAGACACAGACTCTGAAACAGGCTCCAGGCTCTGAGCTGGCAGTCAGCACAGAGCCCGATGCGGGGCTCGAACCCACGAACTGTGAGATCATGACCTAAGCGAAAGTCGGATGCTCAACCGACTAAGCCACCCAGGCGCCCCCAATGGGCAGATTTTTTTTAAATGTTCATCTATTTTTGAGAGAGAGAGAGAGAGAGAGAGAGAGAGCATGAATGGGGGAGGGGCAAAGAGGGAGAGGAACAGAGGATCCCAATTGGGCTCCGTGCAGACAGCAGAGAGCCTGATGCAGGGCTCGAACTCATGAACTGTGAGATCATGACCTGAACTGACGTCGGACACTTAACCGACATAGCCACCCAGGTGCCCCTGGTGGGCAGAATTCTAAAGATTCCCCCTCCCCTCCCCGCCCCGGCCCCTCCCATCTCAAAATTCCTGTCCCGTTTATTTAATCAAACACTAATCTAGGTGCCACCGGAGGGGAGGGTAGTTTGAAGATGTCACTGAAGGCCTGTTCTGGACTGAATGCTGGTTCCGCCCCCCCCACCCCCACCGTCCTTCCCAACCCTCAGATCCATATGAAGTCCTAACCCTCAGGCTTAATGACCGTATTAGGTAAGACCTTTGGACGGTGATTAGGTTTAGATGCGGGGATGAGGGTGGGGCCGTGTGATGGGATTAGTGACCTTTGAGCAGAGACCCCAGAAGGCTTGCTTCCGGTCTCTTGGCCGAGGAAGGGACAGCGAAAGGCAGCCTTCTACAAGCCAGGAAGTGGGCTCTCCCCAGGAACCAAATCTGCCAGCACCTTGCTCTGGGACTTCCCAGCCTCCAGAGCCGTGAGAAATCGATGCCTATTAATTAAGCCGCCCAGAATCGGTGGCATTGTGTCATAGCAGCCCGGCGCTGGCGGAGTCAGGTCCTACGTCAGCGGGTCTCCAGATAAAGGACTGTCCAGGCTGGCCTGGCCGCATCCGAACAGCCCCGTCCAGGGAGCAGGGTTTTCTTGGCTAGTAGCAAAAGAGGAAGTCAGAGAGGTGTGAAGAGTGGGGGAGATTCCTGCGAGGGGCTCTGACATGGGGATCCCGCCACCGCTGCCCTGTCGTGAGCAGGCCTGTGAACGTGGGAGGGCAGCGCCGTGGCTGCTGGGAAACGGGGGCGACCTAACCCCACAGTCACTTGCACCAGGAGCTGACGACACAGCCGGCCGCACTGGACGTGTGAGACCCAGAGCAGGAGAGCTGGGTGAGTCACACATTTTTTTTTAACGCTTACTTATTTTTGGGAGAAAGACAGAGATAGAGAGACAGAATCCGAAGCAGGCTCCAGGGTCTGAGCTGTCAGCACAGAGCCAGACGTGGGGCTCGAACCCACAGACTGGGAGATTGTGACCTAAGCCGGTCAGATGCTCAACCGACTGAGCCACCCGGGGACCCCTGACGGACTTCTGACCTACAGCCACTGTGATAATAAGTCAGTGCTGACGCACACCCAGTGTGTGTAATTTGTTACACAAGGGTAGCAAACCAATACACCACATGACCTAAAAGGGGCCACTTAACCTTTCTAAGCCTCCAGTGCCTCATCCAGAAAGACGATTCACAGGGCAGAGGATTCACAGGGTTGTTGGGAAGAAGGGCCTATTCAGGCATTTGGACGGAGCCCCGGACTTGGGTCCAGAAGGCCAAAACTTGCTGGCTGCACCCTTGAGTGAGCTAGTTAACCTCCCTGGCTCAGTTTCTCCATCTCTAAAATGGAGCCACCGGCGGCTAATTCCTCGGTACTGGGGTAGTAGCTGAGCACATGGCCACTCGGCCAGAGACCACTTTTCCCAGAACCCCTTGCAACTAGGTGGGGTCATGTGACGAGGCCTCACCAATGAACGGTGAGTAGAGGCAGTGGGCCTCATACCATGGCCCACAGCCTCCAGCCCTGGCCCCTTCCTTTGACTGGAATACTGAGGTACAAGGCCGGCTGCACGGCTTCAGCATGTAGACAGGACGGTGGGGAGACAAGATGCAAAGGACTCGGGTCCCTGAGTGGGTGCTGCTGAGTCACCTGATAACCTGACACGCTTGCCTTTGCTCATGTGCGAGGGAGAAATAAACAGCCATTTCCTCGGAGCCGCTGGCTACTGGGGGCCCTTGAGGACAGCCTGGTCTCTGCTTGCACTGATACAAACAACCAATACAAGGGAAAACAAGTCTGAGGGTCCTCACCCCGGGGTTTCGTTTTGGAAAGTGGAGCGATTATAACTTATTAGTAATTTACTAGTGCTTATAAGTAAGTGGTATTTGAAGAATATTAGAGAATTTCTGTAAATCAAAGGGTTCCAGTAATTTATTCATTCTACACATACCTATTGAGCCCCTGCTAGTTATCGGAAGCTACAACTGAACAAAACCTAATCTCTGCCTTCCAGGAGTTTACCTTCTGGTTAAGAAGAGAGAGGAGAAACCATCAACAAACGTACAATGCGTCAAACGGTAGCAAATGTGGGAGGAGAGTAAAGCCCCGTAATAGCGCCACTGTGTGCTGGGTGCGGGGGGAGGTGTCTGGGGGTGCTTTATACAGGTGTCCGGTGAAGGTGACTAACGGTTTGGTGTCTGAGCAGATCCTGAAGTGAGAGAGTGAGAATCAGGACAGCCAGGCGGAGAATCTTAGGTGGAGGAAACCGCATGTGCAAAGGCCCTGGGGGAGGCCCGAAGCAGCAAGGAGCCACTGTGGCTGGAGCAGTGACAGAGAGGGAGAGAAGAACAGAGACAGGGAAAGTACCCAAGGGCCTCAGGCAACATGAGGGTTTTACTTTTACACCCTGAGCCGCTGGAGGGCTGAGCGGAGGTGTTACTTGTAAGAAACAGAGCCTGGCTGCGAGGCTTCCAGGCGCCCCGCATCGTCCCGGGGAGGGCTGGGGGGGGGCTGAGGTCGTGGATGTGCTCTGCAGGCAGAGGTGACAGGGTTTACTGGGGGCTCTGACGTGAGTGTGAGCAAATGAGGAGTCAAGGAAAACTCTAGATTTCTAAGATTAAAGGACAGAGGTGCTTTTCACTGGCGGAAGCAGGGTTGGGGGGGAGGGGAAAACACAGCAGGGGCTTGTCCTCGACCTGTTAGGCTACTATCGGACAAGCCAGTGGTGGGGGTCGGACTTCTGGGGGAGGTCCTGTCTGGAGAGAGAAACGAGGCAGTCAGCGTAAAGGCAGCATCTAAGCCAGGGCACTAGGGAGCTCCCGGGGACGGAGCGTGGAGACGATGTCTGCAGAGGGTCCCTGGGGCGCTGCAGGGGTGGGGGTGGGGAAGACTCGGTGTAACCAGAAAGATGTGTTTAGGCAGTGGACTCTTTTTTTCTTAAATCGTGGTGAAGCAGCACACAAATCAGTGGCATTGGTGACAGTCAAAAGATTGTGTAAGCATCGTCACTAGTTTCTAACAATGATTTTATTAGTTTTACTTATTTTATTCGATTTTACTTTATGGAGAGAGAGTCGGGGAGAGGGGCAGAGAGAGGGAGACAGAATCCCAAGCAGGCTCCATGGCTCGGCACAGCCCGACCCCACGAGCCTGGGATCATGACCTGAGCCGAAATCCAGAGTCGGGAGCTCAACCACCTGAGCCACCCAGGCGCCTCACATCACCACTATTTCTAAACCTTTTCAACCCAAACAATCTCTGCACCCCTTAAGCAGTAACTCCCCACTGCCTCCTCCTCGCCCTGGCAACCACTCATCTCCTTTTTGTTTCTATGTTATTTGCCTTTTCTGCACATTTCACACCAACCGAATCGAATGACAGGGAGTCTTTCTGTGTATGGCTACTTTCACTATCGTCAAGGTTTCCCCATGTTGCAGTATTAACATTCATTTTCCTTTTATGGGCAACAAAAATTCCATGGTATGAGTATTTTGCTTCCCCACTCATCTGTTGATGAACACCTTTGCTCGCTGTGAATAATGCTGCTACGAATAAGCAGTGACTCTTAATGAGTTTGGGGAGGAGATAAAAAGCGCGAGCACCCCTCCTTCCCAGAAGTCCTTCAGAATCTTCCGGAGGGTGTAAGATTTCTTTTCCTTCATGAAAAGGGACCTTGGGCTTCCCTATGTTGAAAACTTGGCTTTAAAGCAAATGAGATGACGGGGCGCCTGGATGGCTCCGTCAGTTAAGCGTCCGACTTCGGCTCAAGTCATGATCTCACGGTTTGTGAGTTCTAGCTCCGCGTCCGGCTCTGTGCTGACAGCCTGCTTGCGAGTCTGTGTCTCCCCCTCTCTCCGTCCCTCCTCTGCTCACACTCTTTCTCTCTCTCAAAAATAAATAAAAACATTGAAAAAATTTTTACAGCAAATGAGATGAAAAGAACATATCCACTATGGAGAATCACATAACGATTATGCAGGAAACATGATTATGTATTATGTGTTATGTATGGTCAATAAGAACAGGAATCTAGGTATTATTGATCGCCTGTCTCTCAGGTTCAAGGGTTCTAGCCCCATGTCGGGCTCTGTGCTGACAGCGTGGAGCCTGGTTTGGATTCTGCGTCTTCCTCTCTCTCTGCCCTTCCCCCACTTGCACTCTCTCTCTCTCTCAAAACTAATAAACATTAAAATTAAAAAAAATTATCATAATTGTTAAAGGCACCTGGGTTACTCAGTCTGTTAAGCATCCGACTCTAGACTTTGGGTCAGGTCACGGTCTCATGGTTTGTGGGTTTGAGCCCCACATCAGGCTCTGTGCTGACAGCGTGGAGCCTGGTTGGGATTCTCTCTCTCTCTATGCCTCTTTCCGGCTCTCATGCTCCCCCCACCTCTCTCTCTCTCAAGATAAATAAACTTAAAAAAATTATTATTAGACCAGCTTCTGCTGGACCTATTTAATATGCTGATAAGAGGCACATAACAAATTTGGCTTTATCAACCATTTTGATAATTACACTGCATTATAATTGTTCTGCTTTGTAATCCCATGTATTTTATTTTTCGCCTCTATTTTTTTGGGTGCATAGGCATCACTAGGTAGGCAGAGGGGTTTGTGGTATAAGAAAGGTGAAGAGCCTGCTGCCAGGGCTTGCCTGGCTTCCCCCTCTGAAATCTCCCTGGACACACTTTCCTGGTCTGAGAATGGAGGTAGTGATCTGGCTATGTGAGTAATGCCACCTCTCGCCACCAGGAGGCGCTGCTTCCCTTAGGTCAGGGGAGTGGTGGGGGGGGGGAGGGCAGGTTCCATGCTTCCTCCTCCCATCTTTGTTCTCTCCTGGGAGCATTTTTTCCTTCATTCTCCATCTCTCTCTCTCTGTCTCTAACTTTTTAAAAAAATATTTTTATTTTTAAGTAATCTCTACACCCAACGGAGGGCTTGAACTTATAGCTCCAAGATCAAGAGTTGCACGCTCTACCAAGTGAGCCAGCCAGGTGCCCCTCCTTCTCTTTAAAAAAAAAAAAAACCACACTTTATTATGAAAATTTTTCTTAAAAAAATATTTTTAATGTTTATTTTTGAGAGAGAGAGACAGAGCGCGGGCAAAGGAGAGGCAGAGAGAGAGGGAGACACAGAATCCTAAGCAGGCTCCAGGCTCCGAGCTGTCAGCACAGAGCCCGATGCGGGGCTCGAACTCACGGACTGCAAGATCATGACCTGAGCCAAAGTCGGAGGCTTAACCGACTGAGGCACCCGGGCGCCCCGGTTAAGAAAAATTTCAAACAAGCACAAAAGTATATAAACCCCCAGAAAGCCATGAACCAGATTCGACAGTTGTCACCTCACAGAGGAAGCCTCTTAAGCGTTGAGATGGCCAGGCCCGGCCCAGGACGGGGACGCCAGAGACGGGGCTTCCCAAAGCCCACAGGATGTTTGAGAGCCACTGTTCTAAGCCCGGCCCTACCTCCTGGGACACCCCCGGTGACCGAGTGCGGGTCTTGGGACCATACTTCCTGCTCTCCCGACCTCAGCCTCCGACCCCTGCCCAGCCCCAAGCTCTCTCCTCAGCTCTGACCCCATCCATTCCTCCCGCTCGCACTCATTTCCTCCCGCTCAGGCCCCACAGGACTCGGGAAACAGCTGGCTCCCATCCCCTGCCCCGTCACCCTTCCTGTGTCTATCTGGAAGCCAGTATGACGTAACCCACGCTTCACTCGCTTGAGCTACCACCACCCACGGCCACATTCTACTGGCCGCGGAACCTTCTGTCGCCTCTTCCTGTGTTGGGAGAGCAGAGCCCGGAGTCGACAATTTCTTGCCTTTTCAGGCTGGAGAGAGTGTGAAGCTGGTAGAACTAGATTTTGAAGGGCCCAGAAAAACTCCCGCGGGAAGCGCTGAAGTTGTGTGTCCTCCACCCCATTCGCATGTTGAGAGTCTAACCCCGGGCACCTCAGGATGTGACCTTACTTGGAGACGGTCTTTAAAGAGGTGATTAAGTTAAAATGAGACCATTAGGGTGGTCCTAATCCAGTATGACTAGTGTCCTTATAAAAAGGGGGCGGCGCCTGGAAGCTCAGTCGGTTGAGGTCATGATCTCGCGGTTCGGGAGTTCGAGCCCCTGCGTCGGGCTCTGTGCTGACAGCTCAGAGCCTGGAGCCTCCTTCAGATTCTGTGTCCACCTCTCTATGCTCCTCCCCTGCTCATGCTCTGTCTCTCTGTCTCTCAATTAGAAAGAAAAATCTTAAAAAAAAAAAAGGGGGGGTGGATAGGGACACAGATGGATATGGAAGGAAGGCCAAGTGAAGACACCGGGGTCGGGGCTGGGGGGCAGGACCACCATTTACAAGCCAGAGAGAGGCCTCAGGAGGAATGAACCCCACTAACACCTTGATCTTCGATTTCTAGTCTCCAGAACTCAAAGAAAACACAGGTTTGGTGTTGAAGCTACCTAGTCTGTGGTTCTTGGTTCGGGCAGGCCTAGAAAATTAATGTAATTTCCAGGGGCGCCTGGGTGGCTCAGTCGGTTAAGTGTCCTACTTCGGCTCGGTCATGATCTCACGGTTTGTGAGTTCAAGCCCCGTGTGGGGCTCGGCGCTGACAGCACGGAGCCTAGTTGGGGCTCTTTCTTTCCTTCTCTCTCTGCCCCTCCCCTGCTCACATTCTCTCTCTCTCCCTCAGAATAAATACACTTAAAAAAAATCTATTTAAAAAAAAAAACCTACAGAAAATCAATATAATCCCCAAATGGATAGAATTCACAAAAGCTAATAAAATTGCTCCCTGAATTCTGATGACGCACAGTTCTGGATTACTGCTGGAGGCTGCCCCACGCACGGGACCGGAGTTCTCTGTGTGTATGCCCCGGCTGGTTCAGCTAGAGACAGCACTCTGGTCCCACTCAGCGCCACTCACCCTGACCCTCTGGGTGAGGCCGTCACCATCTTTTGCTGGAGCGTCGGCTCTGTGAAAAGACCTCTTGGGAAATGGGCACCCAACTCCTGATCCCAGACCGGGTGACGAGTTTGATGTGGGATGACTGAGTCCTCGTGACCTGCAGCCTGAAGGCCTACGCGAGGCCTCTAGTCAGAAGCAGCGACACAACTCACGGGGACTTTGTCCAAGAACTATTAAAAATTTCAATTTGGCGACGGTCCAAAGGCAGGGCCAGCTAAGCAAACAGACGACACACCCATGAAGCCAACCCTGCTGTTAGGGAGGGCCAAGTGTCGGGACCCCCTGACATCATGTGGGTGCCCCCAAATCCATAGCCAGTGTGCACGCGTGTGCACGCCCGTGTGTGCATGTGTGTGTGTGCATGCGTGTGTGGATAGAGAGGGAGAGAGAGAAGCAGCTCTTCTTCGTCCCAATTCATTCTCATTCCCAGAGTCGGCACTGCTCTGCCTGTCTCCATAAGAGTTCTAGAAAGATAAAGGGCGAGACACATAGCCAAGTCCATTTCTTCCACTGTCAGATACAAAGACACCGTGTCCTACAAAGACCAGAATGGAAGCAAAGGATCCCGTTTGTTTCCTTACTTCGGAATCGCAAACTCGGGCAGGGAACCGAATCTGAGAGCCACCACCTTTCTGGTTTCCCCGCTGGCAGAACGAAGAGCAAAGGTAGATCCGGAAAGAGGTTATGTGACAATAATGTTGGCTGAGCCCAAGTGAACAGGCCGGTCAGGATCACGGTCCAAGAGTGCGGTCCCTTTAATTAAAAAAAAAAAGTTCAAGCTCCCGAATCAGCTGGTGGTTGGGAGAAGGCAGGCATTCTTCACCTCTGCCCGAAACGGGGAAAAATGTAAAGACTGCGGCTCCGAAGCCATCCCGAAGGCTGCCCTGGTTGAAACTCTGGGATCTGAGCGTTCGTCTGTCCCCATGGCTGGCATTCCAGGCATCCCATGGGCCCCACTTGAGCCCACGCCTGGCTCCGTGGGCCTGGGGAGCGGAGAGGGGAGTTGTGGCCAAGCAGGCACAGGCGTGGCCGGTCCGGTGTGTGTGACAAAGGGACCCTGTGAGCCCTGAGGAGACGCAGAGCGAGTCCCACGGGAATCCAGTTCGCTGAAGAGAGCCTGGCTGCCCACTTCGCTCTCCAGCACTAAGAGAAAGAGGTCTAGCTTGGAGCCGAGGAGACGTGTCAAGGCCAAGGTTAGACTCCAAGTCTCAGAAAACCTTTCTAAGGGGTCTCCTGGCTTACGTAAAGTGGTCAAGATGGAAACAGGCTCATCTCCCCTTCAGCGTTAGGAAGCACCGAGGGAGGCCAGACAGAGCGCCGAAACATGGGGTCCAGGTCAGTGGGCAAGAGCAAGGGTGATGCCCCAGGCAGTAGCCGGAGGAGGAGCAGTGGGGGTGTGCGGAGGCTGGGGGTCACAGCAGGTGATTTCCTTGGTCAGCATCAAAGGCACCAGAAGCCCCATCACCTCGCGGGACCTGGAGGCCTGTCTCAATCCAGGGAGGGGGGTCAGAGGAGTAAACCACTGACATCCGGCTTCGCCTCCCAGACGTGTGTGAATTCCTATAAGCACTAGACTGGAGGACGGAAACAGTCAGTGGGACAGGGCGCCGGGGTACTCACGGCTCAATCAAAGAGCACAAAGCCACTAATGCGAGAAAGGTAAGGACCAAAGGCTGCGTTAGTGGCCTCTGTCGAAGCGCAGGCCCGCCAACGGCTTATTCATCCCGGGCCCAGCAGAGGCCATGGATGTGCTCTGTGGTCCAAGACGGACAGAAGCCACCGCTGTGACTTTGCTCTCCATCCTCCGGTGGCTTGGATCCACTCCGTGTTGCCATGGGAATCCGGCCAGCCGCACGGTCCACTGACCCAAAGCTGGCGCTTGCAGGCGGGGCTTGGAGGGGGTAGTCGGGGACCCAGAGAATTAGACTCTCTTTTAGCTGAGGTCCCGCAGAGGAAGCTTCCTGATCAGCCACTGGGGCAGAGATACCTGCACCTTCTCATCCCCGTCAGTGTCCGGGGAGGGGTCTTGGCGGGGAAGGAAAAGTCTCCTCAGGGCCGACACATCTCCTGGAGCCCAGCCAGCCACGTTCGCCAGAGCTAATCACTCACGGTCGGCCTCTCGGAAAAAGAGAAACAGCGTGGTGACGCCACCCCAGGCCCATCTCTGAGGTCATGGGCCCCACATTACAAGCACAGATTCTCAAGCCCGACTGCCCCTGTCCCCCACTGCCATCAGCTGCGTCCTGTGCTACTAGTGGCTCTCTGCATTTCTGTTTTCTTCTCTGTAAGACAAAAATAACAACAGACTCTTGCTCCCGAGAGAGAACACATTTCGAATGCTTAGAACGGGGCTTCGTACATGCTAAGTGCCCTGTAAATGCCGCTTTTGTTATTCCTACGTGTGAGCTTCTCCCAGCCAGAAACCTCCCCTGCCCCAGCCTGGGCGCTGCTGTCCCCTCAGCACCCACGAGCGGGCCACTCCAGGGGCCCAAGACCCTAACCGCCCCTACGGACCAGCACGGTGGAGCACAGCTTCCGACATCTGGGTCCGGCCTCGGGCCGTCTTTCTTCCGTCTCGGGCCCAACAACGTGCAGCACTTCTAGGGCAGTATACTTGCTGATTGCTTCCTTCACTATTACTCACAACAACCAGCTAAGACACTGCCAAAGAAACACTCACAGCTGGCCCTGTCGGCGACTCGAGGGGCAGGCCCGTGCGGCCCCTGCCCCGGACCTGTGGAAGGGAAGGCGACGGGAGCAGGAAAAGACAAGATGGTGGAGAAGGTGGAGGCGGTCACAGACCCCAGCAAGGCCGGCCCACGACTCACGGACGAGGAGGGGAGAAAATAAGCCAGCACCTCCCTGGAAGATAAAGAGAGAAGGACAGTAGTTTAAAATCCGCACGGCGACGTGCAAAGGGAGCGAGGGAACCACGCGGCACCGACTGCCCCCCGATCCTGGGCGCCGCGGAGAGGGTGGATCAGTCAGGGCTCAACTAGGGAAACGGAACCAGGAGATACAGAGTAAGAGGCACATTTCAAGGAACTGGCTCACATGATTGTGGGGCCGGCCGGGGCAGCGTGGCCAGGCTGGAAACTCGCCGGCAGGAGCTGACGCTGCAGTCCACACGTGGAATTTCTTCCTCCTCAGGAAAACCCCAGCTTTGTTCTTGAGGCCTTTCAACTGATTGGACGAGGCCCACCCGCACCATCGGGGATGATCTTTCCTTAAAGTCAGCCGGTTGTACATGCTTCCCCGCAGCTGCAAAATGTTTTCACGGCAGCACATAGATTCGTGTTTGGCTGAATCACTGGGAGGAGGGGGCCCCCAGCAGCATCCTCACACACTCAGCAGGACGCAGCGCACCCCGTGCCTGCTTTCCCGGCCGCCAAATGTCCACTGGGAGTTGGTTCTCACCTTAGTCTTCTGTCCCCCAAACAGGCGAAACCGGAATGCCCTGCCTGAGAGGCAAACCAGACGAGACTTTCAGTTTTAGTGCAGAAAATACGCCTCCCAAAGGGAAGTTCCAGAAGAGACTGTCAGGCTGCGGCACCAGCAGTCGCTGTACTGGATCCGAGAACCACCCGGCGAAGAGCGGATTCCCAGCCCCGCACGCTTCTCGTCCAGCAGGTCTGGGATGCAGCCGACGGCACCTTCTGGAGACCATCCTCAAGGGAGCTCGGGGGCGAGCAGGAGGGGGCCCCCAAATGCTGAAAACAGAAGCAGGCTCCCCACGATCACGACAGCCACGCGGCGCGAAGGCAGCACCCAGCACGCTTGGTCTGTGAGCGCAGAACGGCGCGTGGGACGGCGGTCCTTCCGAAGATGGGGTGTGACGGCGGGCCTGGGCTCAGGGGCTCCGCTGCTTCAGGCCCGGCACTGGCACTGCCGCTGCAGAGCACAAAGGTCAGGTCCCTGTGTGCGTCCCAGGGAGGGGCACGTGCCCACCTGCCGCCAAAGGTCTAAAGCACTAAGAGAACATGGGAGGGAGACCGCGGAACTGGATCTTGGATCCAGGCCACCCTCGGGCTCAGAAAATGATCCAGAAGAAAACACGGCTCAGAAAAGCAAGACCCGATGCAACTTCTACTGCCCCTGTCCCCCAATTTCCACGCAGAAAGAACCCCATTTTCTGCATCTAGGCAGTGACCTGGGTCAGTGTGTCTGCCCATGGAAGTGCTCCCCAGGCACCAGGGCTGATCTGGCAGTTATGGTGGCCGGGGGGGAAGGGGGGGGCGGCTTCCTCTTCCTCCTGAGTCCAGGGCCCTCAGACAGAGAGGACAATCTTCCCGGTCAGAGAGGGGAGGCCTGGACTTCAGGCAGGGGTGCCTAATCAGCCAACGCGTGAACTCTAACTGTTCTAAGAAATAAAAGCCCGCCAGGTCAGCAGTCCTCACCGAGTCAGTCTCTCGCAAAGCTGCAGCCCAAGGTCAGAGTGAACGTACTTAGATGTAAATGTACGTTCTCGTCTACTGAAGGCCTTTGGTTCAATTACCCCACGAGCTTCTGTGGTTAAAAGGCCTGGGGCTCAGTTCAGAACCCTGACTTTGCCTTCACTTGACTCGTCCTTGCAAGGGCCCTTATGAGCCCCAGGCCCAACGCCTCTTGCTGCGGAGCCAGGGCTGCGTTCCAGGGCGCCAGGGGCCACACAGGGAAATCAGAGGTCACCTTCTGGGGGCAGGAGTAAGCTCCTAGCACTCAAATGGGAAGTGCTACAGAAAATGTGGGTTCTGGGGGTGCCTGGGTGGCTTAGTCGGTTAAGCGTCCGACTTTCGCTTAGGTCACGATCTCACGGTTCGTGGGTTCGAGCCCCGCGTCGGGCTCTGTGCTGACTGCCAGCTCAGAGCCTGGAGCCTGTTTCAGTCTGTGACTCCCTCTCTCTCTGACCCTCCCCTGCTCACGCTGTCTCTCTCTCTGTCTCCTAGAAATAAATAAACATTTAAAAAAAAGAAAATAGAAAAAGTGGGTCTGGCAACAGGGCTCTTGGATGTTCCAATTCCTGGAAACGGAGGCGTCCTCTTCATCCAGGAGATGTGGAAACTCACTCGGGAAACCTTCCCGATCCCATAGCTCGGGTCTCGGAAAGCACGGATGTGCCTTCAGCACCCATCAGCTACTGACTGTGCGCCTGTGGTGTGCTGAGCCCATGCGGGGTGGGGTGGGTGGGGGGGTGTCCTGGGCCTTGCTGGGCCCATGAAGAGTGAGATGGGCAAGAAATCACAGACGTGCAAAATCGCAACCGCGAGCAGTTCTGACCCTTAAGAACAAGCACTTTCAAGGAGCCTGGGTGGCTCAGTCGGTTTAGTGTCCGACTTCGGCTCAGGTCATGATCTCACGGTTCGGGAGTTCAAGCCCCACGTAGGGCTCTGTGCTGACAGGTGGGAGCCTGGGGCCTGCTTCAGATTCTGTCTCCCTCGCTCTCTGCCCCTCCCCCGCTCGCACTCTGTCTCTCTCTCCCTCGAAATAAACAAACATTAAAAAAATTGTTTTTAATGCCTGTGCTGGGGGAAGAAGTGCGGTACGGAGAACGGGTCACCTTGCATCACCACCAACCCCCCACGCCCGGCCAAGCAAACCTAGGATTTTACCCCCAGCCATTGAGTCCTCTTCCCTTCCACAATGGTGCCGAAAGCCGAAAGGCCTGTTTCTGCCCTTGCTCTGACCTGCTGCAGAAACCCCGACCCCGCAGCAGGAAGGCGATGGTGGCTCTGAGGAGCCTCAGAGAACCGTCCACACCTGCGGGTGACTTCCGTCCGGGTTAGAGCCTGGGCAGAGACAAACCTGCCTTGAGAGTGTGGCGGGGGCGGGAGGAGGGTATCTCAGGGACGGGACCCCCCAAAAAACGTACTTGGATGTTCTCAGCCTCAGAAACGGCTGTCGGTGTGTGTCTGGCAGAATCAGCTTTCCCAGGGGAGCAGCCAGCATCCTCGTTTCTCCCAGATTCCAGGAGCCCCCCGCACTGCCTGTCCCTCCTGATCCTGCAACGGCCCCGGGCGAGCGGCGAGCATGTGTGCTGACTCCTGGGGGCCAGAGGCCGAGTGCCCTGCCCTTTGCCGAGCTGGGGGGGTTATTCATCTCATGCCTCGTAATGTTTAGAATCCTCAGTTTTCCCTATTCTAGTCCTTACTAGATGGAGACCTTAAACAGCCACCCCTGGGAGACAGCAGGTGCTTGGTGGGGGAGAAAAGCTTAAATGCTGGAGGATCGCCAACCTAGATGCTCACTGGGAAGAGGGCCTGTCTGGGAAGTGAAAGACCAACAGCAGACGCCACGACTGCCAAAAACTGCCCCCGCGTTAAGAACGGAGTATGAAACACATGTACTTTAGAAGCGAGCGTTACTGTCAGTTATTGCCACCCCCCCGTCCTCGCAAGTCAGTTAGAAATCTGAGTAAATTTAAAGTTTCTAATGTAGCAGGGGCACCCGGATGGCTCAGTTGGTTAAGCTTCCGACTCTTGATTTCAGCTCAGGTCACGATCTCATGGTTCGTGACACTGAGCCTGTCTTCAGGCTCTGCGTGGACGGTGAGGAGTCTGCTTGGGATTCTCTCTCTCCCTCTGTCTCTGCCCCTCCCCTGCTTGTGGTCTCTCTCTCTCAAAATAAATAAATAAACTTCAATAAATAAGTAAATAAATAAAGTTTCCGAGGTAGCAGGTCTTGGTTGGCTGTCTCCCCCGCCCCCTGCTCCTGCTCACGGGCTCTGATTTGATTCAGGTAACGCAACACCTACTCCTGAGTCACATGCCTCACGAACTCCATTCGACGGCTCCTTCCCTTGCCACTGACTGGCTGGGGCCAGGCCCGTGGCATCATCCCAGCCAGTGAGACGTATGGGAAGGTCGGGGGCTTCGGGAAAGATTCCCTCGCTCGTCACAAGAGAGGCCAGGAAGGGCTGGACGGGAGGGGAGCTGGCGGAAGACAAAGTCAGTGCGTAGAGGAACGGCTGAGCAGAAACAGGGAGAGAACCTAACTCCTGGACGTCACTGAGCCACTGGACGCTACGCATCTTGAGCTGCTCTGTGTTTTGTAAAATGCTGACTGTTCTGACTACTTAAGTTATTCCTGGGAGGGCTTTTCTCTTACTCGCAGAGGAAGGATCCCTACCTGACATATCCTGTAATCTAAGCAACTTGGCTTCAAGGATGACCTTGGAATTAAAAAAAGAAAAAAAAGAAGGAAAGAAAGAAGAAAGAAAAGAAAGAAGGAAAGAAGAAAGAAAGACCATTTAACAGAAACATCTCTGTTATAAAAAGGTTCAACGGCAGCAGAAGCCATGCCCTTCCTTCCTCGCCACCCCCCCCCCTCGCCCCGCCAGGCCTCTCGCTGCAAAGTAGAGTGAGCAAGGGCAGTTTCAGGCAGTCGTGGCCCGGTGGTCACTTCTCGGTGACCACGGGGGTGACATTTCGTGACGGCAGGAGGCGGACAAGGATGCAACACGTTTTCAATGTCAGACGGGACAAAGCTGAGGCATCAGGTGGGGAGTCCTGGCTTCGCTCTTCAGACCTGGGCTCCCTTCCTGTCTTTGTGCGGGAAATCCACCCCCCAAAACTGCCAAAGGGCTCAGTACGGCGGCAGTGAAAATGCGGGCGATGGCGGGCTTTCCCAAGGAGAGGTGATTTCTGAGCTTCAGACAATTTCCAAATACAACCCAGCCCAACTCCTCCTACGGAAGGGATCACCGCCCACGAAGCCCAGAGAAAGCCCTCGAACGCCTGCTCACTGTTTCGGGATCCTGTCTTCCCCACTCACCGTGAAGCGACCGGGCTCCTTAAGCAATCGGGTCCGGTAAGACATTTACTTTTTCGAACAAAGGATCAGACAATTCGAAATGTCTTTCTCAGGCCCAGTCCAAATTTCCTACAAACATGGTAAATCCTCTAGAAACAAATTCCTGACCCCCTCCGCTCATCCCCAAAGTCTTTTCCTCAAGGTGTAAGTCTTCCCTGAAGCTGACAGCCAATCAAACCAGCAGGACACATTAAAAGGTGGGTTACCTGCTTTGTGGGCTGAGGGAGGGCCCGGACCCGCCCCGGGGCTCGCTCCACCTGTCGGACCTGTCGGGCTTGACGCCTCTGGGCCTGGCAGGGGCCTCACTGCCGGCACCTGGGTCCCTCGGGAGGTGTGCACTCCCCTGCAGACAGATGCTCCCCACCCTGTGCCCCCCGCTCCTCCCCACTCCCCCACCCCCCAGCCAACTGGCCCTGGCACATCTCTCCTGAGCCTGAGTCTGTATCTAAACTTGAAGCTGGTGGTGAGAAAGAACAAAAAGAGGAAGGAGGGAAGGAGAGACAGGAAAAACCCGGCTCCCACGCCCACCGGCAGTTTCTCGGTGACAGTGACGGTCAGGAAGGTAGAGCTGGGTGGGACCAGGAGCCTGGGCAAGGCGGTCATGGTCGCCACCATCGGGATCGAATTCCAGGGCTGCTCCTTCCCTCTGGGCGGCTATTCTGGGAAAGCAGCTTTACTCCAGCAGACTGGCTTCCGCGGACACTGGAATCCGGAAGACTCACGGCTCTGCCAGGCCCGGGCACAGGTACAGGTAGGGAGAACAGTGCCCGAGAACAAAGGGCACATTCCAGGCGCCCTCAGAACTCTGCTCTGAGCACACACAGGGCCACCGCTCCCGCTTGTCCCCAGCCCTGCAGTAAGGACCGCTGAGCACCTAGGGTGCTGTCTGGTCTGCAAGACGGGGTTGCGGCTCGATGTCTGCCCCGGGGTGCCGACCGGCACAGCCACTGGGGCTGCTGGCACCGGGCCCAGCAGCATCACAGGCTGTTTTCTTGCCGTCCGGGACTAAGAGTCCCTGGCGGCCAGATCTACCTTCTCTTCCTTTGCACTCCCTGCTGCCCCTCACGTGCAAGTCCGTGATGAGCATGCGGGCTCGCAGGGCTGGCTGAGTGTAAGGCCACCGTGTATGGGAAAGGGAGGCGGGCCCCCAACCACTGCTCAAGGTCAGTCACGAGCTTTGGAGGGGACCAAATACGCTGAGCCTCTGGGAGCCACTGAGGAAGAGAAACGGGGTGGCGCCGGGTGCAGTGGGCTCACAGATCTCCCGATACCTGGGGTTTTCCAGGGCAGGGCCAGACGCTAACTATCAAGTCCCTACCAGGAAGCCACAACCATTTCTCTGAGGAGCAGCGGTGAATTCAGAACCCAACCTGCCTCGGGGGTTATACTCCCCAAAGGAGGGAAGGAGAAGGCTGCCCGGGCCAGGTGGGGCCTCAGGGCAACACTGTGCTCTGTGAAAGCCCATCTCAAAGCCAGCAGCGAGCTCACACTCCGTGAGGAGCCAGCTGTACACAGGCCAGCCCAGGGGCATGCACGGCAGTGGGGCATGACCCGGGTGGGTCCATCCTGGGGCCTTCCTCCTCCTCCTCCTCACTCTCAAACAGCCAGTCCTGAGGCCCAGGCCTTCAGAAAATCCCCCAAGCCCCGGCCAACTTCAGACCGCCCTGGCCCTTAGATCATCTGCTAGTCACTGGGCTAAGACCCAAATGAACAAGAGAGAAATAAATGTCTAGCGATTTCAGAGACTCGAACCTCAACGGTGCTCCCCGTCAAATTGGGAGCTCCCTGGACGCTCCCGGGTATCATTTACCGAACAGGGAAAAAAAGAAAAAAATTTGAGGGTTTCTGTCCCCAACGTGGTAGGCAAGAAATCTTTCCCATTTACATACAGAGTCCCATGATAAGTCATTTGGGATCCCCCAAAGCAGGATGGCTGCTTGTGGTTAGAGCAAGGGTGAGTCAATGAAACAAACAAATGAGCCGGATGAGGTCAGCCTTTTGGAAAAGGAACAAAGAAAACTGAAAACTGCACCCAAGCGAGAAGCAGCTCCCGGTGCCCAGCGGTGGTCCCAGAAAGCCCGTTTCAGAATCCTGGAATCCAGCGGTTCTCAACGGGGGGCGATCCTGTCCCACACGAGGCACTTGGCAACGTCTGGAGACACTGGGGGGGGGGGGGCACTGGCATCTTAGTGGGTACTGCCCAGGGAGGCTGCTAAACATCGCACAGGGCACCCTGAAACAGAACTACCCAGCCCCAAATGCGAGTGCCAAACAGCTTAATACAATGAAAATTAAAAAATATATATATATGTATTTTTTTTCTTCTCTTCTTTAAAAGTCCCCTTTAAAAGGGACACTGGACATGTCCCTCAGCCCAGAAGGCCACGGGTGGGAACCCCTCCTGGAGTCAGGCTAGGTGATCACGGGGGGGTCTGCATCTTTGAAGGAACCCCTGGGAACAGCCTCCCCACCCCCCAGCTCTCCAGGCTCTCACCCCCACCGGCTGGCTGGGGGACTCCCAACCTCAGAGCTGGCCCCCTGCGGTTCGGCCCCGAAGGACTCACACGGAAGAGAAAGAGGGGACAGTTCCACCATCACAGCAGGCAGGCTCGCCCGTGGCAGGTGCTTGTCAGGCGTCAGTGACCTTTCACATACTTGTCCCGCCTGAATAAACAAGAGCCTCGCCCGCCAGTTAGAGCGGTCTTTCTGCGTTCCTAGCCTGCCAGCCCAGTGCAAGGGCAGAGGCCACACGTCTGAGCGCACAGGGGTGGGGAAGGGAGAGCCGAGCACCCACCCTCAGGTCCCGTGAGGGCAGGGCGTGGAGAGAAGCTGGGAGCGGATGGAGAGCCCCGAGCCAAGACCAGCCGGACCCCACCCGGGACGTGCAGAGACCAGCTCCTGCCTGGTGAGCCCCAGGGGTCCAGAGCTGAGCGATGGCAGACACGGGGGGGGGGGGGGGGGGGGGGGGGGGGGGGGGGGGGGGGGGGCGGGAGGGGTAGCACTGGCTGCAGACCCCTGGGGGTGTGTCCTGCAGAGGCAGAGTCTTCAGAAATACAAGGAGTCCCTCACACTCCTCGAGTTCTTTCTGGTCTGTCACAGGCTCCGCAAATGCTCAACAGAAACCAGCCCAAGAGCCGGATGGATGGGAAGGACACAAGCCGGAAATGGGCCTAACCCACTATTTGTAAGCATCCCTACTAACTTCATCATTTAAAAAGAACATTCAAAACAGGGGCGCTCCGTAGGTTATGCATCCGACTTCAGCTCAGGTCATGATCTCACTGCTCACGGGTTCGAGCCCAGCTCTGTGCCGACAGCTCAGAGCCTGGGGCCTGCTTCCCAGTCTGTGGCTCCCTCTCTCTCTGCCCCTCCCCCCACCTCTCAAAACTAAATACACATTAAAAACAAATGAAAATAAATAAAAAGAACCCGTGAAAGAAAAGGGTGAGGGCAGGAGAGCTCGCATCCACCTGCACCCGCTTCCCGGGAGGACGCCTCACCTGCTCGGGGAAACTCTCCCCTGCACAGGCTGCTGCTCCCGGTCACCAGGCCCCAGGCAACGGGCCCCAGCGAGACGGCAAAGGCCAGAGGCGGTGAGATGGCGCCAAGGACATAAGGAAAACAGCTCGTGCGCCAGGCCAGGAGCCGGAGCGGGAGGGGGCCGCCGGCCTGACACCCCCGGGTCTCCTCCAACACCCTCTGAGGAGGTGGCTGTCCCCGCCGGAGGTCTCCTCAGACCCAGACAAGGTCCCTACCGAGGTTCACAATGAGGAAAGTCACGTGCGGCCAAAATGCACCCCCTCCGGTCCCCTTGCCCCTTCGAGCTTGGCATCGTCTCGCCACCCAGCCTGCTCTCCGTTCAAACGCTGCACCCCACTTCCGGGCCCTCAGACCCTGAGTCCGGTCTCCCACTTAAAATCTCGCCTCAGCCTCAGGTCTCACGACTTCCCTCCATCATGAGCTCTAGGCTCCCCTCCCCTGGCTCCGTCACACACAGCCTGCTGCGTAAGTCACACACAGGCGTCCCCAAGACCCCCCACCGGGCGGACAGGGGCTGCCCCAAGGGGACAACTCACAGACGCCAACATTCTTACGACCGTCTACTTCTCGCTAACATTGGTGGCAAAACTGGAGAGCAATGTTTGACCATAAAACATCACATTTTTGGGCAGTTGTGGTGGCTCAGGGCGTCTGACCCTTGATTCCTGCTCAGGCCATGATCTCATGATTCAAGACCTCGAACCCCGTGTCAGGCTCTGTGCCCACAGCGCAGAGCCTGCTTGGGATTCTCTCTCTGTCCCTTCCCTGCTTCCTCCCTCCCGCCCCCTCTCAAAAATAAACATCTAAAAAAACTAAAATCAAAAACAAACACAAAAAACCCAAACCAAAAAACAAAAACACCATCACATTTTAATAACAGTATACACTGTAAAATGTAAAGAAAACCGGATAGGTTGTACAAATACTCAGAATAATAATCCAAAATTCGTGGGTATGTGTGTCTTTAGCTTAAGAATATCAGCTACAGGGTCACCTGGGTGGCTCAGTCGGCTAAGCGTCTGACTCTTGGCTTCGGCTCAGGTCTCGAGCTCACTGTTCATGAGATCAAGCCCTGAGTCAGGCTCTGTGCTGACAGCGCGGTGCCTGCTTGAGATCCTCTGTCTCCCTCTCTCTCTGCCCCTCCCCCACTCGCTCTGTCTCTGTCTCTTAAAATAAATAAGTAAACTTAAAAAAAAAAAAAGAATGATCAGCTACAGAGGCAAACAAACACGACACTCCCAGTGGGCTGGACGGAGAAGTCACTTCACTGCAAGAGGTGCAGTGAAATGGGCCGGGTGAAAGCCCCATTCTGGGGTCCCGGCAAGGGCTGCCGGCTCTGGGGGGCTGACTGGCCATCTGAGATGCAGGAGGGAAGAGAATGGAAGAGATACAGAAGCCGAGTCAGGTACGAACCCACGGCACCGGGCAGGGAATTCATGAGGGAAACCTACTTCTGCCCTCGGAAGGAAGGGCCCCAGCATCGAGTCTGTTCATAAGTAAGAGCATCAGGACCCAGTGTCCGAATGTGGTCGGACGGCTCAAGGTCGGCCCTAAAGAAATTATAAGGGAGGGATGTGTGTGGACTCCCAAACGTGAGCCAAACGTGCCCTCCAGAGTCACGGGCACCTGTCCGGGGGATTCTGCACTTGAGCGTAGAGTAACTCTGCTATCTGGCTTAAGCCAAAAGAACCAAGCTGGAATTTTTAAATGTCAGCCACAAACCAGCTCGCTGAACGAGACAGGGGGTGGGGGTGGGGCGATGGCCACAACGGGGGAGACCTCTCTGAGATCACAGGGTGCTGGCTCCCCCGCCCCCCACTCGCCCCGTGCCCTGTGGCACTGGTGGTCTGCCCGGAGCATCCTTTCTGCCAGCTTTACCAACTGCCTTCTGCTCACCCTTCAGGCTTCCGGAACCGCAGAGGATACATTTCTGTTGCTGCAAGCCTCCCATTTGTGGTGATTTGTTACAGCATCCACGGAAACTAACACACCCCTGGAGTCACTGATTCACTCATTAAACAGCAGCAGTGGGGGGGGGGGGGAAGGATGGAAGGTAATTGAGGAAGGGCAGGGAGGGAGGAGTAAGAACTAGACCTTTGATCAGCCCAAGTTCCTTCCTTTCCTCAGAAGGTACTGTTACCCCAATTTGGTGTTCTGTTCTGTTCACATAGTTACCCCAACATGACAGCGGGAATTCAAAAACCTAGTAAATGACACAACACATACGAAACAAAAGCAATGAATCAAAGCAATGCTTTGTTTTCAAATGACACCTGCTCCCTTACTCAGATCAGATCGATGGGGGAGGGGCGGGTTGCCCTTGAGACGCACTCATGAACTTGAACCTCACCTACAATGCTAACTTGCATGGAGATAGGGGGTTCTGACCCACAGGAATTTGGAAGCAGAACTCGGAAGGGCAGAGAAGGTTTCCTGAAATCAGACTCACTGACAAAACCCGGGGGAGACAGGTGAGGGGCAGAAAACAGAAGAGACGGATATGCTATCAAACAGCTTCACCAACAGTAAAAAGCCGCACGCTCCGACGCTGGGGACTTCAGGCCACTGTTCCACACTGCACAGCACGGCCACGGGGGCTCAGCGTGTCCCTGCAGTGGACCCCGGGGTGGACCCCATGTCCCAGGCGGAGGTCGTCCACCCTCTCCTCCTGTTATCTCTCCCCTGGATGCTGCGGAGGGACGCGGCCACGTACGAATGGAGTGCAGAAAAAATCCACCGGCCACGTGGCCATGTGACCACGTGAACAAATGAAGACAGGGACAATAAACAA
Source organism: Hyaena hyaena (assembly GCF_003009895.1). Classification (NCBI taxonomy): domain Eukaryota; kingdom Metazoa; phylum Chordata; class Mammalia; order Carnivora; family Hyaenidae; genus Hyaena; species Hyaena hyaena. The sequence goes on along the minus strand of NW_024080726.1, from coordinate 2,262,126 downwards.
ATGAATGAATGAATTTTAAAGGGTCGACGCAACGTCTGAATTCTTCACTGGGCTCTACCTTCTCTCTCCGCTGACCCTGCCTCCAGCTTGATCTCTCTTTTATAAAATTCCTGGAACCGTTAAACCATGGAAACAGCCATGACGCCAGTAAGTCCCTGGAGGGCAGGTACCTGCAATACAGGAGGATCAGGAAAAAATGTCAGAAATGCTTTTTTTTTTTTTTGTTCCCTTTCAGTTGCCAGTTGTTGATATGACAAGAAAGTACAGGACAGAAGACCCACAAATAAAATCAGAAACTGTGGCAGAGAGACCCTGGGGTGACTCCCCGCAGGCAGCCTCCTGGTGTGCGGGCCCCTGTGCAACCCCCAGCCCCCCAGGTGTGGGGGAGCCCTGCAACGGTTTCTTTTTTTTTTTTAATTTTTTAAAAATTTATTATTGAGAGACAGAGCATGAACATGGAAGGGTCCAGAGAGAGAGGGAGACACAGAATCTGAAGCAGGCTCCAGGCTCCGAGCTGTCAGCACAGACCTGATGTGGGGCTCGAACCCACAAACCGCGCGATCATGACCTGAGCCCCCCAGGTGCCCCAACCTGGGGCAGCTTCACTCATTAAACAGCAGCAATATGGCAATTCTAACGAACAGAATACAAAAAAGGCGACGGGGCATCCCTCCCACGCTGCACCCCCGTTTCCACTCCCGCGGCTCCCCGCAGTCACCCCTCTCGGCGGCAGCAGAGCACACACACTGAGTCACACACACGATGCGCATCCGAGCCCGGCTCTGCCTCGACCACACTTACGCCTAAGTGTCCTCATAGGTGAAACAGGGACAACATCAGCTTCCTCACGGTGCTGGCACACGGATCAAACAAGGTGCTCAAAACAGTGCCTGGCACACAGTAAGAGCTCAATACATGTTCGTTATGTCTGCATTAATTATGCACCTTCTGCTGTCCTGACCAGACCATAAAGTCCGTGAGGGCAGTGACAGTCTGTTTCACCTGCTGTGGAACACAGGGCAGATCAAGGAATACGAGTCTCCTGAGATCCTTCTGGAGACTCTTTGAGGGCAGGAGTAATTTATTCCACGCTAAGAAAAGAAAATGGGTTGAGGAACGTTCACTTCTTGCCCAGCGCCCCTGAGGAAACAAGGGATAAAATGAGGGCCATCTCACTCCAGAAATGTCCTTTATGTTTCTCTGCTGCCTTAAAAACAACTCATAACAAAGTTAATTTGACACGTACTTAAGGAAAAGCAGAAGTGTTAGCCTCCAGTACAGTAATTAGGCTTAAATGGAAACAATTCACGCAAATGAGCATAATTAGCACTGTGCGTACACAGTGGCAGCTCGCATTCCTGCAAGCATTTGGGAGAAGGTGAGATTCTTCCGTGCAGGGGGAGAGAATGCGAGAGGCGGCAGAAGCGCTGCCTTTTTTCCGCCAGATCAGGGTTGAATGATGCGCCTTATGAATGGCTTATGAAGGGCGTGGAGGTTTTGAAGTGTTTTGGGGGTTAGATGCATTTCAGGGGGTAGGACAGTCCTCAGTGGCCGCCAAAGCGGGGTGCGGGATTGGAACCGAGGGACAGTCAGCAAGGGGGGTTGTGCCTGAGACCGAGGGGAAGAAGCCCGGGGAGAACTCTGCAGTTCGCACTCCTCCCTGCCAGAGGCCAACTCCGTCTCTCAGGGTCCGTCCGCACCCCTCATCTGGGTGCCCTGATTAGGGAGGGGGTGATCAGGGAAGGGAGGCAGCTGGGTGGTACCCATGGTGTCAATTCAACACAGCCCCCCACCCCAGCAGCTTTCTCAAAAGATTAGCAAGGGCTGTTTGCCCATCCAGGTTGGAGGCAAGGGGTGTTAATCTCCTTTGGGATTTGGAGACAATTCTGAGAACCTAAGTCTTGCAGATCCTGGAGGAGGGGCAGCTCAGGGGGCAATCGGATGGGCTAGGATTTAAAAAAAAATTTTTTTTAAATGTTTATTTATTTTTGAGAGGTGGGGGTGCAGAGAGAGAGGGAGACACAGAATCCGAAGCAGGCTCCAGGCTCTGAGCTGTCAGCACAGAGCTTGATGCGGGGCTCAAACCCACGAACCGTGAGATCATGACCTGAGCTGAAGTCGGACGCTTAAACGACGGAGCCCCCCAGGCGCCCCAGTGTGGGCTAGGATTTTAAACTGGCTTCACCCCCCCACTGGTGGGGGGTTTCATACTAGAGGGGTTATGGGGACAGCAGTCTTACGCACTTTCATCTGAAATCCATCTTAGTTAATTTTATTGTGACGTGATGTGACAGCCTGAGAATATGTCTAATGCCAGGTTTAGGAATCAACTCAGTCCAAGTCAACTAACCCCGCCCTCCAACCCTCAGGACAGCTTTCTCCTCTGGATGGACCTTCCCTTTCCTCCACCTACTCAGGAGGAAGAGGAGGCAGCAGTCAGGCAGGCGTGCCCGCCCAGGGGAGCTGAGGTGAGAAGCCGGGAGGAGTGAGTCAGCACTATTCTCAGAAAGGAACAAGCCAAACATCAAATGACGGGGCAGTAAGAGGTCACTTGGTACCACAGAGGTCAAGGTGGGGCCCCAGGGTGAGAGTGGTCGAGACCACGGGCTCCAGGCACTGGAGCTCCCCGACAATGCACTGGGGTCATGGCCATCCGCCCACAGCCACTCAGGAGCTGAGTGTATTCTATTTGCATCAACCCAGCGCATTTCACGCTATTTAAATATTTGCAATGCTAGTTAGCAATAACAACAAAAATGAAAGCATCAATTTTTAGGAAGGGGAAGTGGAGAGGGATATTTGCAATGCAAAAATCAATCAAACAGCTCCAAAAGGGTTACTCAATACTAGCGGTGAGGAGGAAGGCCCTTCTGATTTATGAAAGTACTGAATATCCGCGAAAGGGAAGCTCTGAATCTCTGACGATGCCTAATAGTGGCCCCAGCAGCTCGGCCCATAGTTTATACACATCATCTAATCTATTTCATACCATGGCTCTACGAAGTAGGTCCTAAGGTAACCCTCATTTTATACAGGAAGAACCAAACCCTGGGAAATTAAGTCCTATTTGCAGGTTCATGCAGCCAGTGGGAAAGACGGACTTGGATGTCGAGCCCTTGACCGGGAAGGCACGGGCTTCACGGACACTGGGGACCCCAATGAGAGCCAAGGTGTTTATGAGTGGAGAAAACGATCCACACTGGACTCTGGCATCTAGCAGCCTCTGCCTGGCATCCACGGCCAGACTCAGAGGGGGAAGCCCCAAGGCCGGTCACCAAATGCTTTCCTTCCGCAGGACTCCTGAATCATTGAAGGTTAAAGGCCCCTTCCAGCCCTCCCTGGCGCAACACAAACAAGGAGCCGTCACTGTCACAGCCTCAGAGCAAAAGATGCCCATTTCTCTGGGGTGGGGGTGAGGGGGCTCTCCCTTAAGGTCTGATGTAAACAGATGCTTCTGTTCTCTGTGTTAACACAAGAGGCGGGCAATCCTCTCAGACAAGGCGACAGACAAGTGCAAAGCCACAAGGAGTGCTGGAGGGTTCTGGGGCGGGGCTGTGCCCACATCACCCCGAGGAGGGGAGCCCCGCCGCCTCCCTGCACCTCGCCTTTCAGCTGTCAAACACATAATCCTCCGCCCTCCCCCCTCACAGAGGAGGGCCTGCAGTCTATCAGGTGTCACACCTGGCGGCTTCTCTCTGCAGGGGGCGGGGGGGGGAGCAGGAGTGGGCCCAGTCTCTTTCATGCCTAATCCTGCTCCGCCATTCCCTGCGGTGGAGGGTGGAGGTGTAACTTTCCCTCTCTCCAACTCTCTCAGAGCCCTGGCGGCTCTCCAGCTCACACCGAATCCCTTCCACTGTCACAAAACTGTCCTGGCCTCTCCCCAGCCCCGCGAGCCCCTGTAATCCCAGAGCATCCAACATTCTATTACCTTCTCCAGCTGCCCTTCCTGCTCAGCTCTGCGCAGCAGCCCTACATGTTTTTACGCACACACGCACCCAGGCACCCAGGCACCCTGGCACGCATGCACCCATGCACGCTCACACCCAGGCACCCAGGCACACACGCATCCAGCAAATCCATATTAAACAGCCGCCATTTGCCAGGCACTGCTCTGTCGCTTCCCTTATCCATTCTGTCCCCATTCTCCGACACGACTATCCCCCACCTTCTCTTAAACCTCCACCACCCACCCCCTTGGCAACCTCCCCCAGTCTCGTGGCATTTGGTACCATCTCGGTCACAAAGATGCCCCTGCCCTGACCCATCTCCTGCACCCCAGTTTCTAGCACCCAATACCCTCTCTGCTTGGGTCTAACAAGCAACCTACTGTGGCCAAATCAGAATTCCAGATCCCCGTGAAACCCAGCAGCCTGGGCCCCGTCAATAAATGACTCACCTGTCCGTGCAAGCCACACACACCCCCCCCCCC